>NC_045559.1:18183687-18506187 GCF_009819795.1 Aythya fuligula
AAGCATATATTCCTATATAGGAATATATACATATCTATTCCTATACACTCAAGGGGAGGGACAGTTTGTTTAGTATAGGTTCTTACCCAGGCAAAACTACCTGTCAGCCATGAAAGGTAGAGACTTTAGTGGCAGGAAATATTGACATCAGCTGTCATCTGAAATGGTTCATTGAGTTGTGAAGGTGTTATACGAAAGCTGGCAGTAGCAGCCTGAGCTACTTCTACAATAATACTGAATAGAATAGGAGCTCCCAGAGCCCTAGTAGCAGTAAAGAAGGCTTTCCCATCACAACAATTAATGCAAATACAGGGTTAATATATTTACTCTAGTATGTGGGGTAATATATATATATATATATACACTCCTGTATATGCAGAACATATCCACATGGATGGATGAAAGCAAATGTGTGCCAGTTCTGTCTCTGAGACAATTCTACACTAATGTGTAGAAGCAGCCTTTGTTTCTTCACAGAATTTTGAAGACACTTACATGACAGTGATAATGTAACTTGCAGTCCGTGCAAAACAAATCAAATGATGGTGAGCTTTGGAACAGCAGGAATTCTAGCTGAGTAAATAACAATGACCCTGCTTTGCACAGAAAACCAACACCTACAAAAATGAGAACCATCACAAATAATTGTAATGCTGCCCAAGCTTCTTGTTATCTCATACTTACTCAAACTCTTACAATCATAGGAGAATGTGAAATATAAAAGACATAAAGGACAGAAGGAATAAATGTGGGAAGAATGGAAAGCTTTGCCTAAGAATGATTTTGTGGCAGTAAAAAAAAAAAAAAAAGACTTTTTAAGGGCCTGAAGAGAGAAGCTGTTCATGTGGAAACCTGGAAACCTATATCTTTCTAGATCAAACAATTAATCAACTAAGCATACAGCCAGTCAAGAGAAACCTCAAAGGACAGGGGGTCTGTACAGCATTTAAGAGCATTATTCAAACTTCATGGTATCCTTTATTGAGCTGGTCTGTAAACAGAAAACAGTAATCCAATATAGTAGTGTCCAGTATCTTGTTAGGTAGTGAAAAAGTGAGAGAAAGAATATGTATGAAAGACTGCTAAAATTCTGAAAAGAAGGAATTTGCCATCAAGATTTTACTTTAAAAATAAATAATAATAAAAATAATAATAAAAATAATAATAAAAATAATAATAATAATAATAATAATAATAATGATAATAAAAGCGTAGCTAGTGTTGCCTTAGTTTAATTTAAGAGGCATAATACTGGGATTGCTATTCATGATGTTAAATATCTTCATAACTTCCTCAGAAAAAGCATCTATATGGACACCTAACTTTACAAAAGCAGAATTGTTCCCATCTTTTCTGCTGTCTGGCAGCAGGGCTGGGATTTTTGGAGAGACTGGATGCAAAAGGGAAATACCTGTTGCCAGTCTATTAATAAGGCAATCAGATCTTTTAGAAATTCATTAGTAAATTCATTCATTGAAATTCATTCAAAAGTGATGCCAAGTGTTATTTAGTATTCAGTCCTCAATAAATTAATATTATTACCCAATCCAAGGCCTTCAAGTCCAAAGAAACAGCTCTCAGAATCTGTAATATCCCATTTTTTTTTTTTTGTTTTTTTGTTTATGTTTTTTTTTTTTTTTTTTTTTTTTTTTTTTTTTTTGAGACTGTAAAGATGTTGTTCCAGGGTTAATAGGAATTAGAAATAACTGCAGCCACATTTCTAAGTTTCTGGCACAGCCAAATCAGAAGATGAATACTTGTTTCCTGTCCTTCTCCTAATCCAACAGCCAGTAGCATCTGCTATTTTTTATGTACTAACTAGTGATTCTTGAGTGACTATTGCCTGTGCACTGTTATGCTCTGAAACATCCAATGGAATATGTTGTCCCATAAACCTCTAGTTTGGGAACAAATTGATTCACAGTGAAAACTAATTTGTGATGCATGATTTTAGTTCCTTAATGTATGCCCAGAATTTCAGTGAGTCATGCAGAAATCCAGATGAGTTAAATTTTAAATTGCTTCTCAGTGTCACCAGCCATATGCACTTTGGTGATTTTTTTATTTTTTATTTTTTGGGTAAGCCACTAGTGGAGAACACCTTAGAAGTAGATCTTAGCTGACATAGATTCTGAATAGCCAAATAGTTTAAGTATTTTTTTTTTTTTTTTTTTTTTTTTTTTTTAGATCATTTCAAACACCAACTTATTCTCTTTTGGAAGATGTTTGCCAGTAAATTGGCTACTTCTTGATACTTCCCTTCCAAAATACTCACTTTCTTGATGAATAGACCTTATTGGTGCTTACGTGCAATGACTGAGTTGTTTAATTTCAGATTATGTTTAACATACTGGATATATATTAAAGGAAGAAAAGAAGGCTGCAGAAAGTTTCTGAGAAGAGCAAATGGCGACACCTTGCACAGGAGACTCTTCATAGGAAGCAACATGGGTAGCTCTACCGCTTCTTGCAGCCCAGGAAATTTCTAAATATCTAAAAGATAAATACAGCAAATGAGAGGAGAATAGTTGTTCAGAAATTGTTGTTATATTAATTGTAGCCGTAAGGAGTTTTCTCTGCTTCAGAAATACCTCCTTCTTTGTGGCCTAACAAAATCTAACACTATGAGCTCAAAGCTATGAGTTCCACTGCAAGGCCAGTCTGTATTTTTATGATGATGACTACAGTCTACTTAGGCAGCTGAACTAGCCAGAGTGGATGTTTTTTCATGTATTTGGCAAGCCTTCTCTCCTTTTTCTCCTATTTGGGAACCACAAAAATGGGTAAGGTGGTGACTCAGGAGTGATTGTAGCATTGTGCAGACACATCAGCACCTGCACTGCATTGACCACAAGCTGTTCTAAGGGAATTATTTCAAGGTTGTTCAGCCTGATTTGGCTGCTGGTGTGGTTTTGGAAGCAGAAAGTACAGTGCAAACTAACAGTCCAGCTCATGACACTGCCTCGAGCTGTACAGTTCAGTGCCAGGCAGCTAGAAAGCCCTGTGTTTCTGTGTTTGCTACTCTGAAGGGATTTTGAATAGGTTGCATGATCTCCAATTACAGCATGATGGCTGCCCTTCTGTGGGACAATAAACAAACAAACAAATAAATAAATAAATAAAAAACAGGACTTCTTCAGAATATAATTCCTGTTAAAAAAAAAAATATATATATATATATATATATATATATGCTTTGCATAGAATCATAGAATGGCTTGGGTTGGAAGTCTTGTAGTATTCTTTCTTTGGTTGTCTTGTGGAGAAGAATTAGGAAAATGAACTTTGGATATATGCACAATAAAATTTGTTTGCTTTCTACATACTTGTGAAGATATACTGTGTTTGGAAACAAGGCAGTCAGCTTGTATGACAGCTATTTGGGCTGAACAGTAATTTCTGATGCTTTGAAAACAGCTCTTCCTCAAGAACCAACTTGAAATGGAACTCAAAATGGAGAGCAAATGGGTGTTCCTTCTTATTCAGTTTCGTAAGATTGTGCCTAAAATTATATTCCAACATGAGAGGTTTTCCAAGCTTAAACATTTACTTACTCAATAAAACAATTCAGAAGTCTGTGTATAATGATGCCATCTGGTGACACTTGCAATGATGATATTTAGCTTTGCTTGTTATTTTTCCAAAGAAGACATAAAACCATACTCCAGTTCTATCAGCTGACCAGTGCTCCTAAAAATACTGCTTTCTACAAGAAGGAATACACTGCAGAGCCTTCTATTATTAATAGAAAGACACACGTTGTCTGAGAACCACCCTACTTTTATTTACATTCCAAAACTTCCTTATAACAAATGTGTACCAGCTCTAAGGGCGTTGGGAATGTATCCATTCCATAGACAGTGAGTTGCCTGAAAGGAATATAAATTGCACAGTATATTCCTCCTCTATAGCATGTATCAAGTTCCAAGGCAATACTGTATTGCTATATAAATTTCACTGAAATGTTTCCCTTACTAGACACTTAACAATACTTCAGGCCTACCAAGAGCTAATGTTTACCACTGTACTAATTAATTCAAAATGTAAAAATAAAATAAAAATAAGCCTACATTTAGTTATTAAAAACTCCAGCACAAAACTCTCACAATGACAGATGACATTAACCTATAAGGCTTTATAACTTACACGGTAAAAATGGGGTTACATTTTTGAATTAAATTGATAACACGACCAAATCGATTTCATTAGTGTATCTGTCATATTTGCTGTTAATGATGGCTAACAGTGGAATAGAAACTGACAACAATCCCTGAAAAACCGTGCAGATCAAAATTATATTATACTGGCATTCATGAATTTTAATACCCTTTTTATAATTTTTTTTTTTTTTTTTTTTTTTTTTTTTTTTTAAGTCCCTTTTAAAATTTGAAGCTCACAAGAAGAGAATTAAACTTTCTACACCTGTCTCAGCTCCTATTATTTCTATTGTTATAAGTTAATAGGCTTGAGAATGGAAGATATTTCCATGAACTAAAACAAAAAAAAAGGCCTTGCTTGATAGTCTCTTGTTAGTGTTTTTTGGAGGAATGGATGAATCTCCACTGCTCAGGTTCTGCAAAAATCTACAGGAAAATATACCTACTGTCATGAATCATCACAGCTCTCTAATCCTATTAGTAGGGCCTAAGTGTATGTGAGCTAAAAGTCTGCAAGTAGTGAAATGCTTACCTCAGAGCTACAACTGAGAACACCAAAACATGACATAATGAGATAACTGGACCTCTCTCTTACTTTAAAATGTGACAAGATATTAGATATATATCATATGAACTATAAGACCATTACTCATTCCTTATTCAAGTCCCTCATTAGGATCTTTTTCTTGGGTTAAAATTATGTGAAAATGGATAATTAACAAGTTGAAATTATGGAGTAATCTGGACATGAATAAGGTATAACTTATCTTAAATATTTTATTGATTATCTGAAATATATTATAATCAGGATCTATGATAGCGCCATGGTGAAGAAATATGGAGAAGATGCAGTCTCTTCAGCATAGATGGTAGAGGGAGAAATGTTTAGTCTGCTACATGTGGGGGTCTTCTGGCCTTGTGGGGATATAGGTCTTTGCAAGGAAAAATCAGTCTTGGCATCTTCTATGCTGCCATTAACAAAGTTAATGAGATTTAAATTTCATCCTGTACTGTAAGATATGCTCATAGACTGCAGACTCTTCACAGAGAGAGTATCTTTCTGTGTACATGTTGGCCATGTGTACCAAAATATTGGTGCTCTTGGTATTCAAAATAACATTATTGGCATTTTTTATGTGTAGTGGGTTGAACTTGGCCTGAAACCAGACACCCACCCTGCTGCTCTTTCATTCCTCCTCCTCAACAGGACAGGAAGAGAAAACAAGATGGAAAAACTAGTAGGTGAAGATGGAAAGAGGGATATTGCTTACCAGTTAACATCACAGGCAAAACAGACTCAAGTTGGGAGCAATTAATATTTATTTATTTATTTATTTTTCGTTTAAGATAGATTTGGGTATTGAGAAGGAAAGACAAAACTATAAGAACACCTTCCTTCCCCTCTTCTTCCCAAGGCTTAACTTCAGTCCTTCATTCTCAATACCTCACTTCTCCCTGACTGGTTCAGAGGATTGGAGAATGGTAGGTTTGTGGTCAGTCCATAACAGTTCCCACCTGTTGCTCCTCCTTTCTCACATCTTGCCTCACTCCAGCATAGGTACTCCATGGGCTACAGACCTTCTATTCCTCCTAGTAAGCCTCTTCCAATGTGGGTCTTCCAAAGGCTGCAGTTCCTTCAAGGAATATCCAGTGCTCCAGTGTGGGCTCCTCCACAGGCTGAAGTGTGGCTATTGCTCCAATAGGCACCTGGAACACCTCCTCCCACTCCCCCTTCTCTGGCCTTGGTGTTCACAAAGTTGATTCTCACAGGTTTTTTTTCTTCACTCCTCACTGCCTCTGAAGCATTTTTCATCCATTCTTCAACACGTTTCCATAGAGGTGCCACCACCTTGGCTGCAGGGCCCAGCTGGGCCCTGTCATAGGACTACTGGAGCCATCTGGAACTTGCTGTATTTGGCATGGGGCAGCCCCGGCCTTTTTCAGACAATCTGGATGTTTCCCCGCAGTTGTTCTGCTGGACAATTTCATCCAAAAAGCTGCACAAAACCACATGCTCTCCTACCTGCTGTGAACAATGGGTGTTTTTTATTATTATTTGCCTTACAGCTTTCTTCATTAACTTCAACACAGAGGATATAACCTATAATCCAGTACATTTTAATAGCAACTGTCTTCAAAGAGAAACTCCACTATCTTCGATGTCATTTAATTAACACCTTAAAAAAAAAAAAAAAATTCCAAACTGCAGACATCAATGTGAAAAAAAATATACAGTTCCTTAATGGAGGTTCTGAGGCTTGGAAGAAATCAGGAAATTGGTGAAGCCAATAGACATGAGTATCACTTCCTTTACAATCTCATTTCAATCTGAGCCAAATTTCCTGTTCCAAATTCTGTGTCATCTCATATTGCTGGGCAAAACGCTCTTTTGACTGGATTAAATACTTAACCCAAACTGGAATTTAGAGTTGACTGAATTAAATGTGGAAAAGCTGGAGGCTTTGATAAGGTGTTTGGTCTTTTGTACAACCAACTCCATGCACTGAGACATAGATATTAGAAGTCCTTTTACTGTAGATTGCAGTCAATGGAGAACCATTTTACACTTACTGACACAGAGCTGCAATCCATGACTTTTCATTTATTCAAGTTTGCTGGAGACTACTCATTTAATTTAGACTGGTCCATTCAGACCATCTTATCCTGTTTATATTATGGTTTAATGCTTCCGCCTGTTGCAGATGGAAATGTTTTGCAATTCACTTATAAGAGAGAAGCAACAATGAATTTTATCAATATAATGCCGTGATCCAAGGAAGATTAATTTTAAGTAAGACGGTGACTATCAAGCTTCAAGATGGTAAGGTACACTTGAGTGTTTACTACCTAGGGGACAGAGTTGGACAAAATGCCTGGAGCCTGTTCCCATTGAGTCGCAAGGTTCAGAATGGACCCCCTTGCATTCTATACTCCTACTTAGAGAGGAGCCTAGGTGCAGTGGATCCAAACTTATTCCCATACTTGGAAAATAGTTTATGTCTAAAGGTTGAGGAGACCCTCTCTCAAGTCGCAAGATCCAGAGTGGATGTTCTTGCTTTCTAAACTGTGAAACAAAGAGGTAAGGCTACTAGGTATGGCTGAATGCACTCCTAGTCCCAGACTTGGTCAACAGATTATGTTTAAAGAATTATATATGTACAATCAATCAAATATATATTTTTTAAAGAAGTTTACAAAGTTTAGCAAGCTATTTATCACTTACTAAGGTTCTGTTGTGCAAAAGGATTCTTTCAATATTAAGGAAACTCAGCCTTGAGGGGTAGACCTTGAGAGGCATCCCTACCTAAGGGGAGATCCTGGCATATGACCCACTGCCATACAGGAGAGCTCAGAGGGCTCTTGGCCTGTTTACTATGTGGTATGGTGATTGAATAATAGTCATATGTGCATACTGATTTCAGATGTTAATTTCTTACAAATTTGATTTGAGTCAGATGTTCACCAGCACTGTGGTCAGGTGAGCTCGTTGCTCAACTAGCCCCTTGGCTATTTTATTATTATCTGTCTCTCCCAAATCCACTGTGAGCCAGATACAGTCATCAGGACCAGATGATATCCATCATGACTGTCACCGGTCATTTTTTACTTAAGCAGTGTTATGGGAAATAAAGCTGGGAAGGTGGTGTGTGGTGGAAGAGCACACATTCCCATTGCTGCATACCTTCCATGTGAAATGGACTCCTATAGCAATAGAAGTCCGTAACAAAAATCACATGGAGATGGTCCTATGATGGCCCTTATTCTCTGCTTCCACTCCCCAAGCAATCTCTTCAAAAAATGTTGGGCTTGGTCTTGCTTCAAGGGTGGGTGAGGGAACAAACTGGTTTGTTGCAGTTTGTGTGGATCAGACATGAATGCAACAAATAGCATTTTATAAGGAAAAATTTTGATTTACTAAATCTCTCTCTCTCTTTTTTTTTTTTTTAATTTAAATTTAAATTTTAATTTTAATTTTAATTTTAATTTTAATTTAATTAATTAATTTATTTTTTTTAACCTAGATAGCCCTGAGCAAGAATCTCTGCCCATCTCTGTCCATGTCATTGTAGTGAAATGTAATCTTCTTTTATAAAGTAGACCAATTTTGATACTCTAGTAGAAAATACTGGAAAATGTGACGGCAACATATAAACACAACGCTCTTCAAAGAGAAAGCAAGTATTAGTACAACTTAAGAGTTACCTGACATTCTCTAACATGTGTGTCTTTCCATAGAATAGCTGAGGTTGTTGGAGACCTCTGGAGGTTGTCTAGTTGAAATTCCTGTATTTAAATTTGCCTCTTGTCCTACTGGTCACCTCTGAGAAGCTTCATCACTACTCTACATCTCTATGTAACAAAGTGGAAAATTCTAAATTATTCAGTCACAATAGGGATAAATTTCTTATTTTATTTTATTTTTTTTGGGGGGGGGGATTTATTTATTTATGTAAGTATTTGTTTAGAACAATATTAAAATGGTCTATTGAGATAAGAGAACAAAGATATGTCAGACTGACTAATCCACTGATGGTGGAAGAGAAAGAAAGTTGGAGAAAAGGAAAATTGTTGACTTAAATTAGGTTTCTGTTCCTCACAGAGCAGACCCTTGATCCAACTCACTAATGTTTATGCATTTTTTCAGAGCCTAATCATAATCTTCAAAAATGCATTCTTATTTGAGTTTCTTTGCTTCCTTTTCTTAATAGAGATTAGTATATTACCCCATAATGCATTCTTAAGTGCATTCAACTTTTTAAAAAAAATGTATTTTTAAGAAATTTTCAATATGACTATTACTTTATATCCAATTACTCAAATTAACTAATAATTTAATGCATACATAGACATTGTTCAGACCATTATTTAATGCACACAGCCACAAAATACAGTACCATTGTTTATGATCTAAATCTAATTAAGGATATGCAGGAATGAGAGAGGGATCAATATCTAATATGTTTTTTTCCATCTGCTTTTCTCATCACTGCTAACATGTCAGAGAAAATGCCAATACTTTGACCTCATACATGTACTCTATTGCTTTTCCACTGATACAGACAAGGTCAGCTGAGATATAGGATACTTTAAATCCCCTGAAAGTCCCTCAATTAATAGGTGGTTATCAGACAGCATATACAAAAACTGACCAAAAAAAAAAAAAAAAAAATCAAATTCTAACTCTGGGATATCTTCAGAAAAAATACACCTTTGAAAAAATCACCTGATTATAAACATCACCTGCTTACATGCATGCAAGATGCTTGATGGTTCAGAGGTTAAATACATGTTGGATGTTTTCTTGTTGAAAGTATCTAAAACCTGTCAGTTTTATAATAAATTTCCATTAATGTAGTTTCACAATAAAACCAGGGAAACTCTAGTTGAAATCTTTCTGTATGATCCAACAGGCAATTTATTGAGAACACAGAAATGTAATCTTACTGTCTTACTGTAAGCTTGTTCCAAAAGCTTTCAGCTGACAGTCTTGATAGTGGTAATCAATCTCTCCCTCATGCTAATGGTTGCACTTATTAGACTGAGCTCTTTACTGATACATGTATAGGCTCATATGATTATTGCATGCTAAACTATTATTAAGGATGACCCGTGTCATGCAGTTATAAGAAATACTATCTACATTAAGGTTATTGTTCTCCATTTGCATTTCCCCATGTTTTTCCTCCAGTTTGCATACTATCCTATCTCTAGATTCTGTCAAGTGGCTCCTCTCCTCTCCTCTCCTCTCCTCTCCTCTCCTCTCCTCTCCTCTCCTCTCCTCTCCTCTCCTCTCCTCTCCTCTCCTCTCCTCTCCTCTCCTCTCCTCTCCTCTCCTCTCCTCTCCTCTCCTCTCCTCTCCTCTCCTCTCCTCTCCTCTCCTCTCCTCTCCTCTCCTCTCCTCTCCTCTCCTCTCCTCTCCTCTCCTCTCCTCTCCCTCAGTATTTACAGGGTTACAGAATTAAGACTATCCCCATATCCCTCATGTGCAAAATGTTTGCAAAGAAGTTTAAACAAAGGATGGAAAACAATCCAGTATTGCAGATGTCTGACTGCACCTATGCCTACGACGTCAGATGGATACAGTTCTGACACAAATTCAAATAAGATTTCTGTTAGTTATTTCAATAGAGCTGGGATTTCATTCTTCTTCTATTTACATTTCCTTCTACACATTAAAAACTGAGTTAAATGATTGTAATAGCACCCTGAGTCAGGTCCACGCTGAGTACAAGAGCAGTGCTATCAATGGTGCATCAGACTTTCTGTGGTAAACAATCCATGAAAGTCAAAAGAACAAAAATAAAGTGAAGATCAATGAAAGGATGTAAAATATGTGAGTAAATGGAAAATTAATCAATCTCTTTTCATGGTAAGGTTACCATTTACCCGTGAGGTTATAACGGATGTGAAATAATAAAATGGACCGTTTGGCTTTATTTTCTTGTAACCTTGGATGTCAAAAAAAATCTTTTAGCAATGTATTTAGAAAATTAATTGATCATCTGTAAAGTGTTTTACAAGACTTGCAGGTGACTGCAAGTTTTCTTTTTAAAATATTTTACTCATGCTGACCTCAAATTGGTTATCTTTAAAAAATAAGTATATACTCACACTATGCTGTTTTACAAACTTGTATAAAACATACTAACTGAATGAATCCTTTACTTGCAAGATATTTTAAATAGTAAATAAATAAATAGCGGCATTAGAATTTTTAGAACTTTTCCTCCTATTAGACATCAACTATAAATACATAGATGTCACTTAAATAATATTAGTGTGAAATAGATTGTTGTTTCATTAAACCTGTTACAGATGTATCCTAAATTACTGTATCTGAATTAATCTTTAGAATTTAAATATGTGGAAGGAAAAAAATACATTCACACTACTAATAGAATGTGTATGTTGATGTGTGTGAGTTTAGTTGTAAAAAAATGAAAGAGTTAAATGGAAATATGCATTGTCATATAAAAGAAATTTCAAAATAATGGGCAGAGAAAGGTCTAGTGTGAAATAAATAATAGGTAAAGTTCATCTAATCTAAATTATATATCTAATTTCTGTATCTGTATATCATCTAATTTGTATACCTAAAAGCTAGGCATCATGAGAAGCATTTTTCTCACCTCATTTTTAACTGCCTCAGTCATAGATAAGTTGTTTTAGGGCTTCCACCACAGTGGAGATCTTGTAAGTGCAGTTAATAGTGTCTTGAGAACAATTTACCTTCTCCTAAGGGAGACACTAGTATTTGGTCCAGTTACTTACATACAGATTACCAGATAGATCTCTGTTGACTTTAATGAGAATCCAAACAACAAGTCATGTAGTTGTTTACATGATATACAACAAGAATTAGGCCAAAATTTGCCTCTACTATAAGCTGCTTACAACCCTTTTACAGCCAATAGGTCACGTCGAGAAGAAAAATCACATATTATAGTGTAAGACCTGTGACAGTGGCAGGGGAACCGAATGCCACTGTAGGGACTGTAGAGGACACCTAGGTGTGTAACTTAAACCAGAAGTCTAATGTATATTATTTGTACATCTGCTTTTCAAGTTTGATAGGTGAGTACAATTAGACTATTCTCTTCTGTTCTAGTTCAGGGTGTCTCAATTCCCATAAGTATGCCCTTTGCTTTATAGGGTAAATCCTTATGATTTTATGTTTGATTTTCCTGACTAGCCATCTTTACCTTGTTAAATGGATGACATGGTAAAGTATTATTGGACTGATAATTTCTATAGTGTTTTTTTTGTTTGTTTGTTTGTTTGTTTGTTTTAAAGCCTTATAAAATAAAGTGTATTTTCATGCTCCTGAAATTCATGAGACATAGGAGGGGATAGATTACCTACAATACTAATTTTATCCATCAAGCAGTTCACTTAGAGGAGAAAAAAATATAGTAGTCTATGTGGAGTTTCTGTTTCACTGATCTCTGAGGGGCTAGAGATGGCTAATTTGTTTAGTTACAAAACTTGGATATAGGATTATTTTTTTTTTTTGTTAACACTTTTTGTTAATATAAATGTACTATTTAAAAATGTTTTTCATCAAGATTTGTAAACATGAAAGGTGAATTTCTAATCAGCACACACACACAAGCACCAAAATCCAAAACCCAAACCTAACTCTGTGTGAAATTCTTCTGTTCTTCTCCTGAAAATTACTTGCGTAAGAATGATGTCAAGAACATAGCTCTCCAGCAAGAATGAAAATAGCACAGGACCAACAAACACAGAAATATGCATATTTTTTGTTGTGATGGTGTTTGTTGTTGTTGTTGTTGTTGTTGTTTTCTTTCTTTCATCATGATAACATTCCTTCTTTTTATTCCCTGTGTCCAGCCAGTTGTTTAGCCATACAAGCAGCTTTCTGGTAAAAATTATATTTTTCTATGTTGTCATTCAGTCATATGAGGTAAATTTGCAATATATTGGATACATCTTTGGACTTCATCATAAAAGAATTCTATAATTTTCTATTCCTTCTAAAGACAGTAGGAAAGCTCCCATGGCTGTCCAAAGGGTTTAGCCTTTTGCTCTCATGCTGAACTCTCACTGGATTAATGCAATGGGAGCTTTGTGTGCAATGTGTTGTAGAATCAAATCTATTTTCTTTTATTCAAATGGAAACATATAATACAATCACCCCTCTCCATGAGTATTGAGCAGCAATATAAATCAGAGACTTCTGAATCAAATAATTCATGTACTTTTCTCTTTGTAGACTGAAATAAATGAACATGAGGTCTAATGGTTCACTAAGGTGTTGTGATTTGAGAATAATTTATTATGTAACAGAGTAGCCAGTCAAACAACGTTAATTGTTGAATTGTTAAAAGCTGAAATGTTTAAATCTAAATCATTTAGAAGTTACGTGATAGATATTAAACACTTCTGAGAAGGAAAAATGCTGTAGGCAAGTGTTCTTAATAAGTCTAGTTTGGTTAATTATTGCCTGAAGCATTTCTGAACTAATTACTTACAACCAAAGCAGGGGGCTCCATCTTTTCAGCATAAAAGTGCCAGATATTGATTCTATTTAATTGACAGGGTATGGAACTAGACAGACCACACAGAGATGAAGGTTAAGCCTTCATAGAAAGTGATAGCCAGGTCCTACAGTGTCTCACACTGCATCAATGTGAAAGGGAGACCCAGACCCTGAAAATCTACCCTTTCAAGGAAGAGCATTATTTGTCTCTGTCATCTGCCCTTTATGGTTCATTTAACATCTTAAATACCTTGTGTAAATTAACAGTGCTTACTAGTTGCACAACTCCCAAGTCAAAGATAGCTTTCAGTTCAACTCAAGAACTGGAGTATTTTATCATTTACTTTATGAGATTTACTTTGCTCAACAAATAATAAACAATGAATTATGTTGTTTTACTCTTTTACTGTAGACAGGTTAAAAATCAGTGTAAGATACCTTTTATTTTCTGCATACTTACCCCTCAACTTTTTAAAAGGGAATAAGTAAGTATATTGAAAAAATATTATTGATGGAAATCTTGACATTGACTCTCAGCAGAATCTGGGACTTTACCAAAGGTCTTTAGAAATTTTGTGTCTGAGTGGCTGGATTCTTCTTCTTATTATTTATTATTGACATAATTTGAGATGTTTGAAATATTTCAAGTGCCAGTGTAATTCAAAGAATCTTGAACATTATTATATCTGATTTCATACCACATTTAATGTGCAGACAGACTTTTGTCAATTACTAGAGCTCTTCTAGCTTACTGAAATATAACAATAAGAAAAAAAAAAAAACCAACAGTAATAAATGTAGCATGGCTTCTTAATGCATGCTGTTAGTGCTAGCTCTGCTCTTTTAGACTTTAAAAAAGTGGTGGCTTTTTTGTTTGCTTGCTTGTTTGTTTCTTGTTTTTGTTTTTATCTTCCATGTTGATTAACTGCTGCTTAATCTTTTTCTCTTTCAGGTTCTTTAACTTTTGCCCTTTTCCCAACTACCAGTTTCCAAGTCTTCTTTCTTGCTTCTTTGCCCCTCTCTTATCAAAGCTCAAGTACACCTACAGGAATCAAACTGAAATACCCTTTCTGGGAGCAAAGGCTCTATAGGTTTTCCCTGCAGTTAACCTTGGGAGATGTCTTGGTTCTTAGGTGGGATAAATTACTCCCGAAGTTTGCTATCTCTAATTTGTTTTCTTCTGTAAAGGCAACC
The DNA here is from genome assembly GCF_009819795.1 of Aythya fuligula. Lineage (NCBI taxonomy): Eukaryota > Metazoa > Chordata > Aves > Anseriformes > Anatidae > Aythya > Aythya fuligula. The sequence goes on from NC_045559.1 coordinate 18,198,043, forward strand.
TAGAGTGACTGATGCTTCTAGCGTAGCAGGCTATCTCAAGTTAAGTGGATTGAATCCAGACCTCATTCAACTCATTATTTTTTCCCCAGTTGTTTCAGTATAATAACATTATAACCTTTGCTTGTCAGGTACATGTACGTTCATTTTTTTTTTTTTTCTTGTTCACTTTCCATTACCTTCATTCACCTATGTTTGTTTAGAACAAACTGACCGCAGAAACTCTTAGCTGCCCACCCAAATTAGGCATCACCCCACTAAACTGAGGTATCCTCGGACCCTACGTAGGAGAAAGATCCAGAGAACATCCAGAGAACAATCCAGAGATCACAAGTAAATTGAATTCCCTCTTATACTGCCTGCATTTCTTCACTGGTTGCATAAATAAATACTAGAGTGCTTGTGATTAAGCAGTCTATTTGTCTATTGTGTTAAGCAGTCTATTTTGGTGTGATAAATTCCCACACAACCTGTAACACCTGGTCTGTATTAAAATGGAAAATGTTGTGAAGAAAATATATCCCTTCCCCATCATCAAAGTTTTTACTCTCTTTGTGCTAAATATAGAGTTAAGATATTTTGACCTAAAGTGTATGTTTGCGTAAGCAGAAGTGTAAATACCTCTGTAAACTGAAATCATAGCATCTTAGAAAATGGTGAGTCTCCTTACTGGAAAACAATAGAGTCTTTTAAATTTGCTTCACTTTTTCCTGAAGACTAAATTAGAAACAATAATGTGGCTGTTAAGCATTTATTGGCTTATGGGAATGTTCACTGTTCTTAGGAAGCTATTGGTACCATGACAAAATAGACCTCTGAGGCTCCTATTTGGTCTATAAATAGTAAGAATTTCTTTTTAAGAAGTTGAATTCAATGAAAGTCCATGGTTTTTTAAAGCTATTCAAGCCTGTTGATTTTCATTCTCTCTCAGTTAGGTATCTTCTATATTCACTTACAATACCAGGATTAAGAATTCGACATGCTCTGTTACAAAGTGGTCATATAATTGCAAAGAGATTGTTCTCGTACAAAGGATTATTCATATACCACTGAAATAAAGGTGTTTTCTATGGCTCTCAACTAATAAAAACTCTTCAAATAACCTTGTGAATTTCAGTAAGGAATTGACGGATCAAGTAGACAACGGCTTTGGAAAAGGACTCACATTATGAGTAAATGCAAACTAGAGTAGATGGATAATGAACTATGATCCCAAAATCTAATATGCAGGTATTGTTGAGAAAATTGGCTTACATTTTTTGTTTAGTTTAAAAGAATATGTCAGTGTTTGTTTCTTTGACTGTTCATTTAGGGTAAGAAGCTCAAGCAGTAGCCAGATACCTTCTTAACAAAATGTTTTGTCGTAGTTTGTGAATTGAAGTGCACAATGATGATTCAAACTGCAGCACAAAATATCCCAAACCAACCAAGTATATCTCATTATTTTATTGGAAATATTATTTTCTGTAATTTAGTACTGCATAGCTTGCAAAGTGCATGGGTTTGGCTATCAGTTGTCATGCTGACTTGCTGCATGGGTAATCAAACCAGCTTTCAATTTAGAATCAAGAGTAGCTGATTGTGAACAACAAAATATCAAACAATAGTAGCAGTTATTCTGAAAATAATTAAGCAAAAATAAATGAAAGTGAGAAAACTTGGAGTTGCTCACAAGCAGTTTGGGAGCAGGAAAGAAAATAACATCCAAATTAATTATCAGTCACAAATATTCTAAATTGGGGTGTTTCAAGGCATAAACAAATCCTTTGACCTCAAGAGTCTGTTGTTTTTCCCTGATATTTTATTATGCATATCCACAAATGATTTTAAAATTTTTGTTATGGGATTTTTCTCCTCAGAGACTTCCTGTTTAATTATTTTTCCAGCAGTTCTTTCATCACCTAAGCCTTTCTTCTTTCTTTTCTTTCTACTTTTTCCTTTCTTTCTTCCTTTTCTTTCTTCCTTTCTTCCCTTTTTTTCTCTTCCTTGTTTTTTTTTTTTTTTTTTTTTTTTTTCCTTTCCTTTAGTCTAAAACATGAAGGTTCTTTGAACAATATAAATCTGGCTGCACCATCTTTCAAAGCTGCCTCCCTAATAATATCCAATAATTCCAAAGTCTTTCCATTATTCAAAATATGCAAAATATGTTTAACTATTATGTGGAACAGTTTTGGAAATTTTTAGGAAAAATTTGGAAAATTATTAGGTTAAAAAGTCACTATACAATTGATGATCAACACTGCTTGAAATTATAGATAGTCAAACTGACAATTGAAAACTTTTTTTTTTTAATCTTATATTTTTTAATATTTCTTGTCTCATCTATTTAGTAGATTCTGTAGTTTCAACTTAATAGCACAATCATGTTGATTTGTGTCAATAGTAAACATTAGTAAATATTACACATAAATAGCAAATATTCCTCTAAAAATAAATTAAAAATACTGTTCTAGCCTCTTGATAAGTCTCTCCGTGCACAAACTAGGAAAGCAGTAATTTCTTATTTTAACACTAGGTGGAGTTAGATTAACTCCTGAAGTTAGTTCCCAGGAGTTTTACACATTTTCTGGTCTTGAAGGTTTTTTTTTACACACATAGTACGATTTAATTACAGCTATTATTATTGTTGTTGTTATTTTCTTTGTAAGCTTATATGATTTAAAGACAAAGAGGTAATGTCTTTCTAACTTTCATCAATATTTAGGAGATCTTTGCCAAGCCACTTGGAAATAAACGGGGAAGGTAAGTATTATTCAGCCAGTGAATACATCCTCTATGTGAAGCTGCCTCTTTGAAACATTTTCTTAAAAATCTGTACGTATAATGGTGACTTTCAAACATGGGTAAGCTTGAATTCTTAACAGCAATCAGGGAAATATCTTGTTTTTTTTTTTTTTTTTTTTTTTTTTTTTTTTTTTTTTCCCAATTTAAATTGATTAATAACATTAAATAATGTTAAAAGCTGATGATCTAAAAGATATGAAGAACTTGAAATATTCCTGCTCACTGCTGTGTGACTTGGTATGCAAATAATTTATCTCACTTCCTCTGTACTAATTTCAGTTCTCCTTTGAGACACTTTTTTTCCCACTGGGAAGTACACAAAAGATTTATTTGGAAAAAGGGGCATGGAATTTTCATATTTACTTATTTATTTTTATCTTTTTTTACTATTGTTCTGTGTGGTGGGTTGACTTTGGCTGACTGCCAGACACCCACCCATCTTCTCTCTCACTCCTCCTCCTCAACAGGACAGGAGAGGAAAATATTATGAAAAAGATTGAGACAGGGAGATCCCTCATGAACTATTGCCATTTGTGAAACAGATTTGACTTGGGGAAAAGTAATTTATTTTATTGCCAATTAAAATAGATTTGGATAGTGAGAAAAAGAGAAAAACTAAAGCAACACCTTTCTTTTTCTGCAACTCAACTTAATTCCTTTGCTCCTCATGGCTCTACCTTCTTCACCTTGCTCAGATCATCACAAGGAGGGGTGGTGGGGTCTATATATAGCAGTTGCTCTCTGCAGCTCCCAATGCAAGGAAATAAAACCGCAGGCATGACTGTGAGAGAAATCAGTATACAAGGAGGTGTGGTGGGGCTAGGGTCTGTATACAGCAGTTCCTCTCTGCAGCTCCCAATGCACTGAAATAAAACCACAGGCCTGACTGTAAGAGAAATCAGTAGCTGGTACACAGTGGATCTTTTCTGTCTTTATTTAGGGAGTCAAATCCACAGGCTAGATTGGAAAATGGCATTTCTTCAGGAAAATTCATAAAATTCTTCAAAATTCATATGTGTATCAGTTCTACATCACTTCCCTCTGCAGTTAAGTATATATATATCACATGGCAATGCAGCAAGTGATTCAACATATACATGGTATTTGCCCCACTGAAATCTCCTTAAGGTGTTTCTGTGAAAGATATGTTTTCTTTTGTAAAGTTGTTTATATCTATATGCACTACTGTGAGCAAACTCAGGTCAAAGACAGTTTCATTGTTTTGTGAGGAAAAAAAAAATATATATATATATATATTGAAATTTGAAATGGCTTTTAGTTTCTATGAATTTCATTCAATCTTCGAGAGCATCCCCAAGAAAAGGAAGGACATATCAGAATGGTGCAGTGTTAAAGGCCCCCTGATTTAACTTTGAGCTATCTCATGTATTTTCATGTGTGAGTATAGCTCCATGAAAAGATATCTGCTTAGGTCTTGAAACTAGTATATCCACATTAAACTACTACTGTGGAAAACTAAAGGATGAATGAATTCTCACCTATACTCACAGATGGGAGACATGAAAAGAAAGGAAAAGAAAACATCCTTACGTCCCTCATACAATTTGACAAGGGACAAATGACAAATGTGGACTAAAAATGTTAGACTCTAGAAGGAAAGTGAACTCACTTTGTTATTGTAAATATTTTTGGGAATAAGAATGTTTTGCTACTTGTTTTAAAACAGGTATTAAAAAAATAGCAAAATAAATAGATAAAAAATATAATAAAAAGATTTGTGTCTTTGTAATTATGTGCACCTCCATGACACAGAACCTTTGTTAACAGTCTTTTGCACTGTGTACTCAACAGTGCAGTGCATATGTGTGTAATCAGCTGTATGGAGCAATAAAAGTGAATTCTTAAACCGTGAACTCCTAAGATGTCTGGAACATGATGTGAAACTCGATAATTGGGTGTGCAAACATGCCTTCTTGCACACACATGGCTCGTTTCACCTGGATAAAGGAGTTAACATTATAGTTGGACTTATCAACACATTTTCTAAGAGCTGATGGGCTCGAGTTAATGCTTGGTATAAACTGGATGAGCTTCAGAGGTATTCTAATTTGCAGTGTGAAGCAGTACCTTTCAAACTGCTGATCTTAAAGCTTGGATTGTTGGAGTAGATTATGAAATGTTCTTTAGCAGGTGCCTTAAAAACCAATGTCAGAGTTGTTAAAAGGAGTCTTTGAATTGAAGCAATACCTGAGGTGCATGAAATATTGTAAATATTACCTAGACATAATGAAACAATGATCCAAATCCATCATCAGTACCACAGTCTTTTCCAGTAGTGTGGTGAAAAAAATAAATAAATTACTAAGGCAAATTTTGATTTCCAGTTATGCAGTCATTACAATCTATATCTTATAGAATTCAAAGATGTGAATAATATTGAAAATGCATTGTACTGTATATAGTGTTAATAGATTTATACAGAAAACTTAATTATTATCTATTTGAAGTTGTATATATATCCAAACAAACTGTATTAGTACCCTACTATTTTGGTGTTCTGTAAACAGTAAATATATCACAGAATCACAGAACTGGAGGGGTTGGAATGGGACCTCAAGAGATCATCAAGTCCAACCCCCCTGCCTAGAGCAGGTTGCCCATGTAGGGGTTCAGATGGGCCTTGAATATCTCCAGAGAAGGAGACTCCAGAGCCTCCCTGGGCAGCCTGCTCCAGTGCTTCATCACCCTGACTGTGAAGAATTTCTTTCGCATGTTGGTGTGGAACTTCCTGTGATACATTTTGTGACCATTGCCCCTTGTCCTGTCCCCACAAACCACTGAAAAGAGGTTAACCATTTCCCTCTGTCTCCCACACATAAAGTATTTGTAAACATTTATAAGGTCCCTTCTCAGTCTTTCTTTTTCAAGGTTGAACAGACCCAGATCTCTCAGCCTTTCCTCATAGGGGAGATGCTCCAGGACCCATGTCATCTTTGTGGCCCTCCACTGGACTCTTTCCAGGAGATCCCTGTCTTTTTTGTATCAGGTAGACCAGAACTGGACACAGTACTCCAGGTAAGGCCTGATCAGGGCAGAGTAGGATCATCTCCTACTGACCTGCTGGCCATGCTCCTTCTAATGCACTCAGGATCCCATTGGTCTTGTTGGCCACGAGGGCACACTGCTGGCTCATGGTCAGCCTGTCATTCACCAGGACCCCCAGGTCCTTCTCCACAGAGCTCCTCTCCAGCAGGTGATCCCCCAACATATACTGACACATGAGGTTGTTCTTTCCCAGGTGAAGTATATACATATGCTCTCAATTCTTTCATCATTAAATATATATAAAAAGATGTGAGACATCTTGCAACACATGACAGAATCACAGAATTTCACAGAATCACAGAATTTCTAGGTTGGAAGAGACCTCAAGATCATCGAGTCCAACCTCTGACCTAACACTAACAATCCCCACTAAACCATATCCCTAAGCTCTACATCTAAATGTCTTTTAAAGACTTCCAGGGATGTTGACTTCACCACTTCCCTGGGCAGCCCGTTCCAATGTCTAACAACCTTTTTGGTAAAGAAGTTCTTCATAACATCTAACCTAAAACTCCCCTGGATCAACTTAAGCCCATTCCCCCTCATCCTGTCACCAGGCACGTGGGAGAACAGACCAACCCCCACCTCTCTACAGCCTCCTTTAAGGTACATGTAGAGAGCAATAAGGTCACCCCTGAGCCTCCTCTTCTCCAGGATGAACAAACCCAGCTCCTTCAGGCACTCCTCGTAGGACTTGTTCTCCAGGCCCCTCACCAGCTTCGTCAACCTTCTCTGGACTCGCTCGAGCACCTCAATGTCCTTCTTGTAGCGAGGGGCCCAAAACTGAACACAGTACTCAACATGCGGCTTCACCAGAGCCGAGTACAGGGGGACAATCACTTCCCTAGCCCTGCTGGCCACACTGTTTCTTATACAAGCCAGGATGCTGTTGGCCTTCTTGGCCACCTGAGCACACTGCTGGCTCATATTCAGCCGACTATCAACCATCACTCTCAGGTCCTTCTCTGCCTGGCAGCTTTCCAAGCACTCATCTCCCAGCCTATAGCTCTGCTTGGGGTTGTTGCGTCCCGGGTGCAGGACCCGGCACTTGGCCTTGTTGAACTTCATACAGTTGACCTCAGCCCATCGGTGCAGCCTATCCAGATCCTCCTGCAGAGCCTTCCTACCCTCGAGCAGATCGACACACGCACCTAACTTGGTGTCATCTGCAAACTTACTGAGGGTGCACTCAATGCCCTTGTCCAGATCATCGATGAAGATATTAAAGAGGACCGGCCCCAGCACCGAGCCCTGGGGAACGCCACTAGTGACTGGCCTCCAACTGGATTTGACTCCATTCACCATGACTCTTTGGGCCCGGCTATCTAGCCAGTTTCTAACCCAATGAAGCATACGCCAGTCCAAGCTGTGAGCAGCCATTTTCTTGAGGAGAATGCTGTGGGAAACGGTGTCAAAAGCCTTGCTGAAGTCAAGGTAGACCACATCCACAGCCTTTCCCTCATCCACCAAGTGCGTCATTTTGTCATAGAAGCAGATCAGGTTCGTCAAGCAGGACCTGCCTTTCATAAACCCATGCTGACTGGGCCTGATCGCCTGCTTGCCCTGCAAGTTCCGCGTGATGACTCTCAAGATAATCTGCTCCATGAGCTTCCCTGGCACTTTACAGATTTGATGTTTGAATCCCAGTTGGTATATGTAACAGGAAGATTTATAAATACCAGGTATGTGAACATAACACAAAATCTATCAACACTGGCTTAGATCTATTTGATATTAATAGGAATCCCACATTGTAATAAAGAAATAGTATTTTCTAATAATTATACATGCTTCTCAACCATCTGTTACAAAGTGGAGGAGGGTTTTATATAATCTTTACATTGCAACCTCTCATTACCATGAAGCTTTCATGTTTCACCAATTTTGTTCTGTGGTGCTTTTTCTCGTTTCATTTGCTTCTTACACTTTACCATGTTCTTCTGTCACAGCTTAAAAACTTTCATTGAATCCAATGTCTTGCACCTTCACATCATCATTCTCAGTACAAACCACTGCTCTTTTACTGCTGATTCTTTGTCTACTTTGTCCTTGGTACAACCTCTCTTGTTTGATCTTTATAATCAAAGTTTACAGAGCTGTTAAAAGGTAATAGAAACATTATATTCTACCAGTCCCATAAATAAATTTAGTTTATTTTAGGATATTGTGAGGAATAAAGGCATTTATTTGGCTATCAACTCAAACTCACTAATGACTACTGATTGAACTGTCATTACAAATGCTTGGTGCATACTATCCATGCACAATCTTATAGGTGAGCGTGGTTCTCCCAAATACAAAAGAATGGATGTCTGCATTCCAGCCCCTAATTTCTTTCTGATTATCCTGGTTATCATCCTGGTGGCCGATAGTGCAATGACTGATAGATCTGTAGTGGCTCTTCTACAGTCTTTCATTAAGAAATTGTTCTGTACCTACGAACAAATGATAAAAGCCTATAGCACTGGACTGTGTGCTTCAATGTAATAAATATGCAATTACTTACAGAAAGTGAAGTATCTTGCAGAAGACAAGTTTTTGTTTGCTTGTTTGTTTCATACTGTTTAACTCATAGCCTTATGTTTAGGGAACTCACTTGGGTTTATGGTGCATGGGCTTGCTTTTAGGTAATCCAGATCTCCTCTGATCACAGAATCACAGAATTTCTAGGTTGGAAGAGACCTCAAGATCATCGAGTCCAACCTCTGACCTAACACTAACAATCCCCACTAAACCATATCCCTAAGCTCTACATCTAAACGTCTTTTGAAGACTTCCAGGGATGGTGACTCCACCACTTCCCTGGACAGCCTGTTCCAATGTCTAACAACCCTTTCGGTAAAGAAGTTCTTCCTAACATCTAACCTAAAACTCCCCTGGATCAACTTAAGCCCATTCCCCCTCATCCTGTCACCAGGCACATGGGAGAACAGATGTCTTATGTGTGCTGTGTATCCTAACAGTCAGATTGCCTTCATGCAATCTCTGTTATTTGGCTTGCTATTTATAGGTTGTAGTTTATTTTTGTTTGTTTTGTTTTATTTTTAATTTTTTATCTAAGTGGTTCACTAATTCACTTTGGTGTCCAACTTGTGGGGTATGTTACTAAAAACAAGTAAGGGGCATTTGGCCTTAGGCTTGCACTTGTATAATTAAAGACCTAGCAGACTAAAGAATTAATTAAAATAGTTAGAACTGTGTATGCATTTCTTGCTGTCTTTCTATATATAGAAAGTTTTTTTTCCTTTTTTTTTCTTTCCCTTTTTTTTTTTTTTTTTTCTTTCTATAATTAGCTAATACCAACTTACTTTTTGATTAGCTTTGAATAGAAATCACTTGACTAAGATTGATGAACAGCAGGGAATAACAGCTTTTTTTTTTTTTTCTTGCAGAATCAAGGCACTAGAATTACAAAACTAAATTTAACAATGAAAAGTAATAAAACCAAGGATTCATAATGAAACTGATGAAAGTAAGTAGTTTGTGAATTTAGCCAAATGAAGGGAAGGAATAAACTAAAGAAACCTAAAGTGTGATGAAGAAAATGAATGCGAATAAGAAGGGAAATAGTTACACTGCAAACTAAAGGGATAGGAAATAGAAATAAAATACAGAAATCCACCCCCAAATCAGTGCTTTGTCAGAGAAGAAATATTCTGCCTTAATTAGAATTTCAACAGAGCCTACCTCTTTGTCTTTTGGTCAGCCCTGTGCACAACTATCTCAGCAACATCTCAGCAAGTATGCAAGTATATTCAGAGTTCATAAAATCTACATCAGTGATGCTTTATGCTTTTCTGTGTTATTTGTTTAAAAGCTTCAAGATTTATTAAATTCAAGTTATTTTCAGGGGTTTTGGTATATTTTTTTTTCTGCTTTGAGTTCTTTTACCTCACTCTAGCACTTCAAAGTTAACCATTTCTGTGGCTAATTAAGAAGGAAGTTGAGACTGTTGTGGTTTAATGAGGCAGACAGCTCAGCATAGAATAACCACAGAGCTGTTTGCTCAACCCACCCTCCCAGAGGGATGGGGGAGAGAATAGGGAGAAAAACAAAAGTAAAAGCTTGTGAGCCAGGCACCCTTTATTTATTGTTCAGCATGATGACACATAGTATGAAATATCCCTTTGGCCACTTTGGGTCAGCCATCCTGGTTTTGTTCCCTCTTCTTGTGCACCCCCAGCCTCCTCACTGGCAGGACAGTATGGGAAAAGTCCTTGGCTTAGTGTAAGCACTGCTCTGCAACAACTAAAACATCAGAATCTTATCAACATTATTTTCATCCTAAATCCAAAACACAGCACCATACCAGCTACCTGAAGAAAAAATAACTCTATCATAGCCAAAACCAGGACAGTGATGCTTATGTTCTTATTTTTTAAGAGACTATATTGGGTTAAACTCAAAATATTTTAAAGGGCTTTGGTATTTTTTTCTGCTTTGTGTTCTTTGACCTCTCTCTAGCACTTCAAAGTTTAACAATTTCTGTGGCTAATCAAAAAAGATGTTGAGATATACATTGCCTTAATACATGATGATGATTGATTATAATTCATTAACAGAACAAGGACAATAGGATGCTTCTTCTAAATTTAAAAAATATTGAGCTGAAGAAAGTATCTTTCTAAGGCTATATATTCTCTTTCTTAGACAAATAGACATGTAAATTGCATCCAGAGTCAATGACAGGGAAAGTGTTAGAAAATGTTTAATTTCATCTTAAAATAACTGCACAATGAATCAGGAGATGTCTAGTCCTCTCTTCTTTGTGGATAATTGTGAAGTTGAGATTACATGACTGATTTGTAGATGGATAATGACTGAAAGACTGAAACTAGCTAAACCAACCTGAATGACTCTTGCAGGGCTTGGACAGCTTATATGGTTAAAATGACTGAATTTCAGAAAGCAGAAGTTAGGTGATATGAACCTTGGATTCAGTTCTCCATTTCCCCTATCTCACGGCATTTGAAAATAACGTTATTTAAAATAATCACATAGTGAATTAGGACATATATCACAATGAAAAATAATAAAAAACTATAAAACTTTTAATACAGTGAAAGTAAACTTCAGAGCACTTGGCTATTGTGTATATTTATGGTCTTTCAAGTCTTCTGACTTGACAAGAGAATCAGTGGAATGGAGACCTTCTTCTCCCTGTATCTGCATACAAGACATGGAGCAGCTGATCTCCTGGTCCTCACTAGGAACCATCTCAAAAATGCTCCCTTTTTATTTATTTATTTATTTGTGCTTTCAACTTTCTTTTCCATTAAAATCAAGATTTTGGATGTGAAATAAGATGGGAAGGCTAAAATCTTGCCTTGATATTGCATTGGGATACAATTCAAACATGGACATAAAACCAAGAACCTTTAATGTTTTTGTCATTGTTGTTGTTTTTAAACAAGTTTCTTTGCTCAATAAATTCAAATTCTGTGATTGATTTCAGTAAACCCCCTTGATCACCAAGATTGTTTTTATGACTGAGGCTTTATTTAGCCCCAGTTGGGTCTCTAATGTATTATTTTAGAAAAGTAATGCTCAAATGGTGCTATAAATTTTATACAAATGACAAGGTGATTAAATAAAAGTAGATTATTTTTGTTGTACTAAGTTCTGGAGAAGATTCTCACTACTTTCTTTTTTTTTTTTTTTTTTGTTGCATGCCACTTGCTCTTCATACTTGAAGTATGAGTTTGAGTTTTCAGGGCCCTGCAATCACAGGTGAAATATAGATCGCTGCACAGAATGGCCTCACCAAAATTACCGAGTCCTGATGACCATTCACCTTTAACCACTTGGGCCAACTGTTCCTTTAGGTTCCAACAACCAGATACTTCATCAGTCTCTGTGACCTAGTTCTCCAGTAATTGTTTCCAGTCAGTGTTTGCTGCTAGTCATTCCAAGTAACCATGTTATGTTTGCTTTATGGCTGGCTGATCTGCTAGCAATGTTTTTGCTCTGCCATAGCTTTAGGCCATTATTTACTGTGTGGATCTTTTTATTTACTGTGTGGATCTTTGGAACAAAATATAGATAGATAGATAGATAGATAAGCAAAATCCAGTTGTTACCCTTATAACAACATACAAGTGTCTTGATCATTCTTCCTTATCTTTTCATAAACACTCACAATTTCCCCCAACATTTAGCTGTTTTCACATAAATGTACACAAAATATTACCAAAGTACATTTAAAGGTCAATCTATTCCAGCACCCACTCTGTTAAACCCTTAAGTGCAATATATTGTAATATGTACTTTATGTTAGCACGGTATTACTATATTTATATTTGTGAAATACCACGATAAATGCTGCAAAGGAACAAAGAGTATTATGCACCCAAAAATGGTAGGAGCTGTTGCCAAGAAAACAGCAGATGTTCATTCAGTTGACAGTGAGAAAAATATATTCAACATTTAGAGAACTTACTTCAGAGAGTTTATGAAATTTTACTCTAGATTTTGGAAACAATGTGAACTGAAAGACAGGAGACCCATTCCATTTTTGATTTTGTTGTGACTTTCTGTGTGGTCTTTAAGCAGTCGTTTCACCTTTCTGTCTCTCCATTTCTCCTTTCATCCTTTGTCTTTACAACTTAAGGTCTTTGAATGACTCTATATTACACTTCTTTAGCACTCACAATGAAACCAATGCAATATAAATAATAATTGTAATGAGGCCAATTTTAACTGTCCTCAACAGACAAATGAAAGAAAATTCCTAATTTCCTGTAATTTCAGAAAAATTACTTGTTATTAATGCTCTTGTGAACACAACAGGAGGAACTGGAGATCTATCAGGCTCATGTTCTGTAAACTTTTTGGCTGGTTTTCATGAAATCAACTCACAGCCGAGCTGGAGTCCAACCAACCAACAGAAAAGACAGGCTTTTAATCAGGCTTCTTTAAAATGGGACACATCCATTTGATAAATGAACTAATTAAGCAAATGAATAAGTATAACCTACTACTGTGAATGACATTTATAACTATGAAAAAGCTTCAGCTTCGTATTAACAATTCTGGAAACCCAGAGAATAGGACAGAAAAAAATGCAAGTTCAATTCATGAAGCACATTTATGTAAATGGAGTTTTACCATGGCTAGTGGTCTAGTATAATGTATGCTGTGTGTGTATAAAGATGACAAGAGAGAAAGAAGACTGAAATAAGGTTATTCCACTCTGAGATTTTCTTAATATCAGCCATTTCACAGACTGCAGAATATAGCAGCGACTCATGCTCTCTCTGACAGTCCTGTTGTTAAAGCAAGTGGAATACCACAATACCTGTATCCTCATCTTCCCTTGAATATCCCAAATCCATGTTTAATCTGTCTGGCACAAAAGCTTGCATGACACAGAAAAGATTAAGATAAAGAGAAAAAGAATTCAGACTCTGTTAAATGTGGCTTTATAATCTCAGCTGTAATTTTTCTCATTCATCTGAATAGACATTTCTAAGAATGATCTGACACCTTTGGAAACAATGAAAATCATCTCACCGATTTCAGGGAAATAACAGTGGTCTCCCTGAGGCTGTGTGATTGTTTGTCAATGTACTGCCTTGCCTATACAGAGCCCTTGAATTGGTGGGTTTTTGAATTGGTGGGTTTCTTTAAAACTGTGTTTGGCTGTTATGTTCAATGCAAGGTAGTGGTTAATGTTTTAACAAAAAATTGAAATTATGTTAATGAGTCACAGTCAAGAAAAGAAAAATCCTCAGAGTCGAAGATATTAATGAACATATAAAAATATTGTATATATTAGACAAGAATCATAAATTGGATAACTGAAATCATATGAAGAAGCAAGAGTTTGTGATTAAAACTGAAAAATGGAATTTGTATCATTGTGAAATAAATATATTCTGGTCAGGACTGTATAATTTTCATAATTTTCAGATTCTTATGTAATTCAAGGTGATTTTCATTTCAGTGTTACTTAGTGAGTTTTTTCTTTTTCTATTTTAACTGTTACCTTGCACTGATTTTTTGTTTTGTTTTCTTTTCTTTAAGACACAGTATCCATATTAATAAGCTGTGTGAATGTATCTGCTCCCAGGACCAGATTTTTTTCTTTTCTCTCTCTCTCTCTCCTTTTTTTTTTTTTTTTTTTTTTTTTTTTTTTTATGAGAGTAAGAATCATCAGTGATTTATCAACTAAGAGCAGAAAATCTAGTTAGTGACAGCCTATGAAATGAACTTGTTAAGAAATGGCCATCAAATAGAATATTGACCTAAAAAGAGAACAAGAAAAAAGTCAAAAAATATTCACATTTTACAGAATCACAGAATCACAGAATTTCTAGGTTGGAAGACACCTCAAGATAATCGAGTCCAACCTCTGACCTAACACTAACTGTTCTAGCTAGCTATGAAATCTTTTGCAAAGAACAGTTTTGTTCATTGTTGTTCATTGTACATTCACTCTAAGAATGTGCTTATTTTGGTAAATGTGCACTGAGATACCAAGACCCTCCTACAGTGTGTAGGCAAATACTGTGAAAAGTGTTCTAACCATGCTTGTTTCTACAGCATGTGATCAAAATGAGTGCTCCTGAAGGTAGGAATTGATTTGTCTGAGCTTCTGAGGAATCACTGATAAATCTTGTTTGAAACGAAAAGGCTGCTGGTTTTTTGTGCTACATTCAAGCAGAAGGCTTACCATAATTGGGTGTCATAATAGTACAGATACAATATAACACTACAGTACTGTAGCTAATAAAAGGTAATTCCTCCCAGTTACCACAGCTTTGACATGTTTAATTACCCTTCCGTATGCTGTTTTGGATTTTTGGTGCATAGTTACTTTATCGAGGTTATTTCCATTATCCTTACTTAAATTTTCTACTCTCCATACATTGTCCCTCCTTGTCATCTGCCTCAGAACTGTGTTATGCTTTTCCTACCCACACACATATCCATGTAGCACTGCTTTAGGTGAAATACCAAACATCATGAAGTAAGAACCCAGGAGAAGTAAGAAAACAGGGTTTAGAAACTGCAAAAATTAATTACAGCAAACAATAACAAAAAGAGGGCAAAGATTAGTTCATTCTTCAGGAAAGAGTCTTTGGTTGCATGGATAATACAATATTAAGATTCACTTTTATGATATGTCAAAACTTTTACCATTGACTTTACTGTAAAATATTAGTAGAGCAGTAACCTGTGGAAACAATGGCAGCAAGTGGAGTTTGTTGTATGGTTGACAAATACAATTTTAAAGCAGGTTAAATTGACTGTAAAGGTGTTTTATGGGTTATTAGCTACACTGAATGCATGAATATGGGAAATGAAAAACAGTCCTGTTAAAGTCACTTGCTATGTACTGAATAATAATGTCTTTCCGTGGTAACCCAGCAGAATGCTTTGTAAAGTAGTAACAAATTCATAAAGTACAACAGTGTAATAAACTGTTCTTAATTATGGTAGTTTGGAAAAATGTTAAGGAGTTAGAGTTGATGGAGTTACTAGTTTTTCAAACTGTAGGCTATTTCATTTATATATCCTGTATATTTTGCAGACCATTTATCAGCTGTACAATATGAATGTCCTCTTTAAGCCTATGATGTGAGCCTACACATATGATATGGCATAGACTATGCTACAGCTCATTCTGTAATACATATAAACTAGCTGAAAGTTTACATTTCATTCCTTATAAGAACTTGATTAGAGTGTATCTGTTGAGATTAAATGAGATTAAACTGTAAACACAAGTGACAGTTGTATGAATCTGTGTGATTATTCCTTATTCTTTAAAAATTAAAAAAAATTAAAAAATATATATATATATTTTTCTCCAGGAATCCTTGTGCTCCATTGACCATAGAATTGAAAACACATTGCAAAGCTATTTTGTTGCCTAGTCCTCCTCTATTCCACTATTCCAGACTTTCTGTTTATTTCCTGGGAAATCTTCAATTGAAGAAAGAAAACAAACCTTCTTCCTTTGAGCAATAGATTTTCTTTTTTATCATTAGCTTCATTCCATATGTTCAACAGGCAATGAAATCAGGTTATGCTAACCTCCACTGTGGTACACTTACCTTTTTGCAAACTGCTACATACCATAGGACAGGGACAGGAAGTAAACATGATTTTCTCTGCTCAGTGCCTCTGTGTCCCCTTAATGCCCATGTCAGAGGCTGCATTAAGTTAAAGTGGGTAGTAGTGTAGAGAAATCAGAGTTGGAAACGATCAAAATGTCATGCGAGCTGAAAGCAATGCTCTTCTGGGAGAAAGAAGGGGAATATAAAATGTTAGGCAAAGTCGCTTAGAAATTTCAAGACTTCTGTGATACATTCAATAATATCGCAGGAGACAGGGACATTTTCTTTATAAGAAACAGGCTGACAGTTGAGACTATTAGCCATTCTGTTAGACCTACATAATATAGCTAAATCATGTAAGCTGAACTGATAACAGATGGACCAACAGAGACAAATTATTTGTGATGTAGCTGATAACAAGGTCAAAGCTGAATTATTGTGAGAAATGAACTGTACTTTAAGAGAGCAGGGGATAGTTTGCAAGATTAGTGAAAACTTGACTTCCAAAATCAAAGCAGTGAGAGAAATGAAGTACATCTTGTTATGAAAATGCACTGATTCATAAAGCAAACTACAGGAATAAATGAATGACAGAGAACAGATTTGTTGGTTATAAATGTGATGCATTCACAGCACAATACAATTGTCCAGTGCCAGGGACATATTTTTATGGTAACAATTAAAGCCCTTTCCTGCAGATGTATGTCATTTCCTGGACAAACGCTAATGTACAAAAGTAAATTCTTTTTTTTTTTTTTTTTTGCTTTGTGCACCTACAGTGGGTGACAAAGCTGTGATGACTTCATTAGTGTTTGTGGATCTCAAATCAGACAAAGCTAATTGCTTATTAAGAACAAGTGACAGAAGAATAAATATTGGAGATGACTATAGCATGACTGCAGGGAAAACCTGGAAAAGATTATATTTATCTAATTTTAATATTTACAACTACCTCACTTCACATAGCAGAATCAATTAGTGATTCTATTCATTTGCAGTATATTCTATATTTTATAATTTACATTTCATAAGTGCTCTTTGGTATGGGAATTCACAACAGCCGCTGCTAGGATACTGACCTTTGACATTAATCTTTGTAACTTGTTTTATGCTAAGAAATCTTATGCTCTTTCTAGCTCTACTATATGGCACATTTTTGTTACTTCAATGATCTGTATAGGATAGACTTATAACAGACTCCAAAATGTAAGTTTTCTTCAGAGTAATAACTGGCTGTTCTGAAGCCTACAATTTTACTCTATTCTATTCCTTTTTATTTTATTTTATTTTATTTTATTTTATTTTATTTTATTTTATTTTATTTTATTTTATTTTATTTTATTTTATTATTATTTTTATTGAGCCAACTCTGCTTTGTAGAGTGATTTTTACTCAGAGTATCCCAAAAACCTCACTCAAACCAATAATCATGTGTTGATAGGTGAAATTAGTTTCAGAATTCTAATGAAGCTCAGCAGCTGGGAGACAGACAGCTCATCTGAAGATTAAATGAGAAAAATTGCCACTTTTGCTGGTTCCTTTAGAAACTCATTTACATTCTGTCAGCTCCCATTAGGAATGAGAACTGCGAATGTTGAGGGAAATATGCATGAATTCAGTGCTGAAATGGCCAATCATGATCAGTTCCTTCTTGCTTACTAAGCTGCCAGAAGATTTTATGTAGCTATGCCTTCTGGAAACACTGGGTGATAATCTGCTTGCTTTCAACTGTCTCTTAACATTTTAAATTTAACATAAGCAAAGAACGAATACCCAGTATAACAAGGAGACCAGGGGATAACAATGTAATCCTAATGACTGAAATTAAAGTTCCTGGAGTCAAGTACATAATAAACTGTCCTAAGAGGTTAAAAAAAAAAAAAAAAAGAAAAAAGAAAAAAAGAAAAAAAAGTACTTGCATATGTATAAATTCACATTTTTATGTGACAGGAAGTGATGAATATAAACCAAGATTCAAATCAATATTGATTTACAAGTGTAGCATCTCATGTTCATTCTGTGGTTAAAATAGTAAGATAACTGGAGGCTGGTGAAGTCACACTCACTTGATTTTCTTGCCTGTTTTTGAATCCAAGCACTGGTAAAGCTTCAGTGCTACCTTCTTATGTGACACTACCAACAGAAATGATTTAAATATTTTACTTCATTTTGTACCCCTCTTATACCAAAAAGGTACCTGACATGAATCACATCATTCTTCTTTTGAATTCTTTGTTACAGCCCCGTATTTTTAAATAGTTGAGTTCTTATCATAACAATGACTTTTCATGAGTTGTGCTGACAGAGACAACAGTAGACTAGCAGGTTATATTATGCAGGTGTTACACATCTTTCCTCTGACTTTGGAAATACTTATATTGACCCCATATAGAGATGGCTGTGTCAATGAAATAAACGCACTTAGGATTTTAACCAAGGATGCAGAAGACAGTGCATAAGTGAATATAGAAAAAGTAATGACATTTTTGAACATGGGAAAGCACAATGCTGTGGTGTTTCAGATTTTTTTTCCCCAAGTTAGATTTCTCTAAAAAAAAGATGTAGAGGATCAATAATAACAGAAAGACAATATAAAGTATTCAATAAATATTTTCCTCCTTCACCTGCAGGAGAATTTGAAGACAAATTCATAGTTTCAATGAAAAATCTGTATTTTCTATTTCTGCACTGATTAGAAAAACTTCTAAATAGAAAATATATATTGATCTTTAGATTTATAAGATTAAATAACTTATTCCTAACATTTCTTAAATAAAATAAATCTTCTAATTTTTTTTTTTTTTTTGGTTGGGTTTTTTGGTTGCTTGTTTGTTTTTAATAAAGTAGGTCATTGTGAATAATTTGGCAATCTGAAAATCATACTAGCATCACTGGAATAGTACATAATTTTTACAAGGCAGTTCTACAGAGTATACTAGATTGAATCCTGAAAGCAGAAACTTGACATTTGCATTACACTTGAAGGAGATGATTACCTTTAAGGAAATGATGCTGCAGAACTGGCCATGACAAACAACTAGAGTAAACATATATTTTGAGAGTGATGTGATGCAACTCTATGATGATGATGAGTGTGAATACAGAGATAACAGAGACTTTGTATGAAAGTTTAGAAATGTTAAAAGATACTTTATATAGTTGTACATTTAGATTTTCAGGGTGCAATATATTAACTGCATCACTGATATGTATTACTGATCTGCTCCTACCACTTTTCTAAAGAATATAGAGAAAAGGCAGGATTTGGAAAAGAGCTATAAGAATGACCCAAGTCTTGGAAACCCAACTTCAGGGCTGTGGAGGGCTTATCTAACTTACTTCATAAGGTATTTTAAGAAATGACACGATCATGAAATTATAAGCATTTAAAGCACTAGAGAAATCTGGAAAAAAATAAAAAATAAATAAATAAATCCAGGACACTATAGATTTAACATAGAATCTGATTACTTATTTCAAATTCTTTTAAACAATCAATACCTAGAACCAGAAGAGAGGTTAATTTAGGCTCAAGAAACAGCAAATGGTATTAAGCACTGGAATAGATGTTGGATGCTGATGGACTCTTTAACACTAAAAGGTGTGTATTACTTTCTATAATACATATCCCAAAAAGTACTTAATGGAACACTAGTGGTATTGATTTGTATATTTAACTTGTTTCCATAGCTTGAAAATGATGCTAAGATATATTTCAGAAATTTTAGACAATATATATCACTCATTTCCACTTTTTCTGCATTTATATCAAAATAAATAAAACTGTTTTACCATGTCTCAGTATTAAGACATAATTAAATTGGCCTCAGAGCTGAGAACTGATGATGGTATTAATTAAATGTAAAGTTACACGTAAACTATTGTAGAAAGGAAAGGAAGGGAAGGGAAGGGAAGGGGAAGGGGAAGGGGAAGGGGAAGGGGGAGGGGGAGGGGGAGGGGGAGGGGGAGGGGGAGGGGGAGGGGGGGGGAGGGGAAGGGGAAAGGGAAGGGGAAGGGGAAGGGGAAGGGGAAGGGGAAGGGGAAGGGGAAGGGGAAGGGGAAGGGGAAGGGGAAGGGGAAGGGGAAGGGGAAGGGGAAGGGGAAGGGAAGGGAAGGGAAGGGAAGGGAAGGGAAGGGAAGGGAAGGGAAGGGAAGGGAAGGGAAGGGAAGGGAAGGGAAGGGAAGGGAAGGGAAGGGAAGGGAAGGGAATAGTTCAGTTGGAAGGACATTCAAATATCACCAAGTCCAACCGCCTGACCTTTTCAGGGCTAACCAAAAGTTAAAGCATATTAATGAGGGCATCATCCAAATGTTTCTTGAACAGTGACAGGCACGGGACATGATCCACCTCTGTAGGAAGCTTGTTCCAGTGTTTGACCGCCATCACAGGAAAGAAATTTTTTTTTCTAATATCCAGTTTGAACCTTCCCTGATTCTACTTTGTTCCATTCTTGTGTTCCATTCTATCATTGTTTACCAGGGAGCAGAGACTGGCACCTTCCTCTCCACTTCTCCTACTCAGGAAGCTGCAGACAGCAACTCAGCTTTCTTTTCACCAGACTAGACAACCCAAGTGTCCTCAGATTCTCTTAACAGGACATGCCTTTTTACTACCTTTGTTGTCTTCCTCTCAAAACATTTGAGTATCTTAACATCTTTATATATATATATAATATATATATTTAGGAGCTCAGAACTGCACACTATATTCAAAGTGAGGCTGCACCAACACTAAATATTATAGGAGAATCTTTTTTTTTAAATTTATTATTTTTATTTTTTTTTACCGTCTGTGTGATGCTTCCTTGAACTCATCACTAAATGTAGTTTGTCCTCTTGGCTGCTAGGGCACCTTTCTGACACATGTTGAGCCTACTGTCGACTAGCACTCCCAGGTACCTTTCTGCTGAGCTGCTCTCCAGACACTCATCTCCCAGTTTGTACCTGTGTCTGCCATTACTCTGTTGCAGGTACAGAACATATAATTTTCCTTTGTTGAACTTTATGCTGCTGCTGATTGCCTAAAGCTCCAATCTATATAGAACCATCTTCAAGGCCTCTTGTCCCTCCAGAGTCAATAGCACGTCCCAGTTTCCTATCATCTTTGTAAGGATGCATTCCAGTTGCTGCATCCAGATCATCAGTAAAAAAAATGTTGAAATGAACTGTCCCTTGAACTGAGGCCTAGGGAACATCACTATTGAATGCTAGTCATTTTAGAAGACTGGTGATTAGTAGATCTTAATTTTTGAATGTCACTCCAAGTGATAGATAGTGAGTAATACATAAAGATATTTTTTTTCTTGTTTGCTTGTTTTTGATATCTATAATAGAGTGATTACTAAAGTAAGTAAGTAAATAAATAAATAATGTTGTATTGATTTTTCTCAAAGATTAGATTTATATACAGAAGATGTACATAGATAAACATGATCTATTTGCATTGTTGGCATGTCTCATTTTTTCTCTGGCACTCATAAGTTAAGAAGCTTTCTTCATTAATTTCCATACAGGTCAATGACCTATATAACAGCTCTGTACTGTAAGCACTTTTATAGCCTATAAATTGCATTACTTATTAAAAATATTATCTCCACATAGTAAACTATCTGTTAATGAATAGTTGAGTGAGTAGTGAGTATAATGCATGCTGAAAAATGAATAAAGATTTCATAAGGCAATTAAGCTGAGCATTACGTTTGCATTACTTTGTCATATTTGCATTACAAAAGAGTATTGTACAGTGAGAAAAGTTATATGAAGACAGATGTGTTATTACTGTGAAACTTAACAGCCTTCATAAGTAAGTTCTCTGTTCTGTTTATGCCATGCTGAAAAATAATTTGTTTTGAAGATATAACATTCAGTATGTCAAGAATAAATATCTGTATATGTATTACTTATTTACCAAAAAGACTAATAAGAATGTGAATACATATTGACCATTTGTACCAGATTACTGTTTTATGAGATTAAAAAAATGGGGCTGTCAACAATTCAAGCCTCTTCTGATATAATTGTGT
Organism: Aythya fuligula; assembly: GCF_009819795.1. Taxonomy (NCBI): domain Eukaryota; kingdom Metazoa; phylum Chordata; class Aves; order Anseriformes; family Anatidae; genus Aythya; species Aythya fuligula. Next base: position 18,219,977 of record NC_045559.1, read on the forward strand.
TTTACATGAAATTATTGTAGCTGTTATTTAACATTTGTATTGAAGTATTGCCTGAAGAACAACCATTTGCACTATAGTGTATAGAATACAACTCCATGGTCACATGGAGTATGGAGTATTTATTTGGAAAGCAGTGTGATAGAGGAAGGAGGAAGAAGGACGAAGCTTAACGTGGGCTCTGCAGTAGAGAAACAGACTGATTTGAATCGTCAGGTAATCGCCGTGATACATATTAACTGTATGCCATATTATCCTGAGCATAGTATTTTGTTGAAATTTAGGAACTTTGTAAAAATAACCTAATGGAAGCTTTGTAAGTTTTGTAAATTGGCCTGAAAATCTATGATGTGCTTTTTTGGGAAGAGGCTTGCTCAGGTACATGTAAATCACCTACACAATCCATCAGCAGCTTTGGCTTCTGAAGCATGCTAATTTGCAAGCAAGACTCTGCATGGTGCTGAGAGTCATGATATGGTGTTGAGCAAGCAAGACCCTGAAATTAATTCAATATAGGTTTGAATATGTTGCTTTGTGATCCATGCTAATGTATCTGCATGGTGTTGCACTTTTGTGCCCTGTTGACGCTTTACTTAGAGATATGTTGGCTGAGCAAGATAACTTGGCTGATACAGCTGCCAGCTACTCTGATTGTCTCTGGGCTAAGGAGCTCACAGCTCCCCAGTACTGTAATACCAAACATTTTTTCAAGCTGATTGCCAGAATTTACAGGCTTGAGACTGTTATCCGTGTTGGCTAATCTTGAGCCATATTAATTCAATCCAGAACCATGGATTCTGGGCTTTGGAGGATACACAATTTTAGGGGTGCCAGATCTTCCAGCAGTTGAGATAGGGCTGTTTCACCAAGAAGAAAAGGTATTTTTGGTTTTGCATTTTGTTTCAATTCTGGATTAAACTCAGATTTCAAAATATATAATCATGAAATCGAATTACTCCTCTCTGCACAGTTCTAATTAGGTATGAAGGATGGGAAGAAGGATGAAGTGATGGGAAGATTAATGATGAATGCTTGCTTCCTCAGGGCCCCTAGCAGTTACCTTTTTTTCAAGCTGTGAGTTAGAGAATGAGAATTTTAGCAATAGAAAAGAGACCATAAGAAAATATTAAAGTCATTTCTTTAAAGTAATGTTTCTCAGCCTTTCAAAGTAGGTGTCTGCTTATTCAAAGTTAAATTTTCATGACTCTTCCCTTGCAGTTTCTGTAAAAGCAAGCACAAAAATGTATCAGTAAGAAGTCAATAGAATTCTCTTATATGACTCTGTTTGGAAAGGTCATCAGAGAATACTTTCTCTTGAGATTAGGGTGTTCAGGAGCAAGGGAGTGAGATTATCTTCATTTCAGATGGTAATTACATTTTCAGCACTGCAGGAGCACTTGATTGCCTCTTGTGATACCATGACTCTGGGAAGGGTAAAATGAAGTACCTTTTCTGCTCTTGTATCTATTAGATGGTATACTGTGATCGCCATGTTTTTGGTAATGTGCAGAACCTATAAAACATGATTAGTCTGGTCACTAAAGGAACACCATTCTTTTTCCCATTGTCATTTAAAACTTCTAGGTGGTTTGAAAGGTTTGCCCTTAAAGAAGCCATACCCTGTTGGGCTATAATTGCATAAAGGTTGTATGCTTTGTCTTTAATTAAATTCCGAACCAGATTCCCTCAAGCAGAAATAAGACTCACTGGTCTGTAATGCCAAAGATCATCTATGGCTTTTTTTTTTTTTTTTTTTTTTTAACCTAAGATAACAACTTTCCAAGCTTTGGGAACAGTGTGTGGTTTATTAAGGATATACTGCATATCCTCATTGCTACCTCTGCTATTTCACACTTCAGTTCCTTCAGAATTCTTGCATCAGCAATCTGGTCTCAGTGATTTACTGTCCTTGAATTTTTTTGAGTTGCTCAATACCATCTTTCTTAGAGGCATCAGCCTTTGTTAAGCACATGCATTAATTTCTTACAAAAATTATCTTTGGGTCTGGAATTTCCTCATTGCCCTTCCTAGTAAATACGGTTGTAGAGCTACTTTTAATTTTTTACTCACTTTCTTTGATTACTTTGTTCATTTCCTGATAATTCAAAGGACTTGCAATTATTACATTGCATGTTGGTTTCTGAAAAAAATTTTGTCTCTTCACACTTCTTAAAGATGTCTTGATAATCATGCTCAAACTACTTCCTCATTTATTATCTTCCCCAATTCTCCTTCTATTTTTCTTTTGTGCACATTTCTTCTGAGTTTAATGAGATGTTAGTAGGATTATACTTATGTTGATGTGTAGTTAAATTATCTTACTAAGCTCTCAAAGAGAATGATTACATATATTTTGGAGCTCGGGCCCATATAGTATGATGACATATTATTATTATTGTGCATTTTTCTTGCAGAATCAACCATGTTGCAATAGGTGGGATATATTTTGTACCTACATTTCTCACCAAGTGTGTGGTAAACTCCCCTAAAAATTGCTACCTTAATTAACATTGCACTTTGCATACAAGCAACTTCAGTCAGAGAGGGGAGTACATGTATGTGTGGGCAGTACCCGATCTCTAAAGAACAACTTTTATCTACTTTGTTCCTTATCTATGTAATCCATACAGAGTGTAAGAGAGCTTCAAACTTTAGAACAAGCCATTAATATTTTTTTCAACCCAATTATCAGAAAGAGGACTATCCAATTTAACAAGATTCCATCAACCTGAAAGCTAATTGAAACCTGCTTGCTTTGGGGGTAACCTTGCCTCAAAATTTCCACCCCAAGTCTCTTACTGTTATAAATATATTTCCTGATACGCTGCTGTCTTTTTTATATACATATATATATATATGCATTCTCTTAACTCTGCAAAGAAATATTTCAGTGACTTTGTAAATCTGGAGAGGTCTTCTGAACACAGCAGAACTTCTTGTGTGTATAGTTATTTACGAGGGAATGCTAAATATACATATATTGGCAAGGTGGATTGCCCAGTTGTGGCTGAAATATAAGCAGAAGAATGCAGTATAAAAATGTTCACAAAAAATTCAGAATTTTAAAGACGTGAAAATAAAGCAGTAATCTAAAACCATCAGGAAAGAATGGTTACATGCTAATGCTTTTCAATATTCAAATATTGAAATACTTCAGAATTGAAGTACTAAGAAATAAACATCTAACATAAAACTGTTGTATTTATTCTATGACCCTCATTCAAATGATTAGTGTGTATGTGTTTATTTACAAACTGTGGTCCTGTCTTTCATTTGAATATGCTTTTAACATGCTGTGACAAAGACATTCATGAACTCACAAATGTTAAATACAATATCAACAACATCAAAAAGATTGAAATCTTGGCATAATGCTTTGTGTGAGGAATGAAATATCTCAAATAGGTTGGCTGGTGATATCTGTCCAGTGACAGTAATTTCTGTTGCAAGGGTCCTTGCAGCAGCAATCACGTCTGGTTCTGGTAAGACTCCACACACTACTGTTCTGCTTAATTCTTATAACACAGTTGGTCCATGGGGTCCCATTTGACTATTCCAGCAAGTTCATGATCTGCTGCTGCAGATTATTTTAAATTACTTATAAAACATCTCCTATCTTAACTGTGTACAGAAGACTGTCCCACTTGACTAAGGAATGTGTCTACTACCTATTTAAAAGTCGGGCCAAGTTCTCACTGAGATTTTAATCTACACATTGGAACATTTAAATTACCCTACACATTGCATGAGCCACCCGGTAAAATGTTCATGATAGACCAAAATTCCCACTTGGAGAGCTCCTGCTTGAATTACTCAGTTACTTAACTGTGAAGGTGATGAGGGGCTCAGTCAATTATGTTGTCTCAAATCAGCCCATTCTTTCAAATCAGTCCACCATATCACATCAGCCTATCTATAGAAAAAGACTAGCTCAGGGGTTGCTGGACCATCCAGAGAATTAATGATTAGAGTGCACTGGGTATGAACACTGGAACAGCCCTGATTCCCAGCTATCCTGTAATTACAGCTGTAGGATGAATGGAAATTTGATCTTTGTAATTTAAGTTCAACAGCTCTTGTTGCAAAGCCAGAAATTAGACAGTATGTTGTTATGGAAATTACTTGTTCTTGTCTTAAAATCTATCTGTAAACAGATCTATACATTTGAAAGTCAATAACTTTGAAAGGCATAGTTCTTCTCCAAGCTGAGTTCGGAAGTTGAGAAAAACTTTCTTCTTCCCTCTTGTGGATGCAAGATATTTTCAAGCATACTTTCTGCATACTTGTCTCTAGGTGATTATATAGCCAGCCAGATCAACAGGCATCTACAACTTTGACCTATTGTTTTCAGATCAGGGCAACAGATTATCATAATAATCATGTCTCAACTCTACTGTAGTGGGTTTATGTGGCAAGGTTTTGGTAGCAGGGGGCCATAGGGGTGGTTTCTGTGAGAAGGATCTAGAAGCTGCCCCATGTTTGGTAAGGGCCCCACTGTTGACCAGAGCTAAGCCAATAAGCAATGTTGTTTTGCGCCTCTGTGAGAGCATGTTTAAGACAGGGAAAAAAACGCTGCACCACACAGCAGCTGGGAGAGTGAGAGGAGTGAGGAACAGCCTTGCAGGAACCAAGGTCAGTGAAGAAGGAGGGGGAGAGGTGCTCCAGGTGCTGGAGCAGAAGTCCCCTGCGGCCTGTGGTGAGGACCATGGTGAAGCAGGATGTCCCCCTGCAGCCCGTGGAGGAGACCATGGTGGAGCAGGTGGACCTGCACCGATGGAGGCTGCCGCCTGTGGAAGACCCCTGCTGGAGCAGATTCCGGGCCGGACCTGTAGCCCGTTGTGAGGAGACCACGCAGGAGCAGGTGACCTGGCAGGAGATTCTGCCCATAGGGGAGCCAGGTTGGAGCAGTTTTCTCCTGAGGGATGGACCCCATGGTACGGACCCATATCTGGAGCAGTTCTGGAAGAGCTGCTGCCTGTGGGAAGCCCACGCCGGATCAGTTCATCAAGGACTGTATCCCGTGGGTGGGACCCCACAGCACAGGGAATGAGAATGACCGAGAAGGAGCAGCAGAGAAGAAGTGCTGTAGACTGACCATAACCCCCATTCTCCCGTTCCCCTGTGCCGCTCAGGGGGAAGAGGTGGAAGAGGGTGGATGGGGGGGGGGAAGGTGCTTTTGCTTTCTTTCCTTTGTTTCTCACTTCTCTAGCTTGTTGGTAATAAGCAATAAATCTTACTATCTCCCTATGCCGAGTCTGTTTTGCCCGTTACAATAATTACTGCGTGATCTTCTTGTCCTTGTCTCAACCTTTGAGCCCTTTTCATCATATTTTCTCCCCATTCCTCTTTGAGGAGGGGGAGTGAGAGAGCGGCTGTGGTGAAGCTCGGCTGCCCACTCGAGCGGAGCCACAACATCTACTTTCACAGCTTCATGTAGAACATGATGTTGGTAGGTCCTACATTCCTCTTCATGTTGCGTATGTGTGTATGTATGCACATGTGAAAGCAAAGGACTTCTTTACTCGAGAACATGCATAACTAAGACCATATCCATGCTGAGTTTTTGTTTCTGTCCATTTCTGTAACTTAATATAAGTTTTTTGGTTGTTTTTTTTTTTTTTTTTTTTTTTTTTTGGTCTGCTTTTCTTCCTAATCCCAATTTCCAGTTCAGTGTCTACACAGCAAGATAAAAGTGCGTATGTGTATTTGATTGTAGATGGAGACTGAAATCCTTTTACATTTTCTACAGTCTGAAACTGAATCTTGAAAAGTGAACTTTGCATAGTAAAGCCAATATGATTTTGCTACTCCTAATAAAGGTCTAGGGACTATGCCCTTAGGTGTGAGCAAAGGTCTCAGGACTCCCCAAGTTCCATTATTACTCTTTTATTTATTTATTTATTTTCTGATTTGCCCAACCCTGTACTTTTCACAAGTGAAAAACTCCCCTCTCACCTCCACTTTCTGGAGGGCTCTTGTGACTCAGAGTGCAATAACTGATACACAGTCCACGCAAACCGTAATAGCAAAATGATGGGGATCCAGGGTCCTTTAGTAGTTTGTTGCATATTCAGACTCTCATAATTCCATGAAAAAGCTTTCTTTCTGAACCAATAATTTTAACTGTAGTGTAGAGATTTTCATTATACCTGAGAAATGTATTGACAATCCTGACAGAGACATGCTGTAAGGACACAAATTGCTTTGCTTTGTATTATGTGAAAGCACACTGTCAAGAGGAAATTTGATGTGCCTGTGGTGGCTTTTTTTGACTAGGAAAACATGAGTTTTCTAAAAGCTGATCAAATACAGTCCTGATATTTGACATTTACATACTCGAACTCAAGACAAGCATATATGAAACAATAGGAAGTGCTAGTACACACTGTGCCAGTCTACTTCTTTGTTACTGATATAGTTTATTCTGCCAGTTAACATGGTTATTTATTTAATATGATGCAAAGAAAACATTGCAATTCAAATGGGTAATTATTATGGCCTACTTCACTTAATTTGGAAAAAAAAATGATAACATGATGTGATCCATTGTTATCAGGCTTTTCTGAATATGCTTAAAGGATTGAAAGATTTAAAGCTTAAAACGTTCTAACCAACTATATTACAGGCAGGACCTGATCATATCTTTAACAAAGATAAGAATAATTGCATGTATGCAATTAGTTGGTATAAACAGGTAACCAAGAATATGTATTTTGTGTACTACATATTTCTGTATATTCATATATTGACACCATTACAAGCATATGCATGCTATAAAGCAATATATTTACATAAATCTATTTCAGGTAAATATAAATCTTTGTTTTCTTTATTTATTCTTCTATGTCTTAATGCAAAAGTCCAAAGTCCAGTAAAAGTTTCAAGGATATACTGAAAATAGTATTGAAGAAGGAGTTGTCCATTGCTTGAACAGTTTCATAGTTTAAGCTGGGTACATTCTGTAAAGCCTAGATATATATTCCTCCCTTCTATCCAGATATAGACCAAGTCTATGGCCTCAGATGAAAGGTTTTAGTATTTAACAGTGCCATACAATGGTCTGATAAAATGAAGTCTTTGCCCCTTGTTCCATACTTAAAAATGAACTTGTGTTCACTAGTTTATGAAGTGATTTTCAAAGGAACTTTGTTTTCTAAACCTGTCAACCTGTCATTCAGCTCTAATCTTGATGTAGTGGAAAATGTTTGTGCATTCACTGAGCATATGAATTGAGTGGCTTTCTGTTCTAGTTCAGAAGAATTGTTTGCTCATTATCGTAATAGATGTATTTAGAAAATAAATAAATAGACAATATTGTAATATTGTATCTGACTTTTTAAAAAGTGTTTTTCTTCTTCCTCATGCACTTCTTAGAATTATCTGTAAGTGAAAAGGTTCATAGAGAAGTTAGAATAGAAAGTAGCTAATCCCAACCATTCTGCACCAAGCTGAAGTTTGATTTTTCTCTACTACCTCGCTCTATGCATTTTAATCTTAAATGATCAGGTGTTAGCATTTCCCTCTTTCTGGTGGGAGACCACTTCAATCATTTTAAATCATTGTGCAGCTTAGTCATTAAAAAATCTCCTTCCTATTTTTCCCCAATGTGGTGGTTTAACTCTGATGGGTAACTAAGCAGCACCACACCACTTTCTCACTTCCCCTCCTCATAAAGGCAGGGGGAGAAATAATGAAAAATTAAAAGAGCTTATGGATTTACCTAAGAACAAGGAAATCTCTCACCACTTATTGTTACAGGGAAAACAGACTTGGGATAAGGGAGTTATTCCCCATCCCCTGAGGTGTTAAAGGCCAGGCTGGATGGGGCCTTAGCCAACCTGATCTAGTGGGTGGCATCCCTGCCTATGGCAGGGGGGTTGGAATTAGATTATCTTTAAGGTCCTTTCCAATCCAAGCCCTTCTATGATTCTATGATAAGGGAGATTAAAGCAATTTATTGCTTATTGATAACACACTAGAGCAGTAAGAATTAAAAACAAATTAAAAACAACTTCAACTCCATCCGTTTTCTCCTTCTTCTCTTCCTCTTGCAGGAAAAACAGAGGAATGGGGAATTGGGACTGTGGTAAGTCTGTACCATTTAGTCTCGATAGCTCCTTCATGGCTGCTTTCTTCATAGAATCATAGAATCATAGAACATCCTGAGTTGGAAGGGACCCTTAAGGATCATCAAGTCCAACTCTTGACACCGCACAGGTCTACCCAAAAGTTCAGACCATGTGCCTAAGTGCACAGTCCAATCTCTTCTCAAATTCAGACAGGCTTGGTGCAGTGACCACTTCCCTGGGGAGCCTGTTCCAGTGTGCAACCACCCTCTCTGTGAAGAACCCCCTCCTGACGTCCAGCCTAAATTTCCCCTGCCTCAGCTTAACCCCGTTCCCGCGGGTCCTGTCACTAGTGTTAATGGAGAAAAGGTCTCCTGCCTCTCGACACCCCCTTACGAGGAAGTTGTAGACTGTGATGAGGTCTCCCCTCAGCCTCCTCTTCTCCAGGCTGAACAGGCCCAGTGACCTCAGCCGTTCCTCGTACGTCTTCCCCTCAAGGCCTTTCACCATCTTCGTAGCCCTCCTCTGGACACTTTCCAACAGTTTCATGTCCTTTTTATACTGTGGTGCCCAGAACTGCACACAGTACTCGAGGTGAGGCCGCACCAGCGCAGAGTAGAGCGGGACAATCACCTCCCTTGACCTACTAGCGATGCCGTGCTTGATGCACCCCAGGACACGATTGGCCCTCCTGGCTGCCAGGGCACACTGCTGGCTCATATTCAACTTGCTGTCTACCACGACCCCCAGATCCCTCTCTTCTAGGCTGCTCTCCAGCGTCTCATCGCCCAGTCTGTACATGCAGCCAGGGTTTCCCCGTCCCAGGTGCAGGACCCGGCACTTGCTCTTATTGAACTTCATGCGGTTGGTGATCGCCCAGCTCTCCAACCTGTCCAGATCCCTCTGTAAGGCCTTTACGCCCTCATTTAAGTCCACAACTCCTCCAAGTTTGGTGTCATCAGCAAACTTGCTCAAAATACCCTCTATTCCTACATCCAGATCGTTTATAAAAATATTGAAAAGTACCGGCCCTAAAATGGAGCCTTGAGGGACCCCACTGGTGACCGCCCGCCAGCCTGACACAGCCCCATTTACCATAACCCTTTGGGCCCTGCCTGTTAGCCAATTGCTCACCCATCGTATGATGTTTTTATTTAGCTGTATGGTGGACATTTTGTCCAGTAGGATCCTATGGGAAACCGTGTCAAAAGCCTTGCTGAAGTCCAAAAAAGTCACATCAGCTGGTTTCCCTTGGTCCACCATACGGGTGATCTTATCATAAAAGGAAATCAGGTTAGTTAGGCAGGACCTACCCTTCACAAACCCATGCTGGCTGGGACCAATGACTGCTTTGTCCCCCAGGTGCGCCTCAATAAGTTCGAGAACCATCTTCTCCATGATTTTACCAGGCACTGACGTGAGACTGACAGGCCTGTAATTGCTAGGGTCTTCTTCCTGACCCTTCTTGAAAATCGGCACAACATTTGCCAGCTTCCAGTCTACTGGGACCTCTCCAAATTCCCAGGATCATTGAAAAATAATTGAAAGAGGTTCCACGATGACGTCCGCCAGCTCTTTCAGCACCCGGGGATGAATCCCATCCGGACCCATGGACTTGTAGGGATCCAGGTGGAGTAGCAAATCCCGCACACGTTCAGGGTCAGTTGGGAGTTTGTCATCCCCACCGTCCCGGTCCTCCAGCTCAGGGCACCCTGGGTCCCAAAGCCTATCATCGGCATTGAAGACAGAGGCAAAGAAGGCGTTAAGCGTCTCTGCTTTGCCTATGTCATCGTCTGTGAGGAGACCTTCCCTATCAAGGAGCAGCCATATGTATTCTTTAGTTCTCCTTTTTCCATTTACATATCTAAAAAAAACCTTTTTATTTTCTCTCACAGACACAGCCAGCTTCAACTCTAGCTGTGCTTTGGCCACACGAACTTTCTCCCTACAAACACGAACAGCATCCCTGTATTCTTTCCATGATGCCTGGCCCTCCTTCCAGTAGCGAAACACTCTCTGTTTCCGCCTAATCTCCATTAGAACGTTCCTGGTCAGCCACGCCGGCCTCCTGCCCCGCCTGCCTGACTTGCGATATTTTGGAATTGCCTTATCTTGTGCTTCTAGGAGGCATCGCTTAAAGAGTGACCAGCACTGGTGGACATCGAGGCCTTCAAGAGCAGTTTCCCAGGGGACCTTGCTGACTAGTTCCCTGAGCAGCCTGAAGTCCGCTTTCCCCATATCTAGGGATGAGGTTTTGGTGGCACTTTTCCTTCTGTCACCGTAAATTTTGAACTCAACCACTTCATGGTCGCTATGACCGAGGCGGCCACCAATCACCACATCTCCCACCAGACCCTCTCTGTTTTCTAGCAACAGGTCTAGGAGGGCACCTTTCCTAGTTGGCTCCGTTAGCACCTGCACCAAGAAGTTATCATCTAGGTGCTTCATGAACCTCCTGGACTTGCTCGTGTCAGCCGTGTGGCACTCCCAGTTAACGTCCGGCAAGTTGAAGTCCCCCATAAGGACAAGGGGAGTTAATCTCGAGGCCTCTCTTAGTTCTGTAAAGAATAATTTATCGGCGCTATCGTCCTGGCCAGGCGGTCTGTAATAGACTCCCACAACGACATCCCCTTTATTCGTTCGTCCCTTGATCCTTACCCAGAGGCTCTCAACTTTGCCACTGCCGACCTGAAGTTCCACACAGTCCAGCCCCTGTTTCACATACATCGCCACCCCACCACCTCGCCTACCCTGCCTGTCCCTCCTTAAGAGCCTGTAACCATCTATCGCAACACCCCAGTCACAGGACTCATCCCACCAGGTTTCGCTTATGCTGATGATGTCATAGTTGCGGGACTGGGCCAGGACTTCTAGCTCATCTATTTTATTCCTCATACTGCGTGCGTTTGTGTAAAAGCATTTCAAGTGCGTCTCCTTACACTCAGCACCTTGTGGATCTGACCAAAGGACCTCACTGGCACACAGCCCCTCTGATTCTAGCGTACCATCCCTTAGGTCTTCACCGGTGTGCCTGGTTTTAGCCCCTTCCCCCTTCGACTCTAGTTTAAAGCCCTATCTATCAGCCCTGCCAACTCCTGACCAAAGATCCTTACCCCTCTCCGAGAGAGGCGCATCCCATCCGGTGCCATCAGGCCCGGTGTAGCATAGACCTTCCCGTGATCAAAGAAACCGAAATTCTGCCGGTCACACGAGTCTCGAAGCCACGAGTTTATGTGAACAGCACGCCTTTCAGCTTCGATCCCCCCTATCGGAAGGACAGAGGCAAACACCACCTGCACCCCTGATCCTCTAAGTAGTCGCCCCAAATCCCTAAAGTCTCTTTTGATCGCCTTCGGACTTCTCGTTGCTACTTCATCGCTACCAGCCTGAAAGACCAGTAGCGGTTAGTAGTCAGTGGGCCATACCAGGCGCTTGACTTTCATGGCAAAGTCTCTCACCCGAGCCCCAGGGAGGCTACAGACTTCTCTGCGGGTTGGGTCCGGTCGGCATATCGGTCCCTCTGTCCCTTTCAGGAGGGAGCCCCCCATAACAATAGCCCTTCTTTCTTTTTTGAAGGATGATGTGGCAATGCGACGTGTAGGTCGCATTGTCTTAGGCGCCCCCTCCAACTGGGACGGGTTTTTGTCTACTTTGTCATTTAGATTGTCTTGCTCTAGTCCTTCATATCGATTATTTAAGGGTAGATGAGAAGGTGAGGTGGGCAGAGAGAGGGCTCGCCTACCACCTCGAATAGGCACCTGCCTCCATTCCCCCCCTTGATCTAGGTCTCCTCCCGCTGCCTGGCAGGAGGAGGGAACCTCCGTCTTCTGCGTAACAGGAGACGCCTGTGCTGTGGCAGTCTCGTGAGCCTGCCTCAGAGAGGGTAGAGCGCACCTCCACCAGTCAATTTCCCTCTCTGATTCCCTGATGCTCCTTAGCCTGTTCACCTCCTCCTGGAGCTCCGCTACCTGGCTGAGCAGTTCTTCAACCTGGGCACACCTCCCACAGGCATACCCACCACTGCTGTCGGAGACCGACAGAAGGCTGGGGCACACTCTGCAGCCCAGGACCTGGACGGCTGCGTGTTTCCCCGAGCCCTCCGTCTGAGTAGCCACACTGGCGACCGTGGCTGGAGATGCCGCATGAGATGCGGAGGCCACGGATTTCTGCCTGGTCGATACCATGGTCAGGTTCTACGCAAGCAGGTTACAAGCACCGAAGGGAGAGGCAGCTGCAACAGAGCGACGATGGGCCCCCCGCTCGCCCTGCCCACGCGAACTGCCGCGCAAACTGCCACGCCATTCGACGTGCCACGCCCTGTTTGCCCGTCCTGTTCGCCACGCTCCTGGTCGCTCGCACTCCCTAGGGGCAACTTTTAAACAGCCTGGGAGGGGGCACTGCTGGCTCCGCCCTCGCCTCGTCAGCCTCCCTCGCTGCAGCCCGTGGGCTCTTCCACGGGCTGCAGTGTGGAGATCTGCTCCTCCGTGGGCTCCATGGGCTGCAGGGGGACAGCCTGCTCCACCAGGGGCCTCTCCACAGGCTTCAGTGGAACTGCTGCTCTGTGCCTGGAGCACCTTCTGCCCTTGGTGTCTGCAGGGCTGGTTTTCACTCCTCTCTCTCCCAGCTGCTGTGGTGCAGCTTTTTTTTTTTTATTTATGCTAGTTAGTTGTTGTTCTTGTTTTGTTCGAGGTCCCTTCCAACCTAGAAATTCTGTGATTTTGTTTGCTTGTTTTCCTGTTTCTTAAATCTGCCCTCCTCCAAATCTGCCATCACACTCACATTTTGCTGTAAAGATTTGAATTTGCTATACTGTAATGTAGGACATCTGAAATAAGTATTATATACAGTTATTTAGGTGAAAAGACAATTGTGGTCACATTAATGGTGACTGCTGAAAAAGATTTCAATGAACTCTTTTTTTTTTTTTTTTTCATAGAAAAAAAAATGTTTCACATTGCTTGAAGAATTAACATTTTACTAATGCTATCCATGCTTGAGTTTTACACATGCTAGCTACTGCAAGGCTTTTACAGCACTACTAAAACTTTAATACAAAAGGTGATCTGAATTTGAATGAGATCCAGGCTTTCTACCCAAATATTGCTAATCCACCAGAATCAGCATCACTAATTCTTTAATAAAATAGATATTTTATGAAACCTGACAACATTAGTAGAGATTTTTTACAATAGTAGATTAAGCCTTTCATAGAGAATCACTAATGACAGTCAGGTTCAATAGAACAAAGATTTCATCTAATATTAGTTTCTGGCAAGTCAATTTGCAAGGTTATTTTTGCAGATTAAATTAGCTATATTGGGAGGTCACCCTCTTGCTTCTAAATCAAGAAAGAAAGACAGATGCATAATAGCATAATGCTGTAGATGTATTATTAACCAATCTTTCACAATAAGGAAATTAGCTGTTCAGCAAGAAGGGGTGAATAAAAATAAGAAGGTATTTTATAACAATAAATATCTCTTGAAAGACCTTGGTAAAAAGCCAGTTGAATATCACCTGCAACCTGAATGCAACCTGTCTGTATCTTAGTATTCAATTTCAGAAAAATATAAGTTCTTAACTAGGAGTTGGAGAAGCAAGATAACATGATTTAAACAGGCTTTGGTCCGATCTATGCTGAGTTACATGATGTAATTGCACTTGCAGAAAATGTGACTCCAGACTTTTGGCCACTGCTTTAACTGTTCATAAGCTATCAGTCCATCAATAGTGACTTAAAAAGTCCAGGCAAATTAATTTGGATTTGAAAAGTATTCACCAAATTTAAACTGACTCCTAATGGTTTGTTTATACTTATGCTTTAGAAGTCTATGTAGTTTTTGTTTGATGCTTGATTTTATTTATTTATTATTTTATTTTATTTTATTTTATTTTATTTTATTTTATTTTATTTTATTTTATTTTATTTTATTTTATTTTATTTTATGCTTCTAGGAAAGGGGGCAAATACAAGTATGCAGTATATTATAAAATATGGACAGAGAATGAGATAAAAAACTTAAAAGGAAAAAACAAAACAACAACAACAACAAAACCCACAAGCAATCCAGTTTAAAGATGAGTCATATCTTGAATTAAAAAAAATACTGCCTGTTTCCTGGAAACTTTTGTCATAGAACAAAAAACTGTTTGAATCTCTGCTTCCATGTGACTTTTGTTCCAGGATTGAATATCCTACAGGGATACCAACCCCTCACACTGAAACAACATAGTCTGTTATGAATAAAACCAATGTCAAATTAAAAAGTCTAGAGCTGCAGGAGTAGTGGGGCTGAAAAACCACAGGGCTCTACTAAGATTCAGCTTTCTCCTCTGGATAAGCAATGTCTCCTGTAAATTCAGGCTCAGACCACGTCTAGTATTAGGGTTGGCGCTCATTTTCAGAAAGAGACAAAGCCTAGAGATGCAGGGGCAGTGGGGCTAAAAAGTTCTTAAGTTAGTGTAAATCTGTGTATCTCCACTGGCTTCATCAGAACCAGTTCTTTAAATTGTAGAGCTGAGCTTCTGACTCTCAGTGTTGTTTTTTATTTTTTGTTTGTTTTTCCACATAAAGTGCTATTTTGTCTTGCTGAGTAAAAAGGCTCTTTTAAGTGATGACAGGTAACTTCCAATACCAATGAACATTCAGTACAGGAAAGTTCATTTAGAAGAAAAATGCAAGTGCTTTCATAAGCTTGTTACAGAAATGATAAGTTTTTCCTTGCAGATACCTGTTGGGAAAGGGCTTACAGGTCTTAACTATTATCTCACTAAGTAACAAGATAAAATTTGGGATTAATCAATTTGCTTTCAAATTATCATTAGTGTGATAGTATATCAGGCCTCTAGTGAGCTCTCTATAAATAGGCACTGTAGTCCAGAGGGACTAATAATATATTACGCACCCCAAAAAGTGGCAGGGTGGTTAAGTGTCTTTGAAATTATAGGAAGTTTGGTTGTCTCAAGAAGTCTTAGGTATCCTTATGGAACAGATGATATAACATGTCTTCAGATACATATACCATACAATATATTAGGAATTGTTACTTTACATGATCTCTGCAAAATAAGCTTTATTTTATTATTATTTTATTATTATTATTATTATTTTTAATTCTGTTTTTCTCTCATAGATTTTATTTTGCTTTTGGCAAAAAATAAATAAAGCATAGCCCTCTCTCCCTCCCTGCCCCCCCGCCCCCCCCGCTTTTTTTTAATTACAAAAACATCTTCAAGCTCTGACCAAGAGTGGGATATCAGTGTATTAGTGAGACAAGCTATGTTTATAAGTACTTACGAATTACATAAACTTGATGAAAAGGGTACTATTACCCTTACTTTGCAGATGTGCCACTGAAACATAGAATGTCATCTGAAGTATTTTATGCATTTATTATTTAGATTTACCAGCACTAGGAAACACCCATAGAGAAGCATTGAACATCCTTACACATCTAATGCATTTATCACAGTCAGGTCCTTGGCCATGAATGGAACTCAGAGGCACTATATCAGACATAATAAGGGCAAAAATAAAAGCCACGTTGTTTTTCCCTCAAAAGCATTTGTGCTACCTCTGAAAGTGCAAATGAACACACATTAGAGAAAGTTATTCTCTTGTATAACAGTTGCTAATCAGTGACATTTTCTCCCCTCCTGCTTGCCTATGTCTCAGTACAGAACACTTGCAGGGCTCCTTTCCTACATCTTTCAACTGACTTATTCCAAAGATATTACCTCTCCAAATGTGTGTTTTATTGTCTAATGGCTATGCATGCCATGTGACTGCAGTCTCTTACTGGTAAGTAGTGAGTAATGGACTGCTTTATTTTTAGATCAAATGTGTGTAATGTCCGTGTCCTTGTTTCTGAATGCAAAAATCGGGGAAATATGGTCATTGTAATAGCAAATATTGTATCTGTAAATTTTGCTAGCTGTAAGTTGTGACAAATAGACCCACAGAGTTCTGAGTTGCCTTTGAAACAAACTATAAATGGTTCTTTTAAGGTATTCTTAAGCATTGATTGCCAGTGATTGCAGGAAAAACTTAAGCACAAGCTTAGTGAAAGAAACAGAAAAATAAGGGGAAAAATCCGGGATTAGTAATGAAAAATTGGAAGATTTTTAAGAAGTGTTTAGTCATTCTTTCCTTCATCCTTTCTACTTCTGTTGCACTTTTGAAATTTCTGCTTAAAAAACAATTTCCCCATTACTGCTTCTAGCTAATTTTTATGTTGTACCTTCTATTGGTTATGTGTCTCACATACTCCAGTTCTCTTTCCATTCATTATATTCTTGTTAATTGAGTTGTTCTCCTTATTAATTTAATTATCTGTTTTTCTTTCATTCAGCTTTATCTTGCATTTGTCTTTATAGTCTTCTGTCATGTCACTTTCCTGCTGTTTAATTCTCACCCTTTATCCCTTTCTGGTAAAGGCAAAAGGAATATTTTCCCTGAGCTGTGAGCTTTGTAAGGACCTAGGCTATTATTAAATCTTTAAATTATTGCTGAAAGCTGTTTGATGACAATAACTTCACCTTTGAGTAGTCCAGTAGTCCACCATTGTGAGTAGTTGGTGCTGCTGGTCACAGGTGAAATCCTTCTTTCATCTCCAATATGTAGAAGATTTACTGTATCAAATCTAGAGGCCCTCTGCTGTTTTTTTTTGTTGTTGTTTGTTTGTTTGTTTGTTTGTTTGTTTTTTTTTTGTTTTTGTTTTTTAAGGGTGGGTGGAGTTTTATTGGGGAGAAGTTCCAGCGATCAACGAGAGCAAGTGGAACCCATGCAAGATCCCTCACTGCCTTGCTGACTTTACTGTGTCATCCCAAAGACAAAGATAGGCTTGAATAACACGGACACTAACATGCTAATAATACTACTGGCATCAGTATTGCCTTTGCTGCTTAGTGAATCTGTTTAGACCTCTGTACACTGCTTAAATTTATAATGTCTGGACTCCAGTCTTCTCTGTGAAAGTGAAAAACAGCCTTTCCAAAAGAATCAGAGAATCAGAGATTGGCTCGGGTTGGAAGGGATCATCTAGTTAGAACCCCCCTGCCATGGGCAGGGATGCCACCCACTAGATCAAGTTGGCTAAGGTCCCATCTAGCCTGGCCTTGAATATCTCAAGGGATGGGGAATAGCTCCCTTATCCCAAGTCTGTTTTCCCTGTAACAATAAGTGGTGAGAGATTTCCTCATTCTTAGGTAAATCCATGAGTTCGTTTCATTTTTCATTATTTCTCTCCCTGCCTTTATGAGAAGGGGAAGTGAAAAAGTGGTGTGGTGGTGCTTTCTCCTTATCTGTCATTACCTGTTCTCCATCTTCATTTGTCAGAGGCACTACACTCTCCCTAGTCTTTTTTTTGCGGCCAATGTACCCGTAGAACCCCTTCTTGTTATTCTTTGCCTCCCTCACCAAGTTTAGGCTTCCCTGATGGCATTTATGTACTCTTCCCAAGGCACATGGCCCTGTTTCCACTGTCTGTGCATTTTCTTCTTTTGCCTAAGTTTGACCTGTAGCTCCTTATTCATCCATTCATCCATGTCGGTTTCCTACCTTCCCTGCTTGACGTATGGGAATAGAGAGCTCTTACACTCCAAGGAAAATCTCCTTAAATGGTTGCCAGCTCTGATCAAATCCTCTGTCCCTAAGGACCGTGTCCCACTGGATCTCATCCACTAATTCTTTGAATAGCTGGAATTTGACTATTCTGAAGTTCAGGGTCCTGACTTTGCTCTTAGCAGGGCCTGTATCCCTCAAGATCGCAAACTCAACCAGGGCATGGTCACTGCAGCCTAGGCTTCCTCCATCTTAACCTGTTTAATGAGCTCTTCTGCATTGGTGAGCACCAGGTCCAGTAATATTTCTCCTGGTTTGTGCAATACCTGGATGAAGAATTTGTCCTCAGTGGACTCTGGGAGTCTCCTGGATTGCTACTTCCCACCACATGGTTTTCCCAGTAGACATCCATGTGGTTGAAATCCCCCAGGAGGATGAGAGTCTGTGAGCATAATGCTTCCTGTAGTTGGAGCAAGGAGGCCTCATCAACAGACTCCTCTTTATTGGGTGGCCTGTAGTAAGAAGAATCAAGAGCACTCAGACTGAGAAAAATCCCATTCCCTTTCATGAACTGAGTGTACAGCAGAAAGGAACTGATTCTTTGGGAAGGTTTATATACTTGCACTGTTTTCCTTTAAAGTTTTAGTATATTTTAGTGACATGGGAGGAGCAACCCACTAATACAGATGGGGTTAGGATGAAGGTCTTTCAATCCAGTTCCCATCTACCTTGAAGAGGAAGAAGGAATGCCATCTGATGTCAGCTACATCCAAATTTCTTTACTTGATCTATCTGGAAACAGTAATCTAGGAAGAGCAGGCTTGGGTGATCTATTGTCTGTCAAAGAGAAAACCATGACTTTACACACACATACACCTATATATATAGATAGATATCAAACAGTTGAAATGAACTGAAACATCACAGCTCTGAAGTAAGGTCTATTTTTATTTAGTTATTTATTTTAACTAGTCAGTCTTGAAAAACTGGGTTTTAAGTAAAAACAGTGAGAAGCATACCATCAAAAACTACTACCAACTACAAGATATCTCCAAGTAAGCAAGTTGGATTCTAATTAAATCTTTTCACCTCTGCCTTAATCATGAATCTTAACTTATGCTTGAATCAAAGACTAATAATTGCTTTACAACTTCAACACCTTCTTCAAAAGAGTACCAAAAATTAACCAAGGATACATGAAGTTTAAATTTTGATTTAGTAATAATGTGTCTGTATTCATGAGAACTTTCACACTGACAGAGTGGAAAATGTGAAATATTATTACTATATTACTTTCAGTTTTAGTACATTCTCTACTTATTTAACCCTGTTGCTTCAAATAGTTCTATATATTCACAGAAGGGCTCAGGTTAGAAGGGACCCTAAAGAATATCTAGTTCCAACACTCCCTGCCATGGGCAGGGATGCCGCCCACTAAACCACGTTGTCCAGAGCCTCATCCAGCCTGGTATTGAACACCTTCAGGGAGGGGACATCCACAATTTCTCTGGACAACCCATTCCAGTGCTTCACCACCCTCTGAGTGAAGAATTTCCTCCTAACCTCCAATCTAAATCTCCCCTCTTTAGTTTAAAATTATACCTCCTTCTCTTGTCACTATCTGATTGAGGAAAAAGTTGCTCTCCATCTTTTTTTATAAGCCCTTTTTAAGTACTGAATATATACTATATATTCTTGAATTTAAAACATGGTTGCAGTCCCACTAAGTTAATGGGATAATTTATACACTTGGGAGTATACAACTGTGCCTGTATGAAAAGAACTAGAAGTTTTAAAGAACTAGAAGTTATTGGTTGGACTATCAGCTACGCTAGTGAATTACTCATTTGGCAACTCCAGTATACAGAATTCATCTAAATTCTGCAATATCTTTGTTTTCATAATCTGTTTCATAGGACAGAACAAGTAAATGGATAACTGGTGTTGGTGTTTTGTTTGTCTGTTTTGTTTTTCAAATATAATGCCCATAAATTGACATTAAAATTACTCCCCTAGTTTCAGTATTTAGCAAAATGTGTTCAGGTTTGTTACTTAGATTGCTGGAATCCTTTACCCTAATTCTAACAGTCTGTCCACTGGGAGGAGCCTTTCTCCACTAACTTCATGCAAAAACAAGCAAAAGTTAGTCTTCTAGTATAGAATGTAATTAGCAAGCCCACTTTTTTTGAGATATTTCTGTCTCCAGATATTAAATCATTCCATATTTAGTTGATCATTTATTTCCTAACATTTCAGCTTACTATCTCTCCGCAGTTGTCTGTGGGGCTCTGCCAGACAAATAATCATCAAAATTGTCTTTGCTAAAATGGCTCAGGAACTTAAGTCAGCTTCATGGCTAACGATAAAGAATTATGAAACTTTATTCCTAGCCTTTTCAGTTAAATATGTGATATTTAACTGATGTTAAATATGTGATGTAAAAAAAAAAAACCTGATATAAATATGTGTTATTTAACTGATGTGTGAATATTAATTTTTTTCTGTCTTGTGTCATTCCTGATTTCCTTCATAACTACATTCTCTCTTGATTATAAATCATAGAAATTTACCTGTTCGGGGAAATGCAGCTGGGACTGGGGCAAACTTAAGTGGAAAATTCACTACATCATCACCTGATAGCAGAGGAAAAAAAAAAAAAAGAAGGAAAAAAAAGAGTTGCGGTTAATAATGTGCTTGGGTGAGAACCTGTTCCACACTTACTGCTTTGGTGTCCTTAATCATTTATATCATTTTAATAAAAATATAGCTTATTTAGGAATTCAGAGTCATTTTTTATTCAGAAGTATTTCAAATTTCAAAGTTCTCCTTTAAAATTTTCTTAAACCTATATTGGCAGCTCTATAAAACACTAAATATTCAGATGGAGCACAAAATGACAGAGATTAAGTTTTCCATCAGCCAATATACAAAATATACAGCATTTTGTGAGATATAGCTGTATACCAATATTTCAATCTCCAAACCCTAATATTAGTGTAGACCAAATAGAATGTCAATAAGCACAATTCTAACAATAATAGGACTACGTCAGGTTTACATCACATCCCACTTAGTGTCCTTACTTGGATATTTTAGGGCTTAATTAAATTATTGGAGTCATACCTTGTATTTAAAGTTCCTTATTTTCCTGCCTCAGTGTAGTCACTCCCAGGTCCTCCCTGAGATCTTGTAATCCTCACAGCAGTAGCAACATTCTTGACTTTCTCTGTGCCAAAAAGCTGACAAGAATGGTGTTCTGAACACCCATTAATTTAATTATTCACTGAAACAGCCCACAGAGAGACAAAGAAGTGGTTGTTTGACAGTTTTACAAAAAGAAAGAATTGATGAAGAAACACAAAGTGTCTTGTCCAGCACCATGGAGCTGTCAGTGTTAGTGCTAAAGTAGGATTAACTCATGATTCATATCCCTATTTACAAAAGACAAGAAGGTATTGTCCAAGTTTTGTGAAAAAAAAAAAACTGACAGAAAAAATAATAAATACATAAAACAAAATAATAATTTCTGCAATGTCTCATAATATTCTACAGTCTTTAGATGTGTGAAACACAGATTAATATGTGCCAGAAGATAGGTATGAAAACCATGATTAAGTCATAAAACAGGATAGATTCTCAGATCAAAATCTTAGCTTTCAAAACCGTAGAAACATAAGCAGTATAAGGCTTTACAGAAAAGTTATGGTAAAAAAAAATAATAAAATAATAGTTCCATCAAAAAGATAATGAAATCCAAGAAAATTCTCATAGAAGCATTTTGCATTTGGGATTTGGTGTGGGTCTAAGGCAAGGTTAATCCTTGACATTGGTAAGGACATTACAAGTGACCTAATCCTGTGTCTTCCTACTTCTTGAAATTTATCAGTCATAATTCAACCATCTATTTCTTATTTTTTTTTTTTTTCTTCAGACTGTATGAATTTTTTGGTTAATTCTGCTTCTAATCACCACTTCCAGTCCTCTCTTTAAATCACATAGGGTTTACAGTTGCACCTGTTCTAGCTTTCTTCTTCACATTTTAAATCTCTTCAAGTTTTACATCGATCTTATTTGAGCTCACCATTTCCATTGTTCACTTAGAACTGCATCAGGTTTTTGAATTACTTTATTTTCCCTGTCTGCTTTAATTTCTGGGCTTAAATCACATCAGTTTTACATCAACTTTTCAATCACTCTTATCTCAGACATCTATTTCTACTTCTCACTTTAAATCACATCAACTTTTGTATTGATGTAATTTATATAACCATCTCCTATTACTTATTCTTGGCATATTGACTTAAAAAGGGTTTCCAATTTGTATAAATTTCTGTGTATTTGTTATGTTTGCAGTACCTTTATGTAATATGTTGAATTTGAAAATAAATTTAATATTATTTTCTATATGGAAATATTATAGCTAGCAACACAGAACTCTTAAAGTAGAATGGTTTTCCTTAACAAAGGACCTAAACCAAATCTTCTGAAATTAATGGTAGTCTTTCCAAGCAGCATTTAGGAAATATGCAAAGACTGCATTTTAAAAGAAATATATACTCCCAAACTATTAAAAGCAGATAATTTTTTCATAGGAAAGGCCAAATTTGAGATAACTTTAGGGTAGAGGTTAAACTTCGAAATAGACATAGAGTGGTGTTAATTTAGTAACATCTATTTCTATATGACAAGTATAGAAACGTAATGTAGTTTACAGGTCACACCACCCTGATCTGAATGAAGGAAGGCAGGACTGCATTTGGCTTTGACTTAACCAGAAAGGCAAGAATGTGTGGAATAATTCCACTACTATAAACACATCTGACTGTTTTGTTGTTGTTGTTTGTTTTGTTTTGTTTTCCCACGTGGTTCTGAAGACAAGGAATGCTGGACTGGAATTAGTACCAAAACAAATGTCCTACTGGTTTTAATGGAGCTGGATTTTCAGCCATTTACTATCTGTGATTTTGTTACATTTGCAAGTTAAACATGGAGATGTTAGAATCCTATTAGTCAGCTACACAGATACTTTCAGTTGGACTTTCTGCTATTTTACTGAATTTAGGCAAGGAGTTTTTCTTCCGAAATACAGATATCTAGGTTATTAGACCCCCCCCCCCCTCCTTCCCTCCCCCCTTTTCTGTCAGACCCAATGGAAAGACAATGTCATATCTTGGGTATTCTTCCTCTAATCAGTTTGAATGACATCCTAAAAGCATCTATTACACCAAGTACAAAAAAACCCTAAGGCAATCAGCTCAGATATGGAAGTCTATAGTGTAGGCAACTTCAGTTAAGTGAGACAAAGCCCATATGTTGTGCCTGCAGTGCAATGCTACAGGAATTCCCAAGGGGTGTGCATGAGAAATTCCATTGGGCTGTCCTGTAGACTGATATGGCAACTTGGCTGCCAGTTTGGGCTCACCACAGACCTGCAGTTACATCATTCATTGGTATGTCAGAATGATGAATTTCCATACACAATAATTCAGATAATATTAATTATTTAATATTGTGTATTAAATGGAAGATAGTTGAATGTTGTGAAAAACAAAACTGTTTTCTGAATGAAACTGTTGATTTTAACTCAGAACAGACTTCAAAGGTTGGGGTTGCTCAAAACGTGCACAAGCCCTGACACTGATCATTTCACCTCTCTGGCTGATTCACAGTGGGTACTTTTGTTATTATTTCCTTATATCTATGTACTCAGATCACATAGTTTCCCTCTCCTGATTTTGCTCAATATTTAATTGCCTCTTATTTTCATTTTCTTCTCTTTTCCAGTATTCCTGTTTATAACCCCGTGGCTTCCACAGTAAAAAAAAAAAAAAAAAAAGAAATCCAGAATGTGTGAACTACAACTGGTGTGGTTATTTGTGTCAGAAAGTCCTTAAGTCCTTAGTATCTTCAAAGGCAAAAGGTTATTTAAATATATATATAAATATGAATGAGATTGGAGGTTTAGAAGAAATATAAAAAGATCAACTGAATTTAAAAGTTATCGCTGCCTACTGCATAAAATGAAATGTGTAAGAAATCTACTTATAATATAATTTTGCCTAATCATGACAATATTTCCAGGGGCTAGACATTATTTTTCAGTGATATATGAAGTTCCTGCAGTCCAGTAAATTTTCTTAGGTAGAAAAACACCTTCTCCATTGTTCTGTCTCCTTGGGTGGTACAAACATTAATGTTTTTGTTTCCTAAATTAGACGAGAGAGAAGACATGGAAAGAACAAGATTATCAGGGGAAAAAAAAAAATAATAATAAAAAAAAATTAAATTCCTTTTAATAATATATCCTTCTTCTGTTTGTTCCTTCTCCACACTTACAAATCTGTCATAGGAAGAGGAAAAGGTGATCAAAATACTTTGAAACTGTTCCCCTCCCCTTCAGACCTGGCTTAGAAATGAAGATTCTGCTGTATATGACCATTCCTTCTGCCCCGATTCTAGGAGATAAGATGGAAAACTCAATGGGGAATAGAAGTGTACATGTACACTACCCACCTGATGTAAAAGTGTTTGATATAAGGACCTACATATGAAAGTGGAATCTGTGAGCCAGGTAGAAAAAAATGGGAAAAAAATGTGAGAAACAGCTTAACTGACGAAAGGAAAAGGAATGGTGTTCTGAGGGACATGACTAATTTTTGTGGAAAGGGTCTAATTCCACAATAACAGCAAGAATAGATGTAGGAATAAAACATCCTTCAGAGATGTTAGGGGAAAAAGGCAGGGACCAAAGTCATCCTTCTGATAAATACAAGGCAAAATGTATCATTACATTACAACAAACGTTGTCAGGGTAATGAGGAATTCCAGAAGCAATGGACAGAAAAAAGTAATTCCCATTCAACATTGTCTTAAAAGAAATGACAAATGTTTAAATAGGAGCTGCTTTTCAATATTTTTATTGCATTTGTTTGTGTCATTCCACTGTAGCATTAGTAATACATTTCCTGAAGCACCTCCCCACCGTCCCAGGATCTTCTCCATGTCATGTGTTCACTTCCTCTCTATTCACCTGTTCTGCACTTTCTTCTTAGCATCCTTAACTACTGTGTTTCAACTTCTTTTCCTTTCCGTGACACAAAATTAACAGCTAAGTAAAAGGCAAAATGTGCTATAGCTGATTCTGACCCATGTATATGGTGATTTCATCACAAAATATGCAACATAGACTAGATAAAAACATAATACAATGGGTGAACTATTGGCTCAATTGGTCAGGCCCAAATGGTTCTAGTAAAAATGTTTACATCTGTCTGGTGGCCAGTCACTATTGGGGTTCCCCAGGTCTCCATTTTAGGGCCAGTTCTCTTCAATGTTTTCATAAACAACTTCAGTGTAGGACTTGAAGGTATACTGAGTAAGTTTGTGGATGACACTAAACTGGGACGAGATGTTGACTCCATCAAAGGTAGACAGGCCTTGCACTGAGAGATCTTGACAGATTAGAGATCTGGGCAATCACCAACAATATGTTGTTTAACAAGAGCAAGTACCACGTTCTGCACCTGGGAAGGGGCAACCCTGGCTGTATGTATAGTCTGGAGGACAAGAGGCTGGAGAGCAGCCCTGCAGAAATGGGTCTTGTGCTTTTGGCTGACAGCAAGTTGAAGATGAATCAGCAGTGTGCCTTTGCAACCAGGAGGGCCAACCGTACCCTGGGGCACATCAGGCACAGCATTGCTATCTGGTTGAGAGAAGGGATTGTCCTACTCTGCTCTGTGCCTGTGTGGCCTCACCTCATGTGCTGTGTGCACTTTTGGGTAGCACAGTATAAAAAGGACATAAGATATTAAAGAGTGTCCAAAGGAGTGCTACAAAGATGATGAAGGATCTATAGGGCAAGACATAAGAGGAGCACCTGAAGTCACTTGCGTTATTCAACTTAGAGAAGTGGAGACTGAGGGGAGGCCTCATGGCAGCCTGCAGCTTTCTCACAAGGGCAGCAGAGCAGCAGTTGCTGAGCTCTGCTCTCTGGGGACAGTGACAGGATCTGAGGGAATGGCATAGAGCTGGAACAGGGAAGGTTCAGAGTGGATATTAGGAAAAGGGTCTTCACTGAGAGGGTGGTAGAGCACTGGAACAGGTTCCTCAAGGAAGGGGCCACACACTGAGCCTGCTGGAGTTCAAGAAGCATTTGGACAATGCTCTTAGACATAGGGTCTGATTTTTGAGTGGTTTTGTGTATAGCCAGGAATTCAAACAAGCTAGTCTATGTGACTTAGATACAACAAACTGATAAGAGAAAGTTCTTATACTGTCCATGATATGTGCCACATTGGCTTGATTGAGAAGTAAGTATTTGGAAAAACATCTTAATCTTAACTACAGAGATGATTTTGGAGGTGGAGTGAGATGTGAAAGCTATTTCATGAGTTGGTGTGGCAAAGCCTTTTAACTCAAGAAAAGCAAGGACTGTCCAGGTCTGGTCCTGTGAACACCACTTTCTGAAGAATGTTAGGTTTCTCCTGCAAAGATAAAAAATAGATTACTTTGAATAATGCAAACAGGTTTTGTTTTATATTCACAGTAAGGTTCTCTCCCTCTCCATCTGTCTCTCTTTCCCCTCTTAAAAAAAATAATATATATATATATATATATTTGTAGGTGATTTTGCACAAAATATGCATTTTTTTAATGAACTTGGTCAGCTACAACACTTATCATCAAGATATGAGGCAGAACTGTCAACACATGTACCACTACTCAGAGAAACTCAGGTCTTTGTGCAAAATGGATTCCAAATTTGTAGGTATGAATAGTCCTTTATACTGAATTAGTTCCTAATTCCACAAATATTTCCATAAATTCTGCTGAGACTATTTGCCACCACACATGAGTTTAATTAAATAATCTGGCTGAACAGAGTTTTGTAAACTATACTGAACTAGTTACAGAAATATTTTTATTGTTGTGATTACAGACTCCTCTTTAGGAATGACAAAAAGATTAAATTTTCTTCAGAATTTAAGAAATGAAAATTCTTAACAGTTAAAAGGTCCACACCATTTGACATCAGCAAGTTTTACACAGCAAAGGCAGTTTTAAAGCATCTGAATCTGGACTGTAAGCAATGCTAGCAAAGTGTACTGTAGGGAGTTCTACTGTATTATTAAGGACACAGAACAAATGACATAATAGATTGATCCTGTTTTTAACTTTTGTGAAGAAATTTGAAATGACTCAGTCTTCAGTGATGTTGTCAAGGAAAGCTAATTTTGTACATTTGCCTTTACAACTCAGAGACAGCTTTTAGCTCTTTTTATTTTTAATCACAGCTCTACTTAGGTTACAGCTTAAAATCTGTCATCTTGAAGTCCCTGAAGTTTGCAATGTTTCTTAGTCTGTTGAAAATACTTCTGCCTTTGGCTGCCCTTAGGGTTGAGGCTAGAAGAGCACAGGAAAATATGACAATGGTCTTAGAAGAATGCAAAAGAAAGCTATACTAGGCCTGTGCTACTTTGGAACTTTTTTCCTTCAAGGAAGGCAAATCATTATATCTTCTTGACTATCAGCAAGAACCAGCCCTCCTTCCTGCTCCCCAAAGGAAGTTAATAATATAGAAAAGGCTTGTGTTACTTTAGAGTACTTTACTTCACCTGAGTGAAAATGTTCAGATCTTCTAACAAATGTGTAAGGCCTCTGAGAATTTAACATATGGATGAGCTGTTAATATCTTTGCTTAAAAGAAAAAAAAAATAATCCCCCAAACCTCCTGATTGTATTAGTTTCCATACTTGTTAGTAAATTTGTATTCAGTAGGACCATCAGTAACATCTACTTTTCCTCATGAAGCAATTTCTCTCATATATTTTCATTTCTTCATCTTTTCCCTTGGTTGTGAAAAAAAGATCAGAGTCCAAAATGTAAAGGAAACAATTTTATTTTTTTTCATATCTATATGATTATGTGCTGATCTATATACATTGTGAATTTGCATTATTATTGTGCATTATTATTAGTGGTCGCTACACTGTATATTCAGAAATCCAAAGTGTGTTAACTGCTTTGCAGAGCAACACCTAATGCTGTGTCCATTTTGCAATTCAC
Source organism: Aythya fuligula (assembly GCF_009819795.1). Taxonomy (NCBI): domain Eukaryota; kingdom Metazoa; phylum Chordata; class Aves; order Anseriformes; family Anatidae; genus Aythya; species Aythya fuligula. Next base: position 18,247,667 of record NC_045559.1, read on the forward strand.
TGTTGTCTGAGACAGTTCAAAGAAGGAAGAGAAACTCTAATAAAGAATAAAAAAACCAAGACCAGGGTCAAACATAGTTCAGAAAAGCTGGTAATAAATACTAGATATCTATAAAGGTAAAAATATCAAATGATATTAGGCCACATGCTGAAGTAATTATTCTGGAAAAATTCTACTGAAGTAATCAATGTCATTTTTATGAGGATATGTAAAGGGCATATTTGTATTATTAGTAAAAGACGTGTGTGCTGAGCATCTAAAAACTCTCCTGAAGACACTGTTTTCCCAGACTGCCCATTGAGCACTCTATCACTATGCAGCTTGAGGATTTATCTAAGCTTAGATGTTCAGAGTTACTCAGGTTTCCTGTATCTGCCTGTATGAACCTGGTCACTGTTCTTTAAATCAACTAGTTTAAAATATTGGTCGCATCCCTAAACAGTAGTGATTATTTCATTTTTTGGGAAGAGCAAGGATTCTAATTTACTGAGGTGTTGGATTTTTACTGGGATTGTTACAGGTGGAGGACTAAAGGACTAAAGGTGGAGGACTCCACATGCATGGGAAAAAATAAAATAAAATAAAATAAAATAAAATAAAATAAAATAAAATAAAATAAAATAAAATAAAATAAAATAAAATAAAATAAAATAAAATAAAATAAAATAAAATAAAATAAAATAAAATAAAACAAATGTTTGGCACAAGCACCAGTAGTAGACAAAGCAAACTAAGAACATAGACAGAATATAGCATCCCATTCTAGAAACAACAACCACTTGGAATTGTCAACTCTTTGTTTTTCCTGCAATACTAAACATATATATAACTTTGAAAAGAACAGTATAAAGCTGGGGAATCCAGAGCACTTTGAGCAGTGCATTGATGTTATTCTACTATTCTGCAGAGAAGTGAATTTCTATTATTGAAGAGAAAAGAAAGGGATCTGGATCAGACTTCCAGTGAATTTCCTATTTATAATCACTTCAGATGATAGATAATTGATCTTGTAGCATGCATGTTACATAAGATATGCAGATTTCTGTGTCTTTGAACAAGCTTGGGCTTGTGGACAAGTAAACATGAACATCACATAGATGCACATTGAAATTTACTGGTGGAACACGTGAGCAGAAAATTAAATAAGTATGTCATTCTGATATTGGGCAGGAAACTTATTTTCTAAAGTTCAAGACTGAACAGGAAAAAAAAAAAAGTATATATTCTAATGAGAGTGGAACATTAGAGAACAAATCTTTCTTCTATGTTTACTGTACAATGATAATGTTTATTTTAAATTTGGTAGATTATGATCTATATTATTTGAATGGCATATTTGGCACATGTAGTAAACTCAGTGAATCACTTTATTTGTAGCCTTGATAATAATTAGTTATATTCCCATATCCCCAACAAGCTTTAAAAAGTTACATTTGTAATCCTGACTAAATCCTGAATAACTTTGAACATATAAATAATTATAGTTTCAGTGGAGAGAAGCTAGATACTTTGCTTATCAATCATATATTAGTAGAATGGTGACTTCCTTACACAACCAAACATAATGATTTCAGTCTTTCTTTTCTGTCCTCTCAGGGTAACAGAGATGCAGTTCCTACTAATAGCTTAATAACTTAAAAAACAGTAGAACACATTGCTTATAGTCCCATAAAGCAGCTGTGGTAATATAAAGAAGGCTTGTAACTTTATGTCTTTGCTTTTTTAAATATATTTTCTAGATTAAAAAAATCTAGAAATATTTATGCAAAACAAAATGTCTACAAGTTAGTGATTTACTACTTATATTCTTTATTTTGGAATTTAACAACACAAATATTTCTATGGCTATTAAAATTCTTCTGGATACAATTAGGTTATGGCAATTCCTTGCTTTCCTTAATCAAATCCAGAAAAGACTTTAGATCTCTATGTTGTTTTCAGCCTGTGAAGCCACTGAAGACATTTTCAGTAAAGTAGAATATAACAATAAGGGTGTGGAAGAGTATGAAGACAGTAATGAATATACCACAACAGAAAAAGCTAGTTATTTTAGGATATCAGAGATGTTTTTCAGTTTAAAAATTCATTACTGTGATGACACATCATTTCATATGATGTGTTCATACAATTTTCTCTAATTGTGGATACACCATGACAAAAGATTCCTGATTGGATTTTTTTATATATTTCTATGGATCTCTGCAATATGGTTAATGATAATTCTGTGATGAACATAAATTTGCAAATTCATTTTTTTCATTATTTACTTTTCTGATTATTCTCTTTACACAAGCATAAAAGAACATTGAGTCAGCAGTAGTTACATTTCCTTCAGTACACTGGATTGTTAAGCATATTATGCAGTTGGACTAGAAATGCTGGTAATTAGAGTTATTGAATGTGTCTGGAAACAATTACATTAATTCCCATTGATTTTATCACAGTGCCCCAAAATGTTATCAAACATATAGGTAAATACATAAAACCCCACTAATGTAAGTTTTTATTAAGGCTGTAAGACAAAACTAGATAACGGGAGAAAACATAAAATAATCTAAATTTTAAAAGGAGTGTCTTTGTTTTTCTTCAGGCTGACAAATCATAGAATCATAGAAGAATTTGGGTTGGAAGAGACCTTAAAGATCATATAATTCCAACATCCCTGCCTTGGGCAGGGACACCTCCCACTAGACCAGGTTGCTCAATGCTCCATCCAATCTGGCATTGAATATTTCCAGGGATAGGGCAACCATAACTTCTCTGTGAAAAAAAAAAATAAAAAAGAAAAAAAAGAGAGGTCATAGACCTGGATTCAACCTTGTGTAACTCCACTGAAGTTAGGTGAGATACACCAGACATGGTTTTGCCCCCAAGGGTTTTAAAATCATTTATTTTAAGTGAAGTCTATACATATCAAAATCACAAAAAGGTGATTAGAATCTTTAGCTCACTTGTTAATGTAGTTACAGCTGTATAACTCCTGGCATAAGAGAGTTTTGGGCGGCAGACACACATATAGGTATTGCATATAGGTATTCCAATTAGTCTGCTGTAAAGGTTCAACTGGATGTTCTTTCTGTCGTACTGGCAGGCATAGTGGAGATATCATTAAATTTTGTGTGATAATTTATTGCCTAGAATATACGGTTTTTACAAGCTCTTCAATGGAGATTCAATTGAAGTTAACCTCTCATTTCCCATTTCTGTGGAGGGTGTCTTGAACTCTGTAACTGTGTAAATTCCATGGGACAAATAAAAGAACAATAAAAGAAAGCAGGATTTTGTAGCCTGGTGGTGGCAGAGGAGAGAAAGGACTACAAGGTTCCACTTCTTGTTCCATGGGGTTCCTGTGTGTTGTCTGTTAAACAGACATAAGATCCAGCACAGAGCCTGTCATGAAACTATTAATTGAAATTGAAGTGTCCCTCAAAATGTAGTAACCTCATTGCAGAGTCATACCATAGACCAAGGGTGATGAGACCTAGGAGTGAGGTAGGCATTAAGATGTTTTGCTATGTGAGGGTGTCAGCAGTTCTAAGAATATTCTGTAGATAAGTTTAGCAATGAGAGGTAAAAGAACATACAGACTGTGTTATTAGAAATTTTTGGAGCACTTTTGAATTTGCTCATCCAGATCTCATCAGAGGTTAGCTTCAAATTGACTTACAAGTGTTTCTGTATCTATCATTGAGTGTTAGTTCATACTTAAAAGTAACTTGTGATTTTTATCTTGTTTTGTTGCATTCAGTTGTAAAAGCTGAAATAACATTATACTCTGATGCAAAATTAACCACAATCCAGTAATACCTAGAAAGGAAATGGCTCTTATTTTTGAGTAGTTCTCTGCAGACCCAGGAGTTGGACTTGATGATCCTTGTAGGTCCTTCTAACTTGGGATATTCTGTGATGTTATGATCCTATGAAATACCTGGTATAAGGAAAAACTTGGTCATGAGGGGAGCAGGCAAGTACTGGAAACGGTTGCTCAGAGAGGCTTGCACAGATTTCATCCTTTGAGGTTTTCAAGTGCAGATTGGATAAATCCTTATGGGACCTGGTCTTAGTTGATCCCATTTTAAGCAGAAAGTTAGACTATAGATCTACTGGGATCCCTTCAAAGCTGAATTCTATTATCCTGAGATAATGAGATAGACCATAACATTTGCTTTAAACACAAATGAGAATTCATTTAAAACCTTAGATAGACAATTTCACTGGAGGCATTTAATACATAGATACCATTCTTGATCTATTATACCCTAAAATTGAATTAACAGTTTAAAAATGAAAATATTTCATAAATGTATATTTTGACTGCAAGCAGAAATCTCATAAGCAGTAACATATGCCAGCACCTGGAATTCATTTTCAGAGATTTGTTAAGGCACAATCCTATGTAATATCTGGACAGTATAGCTTGGTACCTAAGAGTTTCATCCATAGATATTACATAGAATTAAAGTGCCTACCCACCCACCCACCCACCCCCCAAATTCCTGTCATTTTCTTCTGAATTCTATAGTGGGTTTAGAAAAAGGTCAGTTACACAGGTGGTTATGTATTTCAGGTGATATTTTGCAAATAATATTTACATTGTCATGCTTATAGAGCAGCAAGTATGGAAACAGGTGACTGAGAATCTACCAGCCATGCTGAATGAATGCAAACATATATCTGTTCCGTTCTGTGTTCTCAATTGCTATTAGGAAGAATAATGATTTCTCATATTAAGTACATTCAGATGCATTAAAAGCCAGAAACTCTTGCTGAATATCTTCCTTTCAACACAAATACATTTGTAGACTTCATCCACCTGATCTGAAGCCAGATAATGCTTATATCACCAATCTTGTTCTATTGCTTATAATTTATCTCCTAAACTGCAGCTTTCATTTTGATTTCAGTAGTGGTAATGACAAAGGAACATATAAACTGCTATCTGAAGCCAGGATATATTATTCTTAGTTCAAGGAGAACTGTACTGTTTAAAACTTATTAAAAACAATTGGGCTATTACAGAACTAAAGTAAGATGTTAACACCAATCTTACATAGTTCTTTGGCTCTTCTATGTTGATACTTGGAATTAGACCTTCACGGAAATAAGACGTGAGCGAGCAAGATCTCAGATGTAAACCCATAACTAGATATATGGTCAGATATCAGGTGTCAATTTGGGATATGTTATTCCAAATTGTCTTATTTGTGAGTTAAAATTTTATTTGGGAATTTGCTTTATTATTATTGTTGTTGTTATTAAGAATCTTAACTTGCTGCTTTTGTTTTTCTAGAAAAAGAAAAAAAAAAGGCAAACAAACAAACAAAAAAGATTTTCCTTTTACTTTTCTTGAATTTAAAACTGCACTTTCACTAAAGGCAGTGAACAATCCTGTAGAGGTTCTTTTTAATTAGCTTCATAGTATGCACTATATTGTGACCTCTTTATTGGTGCCCCTTATGTCCTCCTCACAACAACTGTGGTATGATGATCAGACTCCTGACACACACTGAAATTTATTGATCACATTACCCTTGAAATGCATTGTGCACTGGCTCAGCTCCCTCTTCACTGTAGTGATTTTAAAATGTGATACCATGTCAGATAGTGCATATCATGAGTTAGCATTAGGTTATGCATTCATGCCTTAATCAGAGAGTTCCTAGGAGTCCTGCTTCTTTCCTGTGACTCCCTTTGTGCAACATGCACTACAAGTATTTCATTCAAGTAAAGAGCCTATAAAGATCTTGGAAATTTCAGAACACCCACCTTCTGGTTTGATACAGGGGAGGAATTGGGAAAAATAAGAACTTTGCAATCTGGTTGTCTAGATCCGACTATTGAATTGCACTTGTACTGATATCTAGTTTTCTTCTACTTTAGCTACAGAGATTCTAGCTTCTGAAGTCTGAGAACTTTATACTGACTTCATGATGCACACTTACATAATGTCCCTACCTTTGCAACATCTTGGAACTCTTCTCTTGCATGCTCTATAGAAGGCATGAAGCCTTGATATAATTTAAGTGACATGAGTGTTATGGATTTATTGTTTGGACTATTTGTGTGCTGTACCTATTTAAACATATGGAAACATTTTCACATTAATTTTATTTGCCTTTCATTTACATATAGTGAAAAAAATTGTATTTGAAGAGGAAAAGCACATTTTGATTTACTAGTGATCTGAGTCTGGACATCTGTTTGGCTTCTCAGTCTCAAAAGTTTATATTTAACAGGTTGACATGGATTTATACTACTTATACATTACTATAGATTAAATATAAAGACTGGAGCTGTTAATTGCCTTTTATCCACAAAAGGTCTACCACTTTACGTTTTTATAATGGAAAAAGAAATTTGCTACTAAGGAACAATATGTCATCATGAGACATCCAAACAGCTTATCCATACTGTGCTCTTCTAATAGTTGTCTGAGAGCCAATTTGAGATAAAAGGCTAAAATGACATAAAGTTAAGACTTCCTTTTCTCTTAATCTAAGTTTATTTAATAAAAAGTGGTAGTTTGATATTCTTCACAAATATGTATTAACAACACTTAGTTTTTCAAACTGTAGCTGTTAAAATAAAGAAAAGAGAGTGGATTTGGTTTCTTTCCAAACTTATTAAAGAAATTCTGCATTGAAGTATACGTATTGTGTTAAGAGATGTATGGCTGCCTTCTCTAGCTGCTCCAGCCCAGGATTCTGTCTCAATCAGATAAGTGTAATGGCCAGCAACGTTATACATGCCACCAGCACCTTTTATGTTCTTTTCTGTCTGCCCCTTCTTTGTTTTTTTTTTCATACCCCCCCTTTCCCTGCACATTGCCTGATCAATTGGCAAAGCCCCACCAACCCCTTCCAACTTCCTGGGCCCTAAGATTTGCATCAGTCACAATGTTCTGACTTGTCTGCAGTTTCTTGACAGCCCATCAATTTGTATGACTGACCAGGTTTGTTTCTGGTTGTCTGTTAACAATAGTTCATCTGTTTTTATGTCTTTATGTTGTCTACCTGCCCCCCTTTCCTTATCTTCCCAGCTAAAAAAATAAACCTTCTCACACTCCATGCATCCTTACTCATTATTGCAACTGACAGTCTTGTTCTTATCCTCTTCTATCATCTGTTGATCAGCTTTGTTTCTCTGTGTTCTTATTTATGGTTCCTTTAACCTGACACCTTTAAGGGAGCAGACACTCTCCTTCCACATACCCTGCTATATAATTTTCAATCAGGAAAAAGCTACTTCAGAGAAGAATGCGGATGTAAAACATATAAAAGAAGACAGAGCAGAAAAAAAACATAAGGAGGGAGTGTTATTTAAGATGCCCTTTCATGAAATCAACTTGAATTAGTATTCAACTTGAATTAATATTACCTGTTATTTTAGATATGTCCTATAGTTAATGATGGAGGAGGAGCATCATAAACAAAGCAGGAGGAGACCCTGGAAAGGTTTTCAAGTAATGCCTTTGATAAATCACTCAAAGTATCTCGTTCTTTCTCATACATGTAAATGCTTGAACAGCACTAGGAAACTTACCTGCCTGTACAAATGCAAGCTGGAAAACACTTAAACAAGCACACTTTATATATTTCTTTAAAGAAATAAACAATTTTAAATATAAAAGCATATACAACTTTTATCTACTATGTTGCAATTATCTTTTAAGACAAAGTAATCATCTCTGTCAGAAATAGTCTAATATGTATCTCTTATATGAATTTCTCTCTTTCAAATTAAAGTTTAGAAACAAAAAAACAAGCAAACAAAACACCTGTAAAGTTAGTATTTTAATAGGAAATTTTTTAATAACCTCCTGCATGTCTGCTCATCCACAGATGAATAAATATATTAATATAGATAATGAAAATATATTTAGGCTTCCCGTGTTTATACAGCCAAGAGTAAGTCTTTCCTTCTCTGATCTCATCTATATTCTTCCACTTGTTCCTTAAGGAGTACCTTTACTGCACCTTTTTACCTCACTTTATTTCTTTGTTAGTGTGAACTAAGATTTGGTTGTTATCTTCTTTGTGTTTCCCCACATTTGTAACTTTGGAAACAGAATATCCTGGGAAGATGGTTTTCTTTTTTATTCTTCCAAGGGTCTAGTTTTACCCCTTATAGTGATGTCCCTGGTGATTATTTTGGTTATACTTGAAGAATGTTTGTGGTTTTGTTACTGTTGTTGGTGGTGGCTGTTTGTTTATACGTTAGCAGTGAAAAACTTACAGAAAGTCACAGTAATGACAGCATCCTTGAAAACCTGTTCAGGAAAAAAAGAATGATACTTGAGACAGACAGATCAGTAGAACAGAACAAAATATGCCAAGTTGGAAGGGACCCACAAGGATCATCAAGTCCAAATCCTGGCTCCACCCAAAAATCAGACCACATGTTTGACAGCATTGTCCAAACAATTCTTGAACTTCAGCAGATTTGGTGCTGTGACCACATCCCTAGGGAGTCTGTTCCGATGCCCGACCACTGAGAGGGTCTTAGTAAAGAACCTTTTCCTAACATTTAACCCTATTGCAGCTTTATGCTGTTCCCTCAGGTCCTACTGCTGTTCACCAGAAAGAAGAGATCAGCACCTTCCCCTCCACCCCCCTACCTTTCCCTCCTCTCCTCACCAAGTAAAATCCAAGATGAATTTTTTGTCCTTGCATATCAAATGATTCGGTACCCAGTTTCAAATTCATAGGTGGAAAGATTATAGGAATTAGCTTCATTAGCCTGCACTGCGGTTAGAGGAGGAGATTTTTCCTCATAAAATTTTGGGCTGCATCCTCTTTAGAAATTATATATAAAGTCCCACAGAAATGCTTCAAAATGCTTATCTTGATTAAGGATTTGGGCTATCAGGAAATATATGTATCTGAAATTGAAATATATGTATCTGAAATATGTATCTGAAATTGTATCTGAAATTCCATTTTCTGTTTTTCATTGCATAGGCTAACCTGCAGGTAGATATTTGCATCAAATTAAAAAGAAGAGACTTGAATTGTTCTCTGTATTTAAGCATCTACGGCTATTACTGCACATGAACCATGATTTTATTTCAAAGCATAACCAGAAAAAGAGAAAATCCTGCCAACAATCTAACTAATGTTTTATGAATCATGCAAGAAATTGGAGATAAAGGTAAAATATCCATTTCAGCCTGAGGGATTCAGATCCAGTCTCACCATGACCAACACTTGCTATAGGCTAATTATCTGACAAAGTTGTAATGCAACTGTTGTTGCAAGTTGTAATGTAAAACGATAAGTTAGGAAAAGGAAGAGGAGCTTCTAGTCATGTAATTTTCCCAAGACAGCTTCTTGCTGGAGTCAGAAAACCAGTCATTGCACAGTTACGGTCCCTGCTGCACCATAGTTGTGCAAAGCTAGGCTCAATTTTCTGCCAGTTCCAAAGGAACAAGCTGGGACAACAGTTACTGCTACAGAGCAGGAAGACTCCCCTGTCTGAAGCTGTCACTTGTCACTGCTCTGTCTTTTTTTCTTTTTTTTTTCTTTACTTTTATTTTCCTTCCTGTTCCCCCTATGACAAGGAGACTATGAAATTCTTCTACACTGTATCACTGTATCCTTCCTATGGCATGACTCACACAGCCCCAGATCTTCATTCTTTCCGTAGCAAAATTACACTTCATTCAAAAACTTGTGAAAAAAAATTAAGAGAGAGAAATCCAGCATTTCCGTGCCTGCTCAGTGGGCTGTTCATGCCATTTATAATGGATAACAGCTGAGAATTTCTAAGTTCTTGCAACTGAAACCTGGCACTCTCAAAAATGAAATTGCAATCATGCAAACAATGTTTCAAACTGTGAAGTGTGAAGTTAGATATCAGTGTTTTAAAAATGCCAAAAAAAAAAAAAAAAAAAAAAAAAGCTTTTCAGGTTCAAATTTTCATTTTTATTGAGAGCGCAAGAGATATAGTAACAATATCATGTTGACTATTTACATATACAACTCAATTTTTATGAGTCTGAAAAGGAGATGCACTTTTAAAGGAAGTGCTGTGCAACGAAAAAGTATTTTCATGTGTATAATATTTAGAAAGATTATTCACATTTTGTAGCTTGTGTTTATTTTAAAACATAGTAGAAAGTAACAGCTATTGTATCTGTCATTAACAAAATGACATTTTTTCATTGTTCTAAAGAAATAAAAGCAGCCAAAACAAAGCAGTGGAACTTTTTATTGATAACTGCTGGCATGCAAAATTATGTAGGTCCTATAAGATTACATTAGTTACCGTAACAGCATGTCATCTCTGAAATGCTAAGGAAACAAAGTAGGAAAGTCACCAGAAATGACACATTGCAATATAGCCTAGCATGAAACAATACATCAGAATGTGTAATGGTTAGAATGAATTTATCCATTTATTCTGTAATCCTTCAAAAGAGCAATTTATTTAAGTAATGTTTTGGGAATGTTTTAAATCATTTTTAAAGGATCTATACAACAGTTTCCTGTATTGTATAGCAAGCTGCTACTACTCAAAAGTTTTGGGGCCAATTCCTGGCTCACACAAGAGAAGTGTTACCAGTATCATAAAATAGATGCAAACATATGTTATGAAGTTAATGCTAAGACAGAAACAGATTGGGCTGACAACATCCTGGAGACCGCATTAGTGACTCATTTGCATAAAGTCACTTCAGTGGAGAACTTTATATTCAGTTTACTATTTTTCACAGCCCACAGAGACTTAGTTCAAAACACTAGTGAAAAGATGATGCCTAAGAGACCTGGTAGGAAAAGAGCTGTACAGTGAATGTAACATTTACTCTGCTATGACTGTCCTAGAAAAACAGAATAAAATAAAATAAATCTAATTATTTCAAAATTGGTCAAGTAGGTATATAGTTGTAAACACAGATAATGGAAGGTAAGTTTGTTACTAGCTAATAACTAGACTATACGAGACTAGAATATCCTGAGTTGGAAGGAGCTCACAAGTATCCTAGAGTCCAACTCCTGGCTTCACAAAAGACCTCCCAAAAATCAGACCACATGTCTGAGAGCATTGTTCAAATGCTTCTTGAAGGCAATGCTGTGCCTAATGCACTCCAGGAGTGCACTTGGCACTCCTAGCTCTCCTGCCAGGGCATGCTGTTAACTCATCTTCAACTTGCTGTTAACTAAAACCCTCAGATCCCTTTCTGTGAGCCTGCTCTCCAGCCTCTCATCACCCATTCTGAAGGGTTGCCCCTTCCCACATTCAGAATCCAGAAATTGCTCTTGTTAAACATCATATTGTTGTTGGTTGCCCAGCTCCCTAATTTGTCAAGATCTCTCTGATAGGCCTCTGTTCACTTGACAGCTCCTTCCAATTTACTGTCATCCACAAATTTACCCAGTATATTTTCAAGTCCTACAATGAAGACATTTATGAAAACACTGAAGAGAACTGTCCCTAAAAGTATAAAAAATTAAGATGGGATAACGGGAGATTACCCATCCATATGTAATCCACAGGCCTTTGGCCTGTTAAACTAAATTTTATAATCTTCTCATAATTCAGGATGTGTCTGTAATTCTTAAGATGAGCCTGGGGTGTTACTGAATAAAAGAATCTCCAGTGAAACACCTTGGGGAAGTTTAACATTTTGTTACTGAGCATTTAAACTGAGTCACAAAGGAAAACTTTTCTACAGAGATTCAAAGAAAAATCCAACAGAGATTAATACCTGAAACAAAATGGGAGGGTTGGCTAGGAAGATGTGGACCTGACATGAAAAGTTATTGTAAAATATGCACAACACTTAGAAGAAAAATCTAACAATGTTATTCTTGAGAGACAACTTGGAAAACGACAAAGCTCATAAGCCAAAGACATATTTCCAGGGAATCAGAGATGAAATTAAAAACTAATTTATCAGATTTTAACATTGGAAATTCCAAGAGAAGAAAAACATTTCTTGTACAGATTCACTGATGATTATATACATTTGATTAACTAATGCACATTTAAATATCTGCGACGTAACAGTTCCCATGTGTTTCTTTAAGTACCTTTCCCTAGGCCAAATACAAAAAATGACAAAATTGGAACACAGTTATAGAAATAAAGGGTGCCAAGCCATTTTAAAGTGTTACTTTAGATCTGCTTGTGGCTGCTTCAGCTTTCTTCTTTGAAATCAAGTTTTCACTTCAGGCTGCCATGCCAGGGCTGCACCATGTGACTAGCAGTGGGGCTCTGCCAGTAGGCAAGATGATGAATAATTAAAATTTTCAATGTGAAAGGAAAAAAAAAAAAAAAAAAAAGCAACCATTGCAGTTGTTTTCTATCCGTTTTTCTTGTGACTATTATTTTATAAAGTCTGGTCACTGTCTTTAAAAGAACAATTCCTTCATTTAGCCAATAGTTTGATCCTTCTATATTTTGACTTTTTCAAATGTATTATTTTTGTTCTAGGGCACTACTTAAGATGATCCTGATATAAATATTAATTCTAATTAAATAATGGTTTAAAACTAAACTATAGCATGAAATATAAAAAATATATATTTTTTCCCTGAACAATGGCAATTATCTGAATCCCCACAAATGTCAAATATCTTGAATTTAAAGGCACTTATATACAGTGTTTTTGACACATAAAGTTGCATACCCAACTACCTTTTTAAAATCAAGATCTCTGCAATCTCTGTTTTTGTGTCTTTGAAAATCTGGAAGTCTTTTTTAATCTATTATGAAAAGAAAATAAAAAAAACACAGCATTGAAACCAAAATCTAACTCAATGTATCTTTTATCTAAAATTAATTATTTTGGAATAGTGCACTTTGTTCTTCTAATTTATCTATTTATATATTTTTATATCATATCAAGACAGATACTTTTGACTGTAAGATTTTTTCTCAGAGGGTTGTAAGGCACTGCAACAGTTTGTCCAGAAATGTGGATACCCCATCTCTGTAAGTGTTAAAGGCCAGTTTGGATGGGGCCCTGGGCAACCTGATCTAGTCAGAGGGGGTCAGAACTAGATCTTTAAGGTTTCTTCCAACCCAAGCCATGATGATTCTATGAATGTATCTAGGAAGCTTTGGGAAAATTTACAATATACATCAAATCACACAAAAGAAAAAGTAAAACAACAACAAAAAAAACCCTCCACCACCACCACCAAAAACTCTGCACATTTTAAACTCTGTAACCCAGCGATTATTTGATCAAGTTTCCAAGGCTTATAGTAAGTGCTCTATTGCTTCAACATTTTTAATTAAATTTGGCAGCCAATGGGCTGAAATCCATGGAATTCCATGGGGTGGAATCTCACTCCCATTGAAGTCAATTGGAATGCTGCCTTTTTTTTTTTTTTTTAGCAGTCTCTAAGGAAGAAAATTGCTGGTGGAAGCAAATTGACCAGTGTTCTTCTGGTACACAGCTTCTTAGAAACAGCTATTTGGCTTTCAGGATTTGAACTTACATTTCAGTATCTACAATATCCGCCTAAGCCAACTAATAATCAGCAATCTCCAGATTTTTTTGGCATGCCCTAGAGAGCACTGCAGACATACCTCGAGTATGACATTAATTTTTCCTACAAATGGTAGAAATAAATAAATTAGTAGTTTCTGTATTTTTTATGGATTTAGATCTTACATAATAAATATTTAAAAGGAGTCCAGTTTTTCATTTTAGACCTATTCTGATATTTAAACCATTATTTAAAATAATAATTGGAATATTTCTTATCCATTTGGTAATTTTTGTAAGATGGAAAAAACAAAATGTGGCAGAAAGTAAAAGCTCATTCTCACAGACAGCTAAATCCATGAATGAAATCATACTACCAGTTTTTTTATTCATTTTGCATTCTTTCCCATTGAAAAGCCCTATCAGAGCCTTGGGATGTGACCGACTAATCTACTTAATACTTATTTAATTATCTCAGTACTCTGTTTTATAATTCTCCATGAACTCCTTAGATGTGAACTGATACCTTCTCATCACAGAGCTTAGAATACAGCCTGCACAAAATTTAATCAAGGGGAAAATTAAAATTAAAACAAAACAAAAAAAAAAAAAAAAAAGGAAAAGAAAAAGAAATATGATGTTACCTATATGCTAGTAATTTTGTTCATTTACAGTTATTCACAGAATGTATATGATATGTATTACATTTCACGCATAAAGACCATAATTTCTTTAGAAATTCAAAAAGAATAAATGCTCTTCAATAATAACTGAAATCTTATATGTCATTGCAAATGTAAGATATGAGAAATCATATTGATAATCATTTATTATATTAATAATTAATATATTAGATAGCAACGATATTTTTAATGCAAATTTATATTATGTTCAGGATCTTGACCTATTACAGTTGAAGTTGTAAGGTCAACAGCAAGCAATTGTAAGAGCACTACATGAGTAATACTGGTGTGGTTAAGTTTGTTGATTATAATAGGATGTAGACTTAATTCAGCTATTCCCAGGGGGTAAATTGGATGGGTGTCAAGTGTTAAACCACAAGTTCATCAACAAATGTGGAATTGACTATGTACATTGTTGAATTGATTATGTACAGTGTGTCTGGAGAACAAGCCTTACAAGGAACAGCTGGGTTTGTTCAGCCAAGAGAAAAGGAGGCTCAGGGGCGACCTTATCGCTCTTTGTAAGTACATTAAAGGAGGCTGTAGTTTGGTGGGGGTTGGTCTATTCTCCCACGTGCCTGGTGACAGGATGAGGGGTAATGGGCTAAAGCTTGTATTGCTCAAAATTTTTCTCACACATTGTTAAAGTGAAATAGTGTCCAAAATAAAAGTCATTGCAGTTCTAAATATTATTGAAAATATTAGAATATGTACCAGATATTTTTCAAAATTACAGTAATTTTCTCTCTTATTTATCATGTGGTCAAAAAAGAGTTCATTAAAGTGAAGCAGTCAAGGAAAAAATCTTGTTCTATAAACACAGTATAATTTACATTGAGAGAAACGTTTGTTACAGTGACAAGGACTTGCCAAAATCTCCATACCAAAGACATTTACCACACATGCCACTATTTAAAATATATATATATATATAATAATCTGAAATCAGTTGGAATAATTTGAAACAGATTGTCTACGGTTGATCCCTTGAATTTTATACATTTTTTAAAGTTTCTCTTTTGAATGATTGTATGTGTGAAGCTCATGTCTGTATTCTGTATCTTTCTATTATTTTTTTTTTTTCCTGCCAAAGGAAGTTTGTTTCTCGATAGCTATAACTGATATGGAATTGAGTGTTTATTTAGTTAAATTCTTATCTGTGTGATTTTTGCTTGCTAAATTTTTTTTTTTTTTTTTTTTTTTTTTTTTTTTAAATCATAGCATATTTGAATTATATTTCTTTTTACCTCTTAAATGACTATATAGCAAATGATACTGAGTCATATAAAATGCATTTCCATCCAGATGTATTATTCTAATAAAATTAACTTGATTTCATCTCTAAGTTAAAGTGGGATATAACACAAATGAACATATAACACAAATAAAACTAATCTATTATTCTCTCACTCAGGCAATGGTTAAAACATGATGGCAGATGCAATCTCTTTAACAGACTATCAAACAACAATAACTGTTATTAGCTTCATCTGTCTTATCTTTGTGAATGTGTGGCAGGATAATTAAGTTTCAGTTTCAGTTTCTAGATTATGCAACAATTCTAGAACTGAAGAAGCACAATCCTTAGTTCAACATTCTGTTACAATTAAGCCTATTATAATCACAGCTGCACTAAAGAATCTGTATTTTTTTTTTTTTTTTTTTTTTTTTCCTTTGGCCAACACATACGTGGATTAGGTTTTGAGATGGAAATTATTTAGATTTCTGTCCAGTCTTATCTAAACCACTAAAATTTGAGAATGTTGGAGAAAGAAGAGGTTGGAATTTGTAATGAAGAACATTTTTGTCAAACTACATTTATTAAACAAAACTGAAAATGTTGGTAGGAACATACCCAAACCAGGCTGTTGTTTTGTTGTTGTGTTTATATATTTATTTATTATTTAGACCGGTCAAAACCAGTGAGAATGAGAGACAGAGAAAAATTTTCAACTATCTTACAGTTAGAGCAATTGGAACAAATGCTTGACTGTTCCTTTTCTTAATCTACATACCTTGAAAATGTATTTCTTTTGCAAAAATTGATAGGCCTCAATTTTGTACAGACAATGAGTAAACTGCAAACTTCAATGATTCAGCTTTAAGAAGGTTCTTAATTAAAAATAAAATAAAATAAAATAAATAAAATAAAATAAAATAAAATAAAATAAAATAAAATAAATAAAATAAAATAAATAAAATAAAATAAAATAAAATAAAATAAAATAAAATAAAATAAAATAAAATAAAATAAAATAAAATAAAATAAAATATGCTTGGATATTTGTATCACACTATACAACAGAAAGACAAGACAGATAATGTGTTCTTATTGGCCTTGAAATTACCTTTCAAGGAAAAATAATAAATCCATAGATCATTTGATCCAAATGCTATCATATCTAAGATAATTGTTAAAAAGGATGAAAGTATGTACTTTATGATGTACTACATTGACACAAAGGGGGAACATTTTTCTTGATATCTGTCTAGATATTTTTTAATATCTCCTGTGGCTTGCAAATGGGACCTATTATTTATTCTTTATATATGTATATATATATATATATATACCATTACATACTTTTTGCTTGTTTTTTTTTTTTTTTTGGTTTGTTTCATTTTATTTCATTCAGAAAGAGTAGAAACAGCAGTTTATCAGTAGAATTTTCTGCTAAGACAAGTGGATCCCTCGGATTAATTTATTGTCTTAGTGCAAAAGCCTTGATGCTGTAAGACTTGGTGCATTGTTCAAGAATCACACTCCATTTCAATTGTGAATGGAAGTTCTGCTTGGGCACAGATGGAGTATAGCATTATTCTTTATCTTTTTCACTCAGCAGAACAAATTTCAAGGGTATTTTTCTAGGTATTGGCTTTATTCGGATAGGCACCTCAACATATATCTCCATTGTTGACAGTAGTAAGTAGTAATGGTAGCTTCTCAGCCATCAGAGAACAGCCTATGTTCTCTTCAATGTTTTCATAAATGATTTTGGTGTAAGACTTGAAGGTTTACTTAGTAAGTTTGTGGATGACACTACACTGGGAGGAACTGTCAAGAGTGGAGAGGCCTTGCAGAGAGATCTTGACAAATTAGGGAGCTGGGCCATACCAACAATATGATAGGAAGGGGCAACCTTGGCTGTATATACAGACTGGAGGACATGAGGCTGGAAATCAGCCCTGCAGAAAAGGATCTGAGGGTTTTGGTCTACAGCAAGCTGAATAGGAGCCAGCAGTATGTCTTGGCAACTAGTAGGGTCAGTTGTACTCTGGGGTGCATCAGGCACAACACTGCTAGCTAGTCAAGGGAAGGGATCGTCCTGCTCTGCTCTGCACTGATGTGACATCACCTTGAGTAGAGTGTGCAATTTTGGATGCTACAGCATAAAAAGGACATTAAACTATTAAAGAGTGTCCAAAGGAGGGCTACAAAATAGGTGAAGTGTCTAGAGGGCAAGACTTATGAGGAGCACCTGAAACATTGTTCAGCCTAGAGAAGAGGAGACTGAGCAGAGACCTTTTGGTGGCCTACAGCTTCTTCATGAAGGGGGTGGATGGGCAGGTGCTGATGTTGGCTCTATGGTTACAGCAAGAGGACCCAAGGGAGTGGGATGGAGCTGTTACCAGGGAGGGTCAGGCTAAGTGTTAGGAAAAGGTTCTTCACTAAGAGAGTGGTCAGGCACTGGAACAGGCTCAGCAAAGAAGGGGTGACAGCACTGAGCATGATAGAGTTCAAGAAGCATTTGGAAAATGCTCTTGCAAATATGGTCTGATTTTTGTGTGGTCCTGTGCAGAGCCAGGAGTTGAACTTGATGATAATTGTGGATCCCTTCCAACTCAGGATATTCTATGATTCTGTGATAATAATAGTAAATTTATCTGCCCCACGCACCATATTCTGATTATGCATCAAGCTGTGCCCCACTGAGTTAGGAAGGATCAAGTTACCAGGTAGTGCAGTATGTCAACAATCCTCTCAGAATTAAACACTTATGCATTTAATGTAGTGGCCTGAGTGTAACACTTATTTATGACTAAAATAAGGATAATTTTGAGTCTTTAATTAACTTGTTTGGTTCTAGGTTATTTTATAAATTCCATATGCCTTCTGAACTTTAATATTTCAATGTTTAAGCTTTTTATTTTGGTTAATGCCTTTCTTCTAGTGTAGTAAAGACCAATATTACAATGAAACATGAAGCATTTTGAAAGCCTAAGCAAATTAGAGAACAAGATGCATGAAGAAATATTCCAATGTTCAAGACACTTCTTCAGGCAGATACTGACATTCACCCAGAACTTTAACTAGCAGGTTTAATCAGACGGTTAAAACTAAAATTTTTGTTTGATCAGTTCTTAGCACTGTGATTATTTATTTGAACTGTAATCTTCATGGTAACCCTGTTCTTGATCAGCTTTAAAAACTTTCATTAAAATTTGCTGAGCACCAAGCTGTTACCTGAAAATATTGCCCATCCCTCTTCTGGTTTAAGTTTTAGATTCTCGAAACAAATATCATACCTGACAAATTAGAATTTCTTGCTACATAGGGATATGTCCTGATGTAAGGACATTCAAATAAAACTCACCAGCATGTTTTTCAGTCTAAGAAAAATAAGTCATCTCAGTCTCACTCTTAGAAATGGGTAAGCATAAATGTCAGAGCCATTCAGACGGGTCTTATAAATCACTATAAAGAAACAAAAATTGACCTATTAAGTTGCATAGTTAAGTGGTGCTGGTATTGTTCCTACAATAACTTCTTACACAAAATATTAGTGTGAATATTGTCTCCGTCATACTGGAAGATTAAAAGATACATAGCATTGGCTCTAAATGTATTAGATAGTAGTCAACTTGCAGTAAAAGAATTGGTCACCCTCTTGGACATTAATTTTGTGACTTGTGATAGAGCAAATTGTTGGAATGAGACTCTTATTGATTCCACCTACATCTAATATATAAGTTTGAGGAAAGATGAAAGCTATTGCCTCACTTGAAATACATGAGCTACTTGATCCCTCAACTACTTTTAACAATGTACTAATTCTGTGCACTCCTGAATCTTAAGTTCAAAAAGAAAGCACTGTGTTCAGTTTCATTTAGAAGTGCATAAGAAAATAAAAGGATGGGTTTTCATGCATGCATTTAGAGTTTTTCTCAGCATAATCATGCAAATTATCTTAATGATTATGCTGCCACAGGAGGAAGATAAGATCCAAATCAAAGTTTCAGATTATATTGAAATTAATTTACTCCAGGCTAGTTGTCAGTGTTCCTAGATTTATAATTCAGTAGGTAATGTGATCAAAAATGAAATTAAGAATTCTTGCTTGAGGACATCAACACATTGTTAGTTAAAGTTAAAGTTTCCTTGGACAACAAACTCCATGTATCTGTGCCTGCATTTGCCTGAAAAACAAGGTATTTTCTGGCCCATATTCAAAAAATATATATTTTTTAAAATTTTATTTTTTAATTTCAAATTTGAGCACTTGGAAAGCTCTGTGAAAATTGGCTTCGGTGACAGAATAACAGATAATTTCAATTCAACAGACTGTATATAAACAACTTTAAATACCAGGCCTGTGCTATGTCATAATTTTTTTTTTTCAAGACCATAGGATGCTTTTAAAGCTCAGTCTTTATCTACTGGAACTCTGTCAGCTCACACTGAACACACTATCTTGTATAAGCTGATTAGAGCTGTTCTAGAACTTGTAGTGAAGGTCCAAAGGCTTTTGTACAATTCAAAATATATCTTCACATCTGGGCTGCTGTTCTTTAATCTATGTCTTAAGTTATCCTATTCTCTTGTCCACATCAGTTTTATTCAACAAATTGTTATATGCACTTCTTCGTGTATAACATTTGTAAAACAGGAAGAAAAAAAAAAAAAAAAAAGAAAGAAAGAAAAAAAAAAAAACACACCTCCTTTCCTAGTTCCAAATATCAGTAAGGAAAAACAAACAAACAAATGAACAAAAAAGAATAAGTCAAAAACTCTTAAATTTGATAAATTTGGGATCTTATTATCTTCTTATTACCTCATTACCTTATCTTATCTTATTATCTTCTTATCTTAGCTTCTGACAGACTGACCAATAAAATAGATGACAATATTAGATGATGTTTCCACAGGCACTGATATTTTTATATGTTGGTCAATGGAACTCCTTTGGTTCAGGAGGTTGTCCAGTCTAAACTTCTCAGAGCTCACTCATCACCAAACTGACACCTCAGCCTGTTCATGTATCTTATTCTTCCTGGTTATGGGTATGTGCAAGCGAGGACAAAGCAAGAAGGGGACTGAGCTGGTAACTGAGCTAAATGGAAATTCTGCATACTGAGAGGATGGAGAACTGCAATTGCTTCCTGAATGTAGGGGAGATTAATATAAGCCAAAAGCTTGAGCCATGATGCAAGCTTTCTTGGACAAATACAGATAGACTTTTTCTTAGACTAATGAGAAGACTACTTCACTGGATAGTCTGTGAAGATCAAATTATTCTGGCTGTGCCTTTGCTGAGAGGGAGGAGAACCTGGCATATAGATGCTTTTGCTTGTAGATCTTCCAGAATGATCCAAGAAGAAAAAAGAAAGAGAAAGAGAAAAGGAAAAAGAAAAAGAAGAAAAAGAAGAAAAAGAAAAAGAAAAAGAAAAAGAAAAAGAAAAAGAAAAAGAAAAAGAAAAAGAAAAAGAAAAAGAAAAAGAAAAAGAAAAAGAAAAAGAAAAAGAAAAAGAAAAAGAAAAAGAAAAAGAAAAGAAAAAGAAACTTAACCGATGTTCCTCCTGTAAGAAATGATAGTGTATTTTATTTGCTACTAATCACCATTGACATTTCCTTGAATTGAAATATGAACACAAACGATCTACATTCATGAACAGCTGACCCTTGACTAAGTATCCTAAAACTGACGATCAGTGCCTAGCCTTAACCTTAGATACTTTTCCCAACTCATAATTTTTATTGTCATTCTAGAACAAACCTAATATTAAAATCTATTGACCTTTCTTTTGAATTTGCAGCCAACATACCAGCAGAATAACAGGCTTTAGACCCCAAAAATATATGACCAAAATATTATTTAAATGTATTCTATTTCTATACTGAAAATTCCTTTAGTCATGCAGTAACACCACAGAACTGAAATTAGGTTTATACTAAAACAAAACACAAGCAACCTATTCCTACCCGTTCTTCCCAAACAGGAAACAAGCTGTGTCCCTGATTGTGGATGGGTATATTAGCTATATCCATACAGATAGTGTTAGTAAGGAAGAATAAAAATTAGAGACCCTTAGCATTAAAATTGTTACATTTTATCACTTGATATAAATGAGTAATTGCTCTAGTATGAGTTTCAAGTTATAATTGCTAGGATCATCTGTTAGTAAGAATCATATTCACAATGCCTGTATATTGCATAAGTACTTCGCTAATTTCACACTCCAGTACCTTGGCAGTGTGTGTTTATGAAATACGTAGGAACCAGGTAATTTTTTACAATCACAATGATTTTGCTGCTTCTTGTCAATAAGTTAATAGCAGGATAAAGCATTTTCAGCTTGTTAAAACTTCATTCTCTAGTGAAATTTTAACTCTGGCATTACAAATTTTGAAGATTGTATTGTTAAAAGGACTTCTGCTCTTTGGTGAACAACTATTAGTTTTCAATAGCATACTCTCTTTAAGGAGTTTAATACAGTATTTCTTAAAATAAAACTTTTATTTATTACTCTTCTTCAAAAATAATATTCCTTACTAGGAAAACCTCCATATATTTGCATATATTTCAACTGTCTTTAAATTGATGGTACCATGTAATAGCATTGAAACTGCAAAGCCAACTCAAAATTGTGTACTAAGCTTGGTTTTAAAATATCTCTACATTATTTTTCAAGATTGCTTCACTTTGAATGTTAGATAGTTACTGTTTTCACAAAGAACAGCAGCTGAACCCCCTGCACTAAAAGAAGCAGCAATTTCTTCACATACTCTTTTATCTGCTGTTCAGAAGAGTCCTGAATTACTCAGCATTATAGAATCCTATCTCCTCTTGACGTTGCTGCTTGAAAGCTTCTGTTAGCATTATGTTGAATTCATCAGACTCTGGGAAGGGCAACATGCAGTAAAGTCAAATTCCATGGTTCCAATATCTCAATTTTGAATTACAGAAGTTCCTCAGAACTTCTCAGAGCTGGGAATGTTGTCAAACAGTTGTGCATTTCACTGTAGGCTAGAAGACCATTTTTAGAAAAGCAGTAGAAGATCCAAATAGGTCATTGTATACACTGCTAGCTGAAAGTAAAGCATTTCAAAGCATGGCTTCTTAGTCTTAAATAGTGGTAGCAGTGTGGGCAGCAGCAGCTGCCACGTGGTGAGAAGAGCATGAGGCTTGTGAGGTTCCAGGGGCCTGAGATGAGGTTTCTGACACTCTCAGGCTGTAAGTGCTCTGTGTGCAAGTGTGTGTGTGTGTGTGTGTATGGAGGTGCCAGACAGCAGCTGATCAGTCTCACAAGAGAGACAGGCAAGAATTGGGCAAAGCTGGCTGACTCTGTGGCCAATTCAAACAGCAGAAAGCTAGGTTGTGCCTAGCAACCAGGGCCCTCATCAGGGACAGGGCAGTTCACGTGGCAGTTGGGCGAGGACAGTGCACTCTAGCAGTAGGCAGCCTGCTTTACTCCCCTGCTCAGCTAGCTCACAGGCTTATGCTACAGCCCTGACAGCCTCCTAAATTGACAACAATGCACTAAACAATATTCTGTTGAGTGTGTGGCAGTGAGAAGGTGCAGACATGGTGAACTGGCAGAGAGCCATGTCCTCTGCTTTTGTTCCTCTGGCACCTGGTAGGTGTAGCACATCCACTCAGATGAAGTTCAGGGAGTTCATGCAACTGCTGAGCTTTCAGGCTTTGGTGCATGCCTAGGGCTACTACCTCAAGTTGAGGGTGATAACACACACACACCTGTGGGAGGTGTGCCCAGGTAGATAAACTGCTCTGCCTGGTGGCCAAGCTTCAGGAAAAAATAAAAAATAAATGTGGAGACTGAGAAGCATCTAGGAGTCTGAGAGGGAGATTGACATGTGATCTGCATCAGAATAAAGGCAGCAACTTGAGGTACACTGAGGAATGGCAGCAAATTACTACATGGAACTGTAAGAGAAGCCTCTGTCTTCCCATTCAGATTACATTAATGAATAGGTATGAAGCTCTGGGTATGGTAGACCCTGGGCCAGGGTATGTCATATGGATGTAAGAAGATGGATGAACAGGCATCCTTGAAGTTTTCCCTTCATGTATAGATCAACTAAGGGCTCATAGCAAGTGCAGCATCAAGACCAGCACTGTGAAGAAAAGGTAGCAAGCTATACCCATAGGTGACTCCCACCTGAAGGGAACGGAGGCTCCCAATCTACAGACCACACCCTCTTTTACAGTGACGTTTGCTGCCTCCCTGGGACTAGGTTCAGGGATAGTACCAGTAAGCTTCCGAGTATAATACAGCCTTCAGACTGTTGCCTACTCCTCCTCTTTCATGTGGCAACAACATAGCAACAGGAAGCCTGAAGAAATCTCAAAAGAGATTTCAGGGCACTGGGAAGATGTCTAAAGGATTCAGGAGCAGAGATAGGGTTTTCGTCAATCTTCCCACTAATAGGGAAAAACATGGAAAGAAACAGCTGAGCCCAGATCATTAATGGCTCCAAGACAGGTGCCTCCAACAGAATTTTGGGGTTTATAATCACAGAAGTGTCTTTGAGATGAGGCCTGATGGGACCTTCCTCTTTCAATGGGGGAAATGTTTCTTGGCTCATAACCTGGCAAGACTGACTGACAAATCTTTAAATTGGGATCAGTGCAGGAGGGGAAAACATTGGATCAATACTTTATATAGGTGGTCACCTAACAATTAAGGATGAGGAAAAGACCTTTAATACCTTTTTTTTTTTACTTCAGTTTTTAACAGTAATGTCAGATATTGGGCTGTCCAGTGCTCAGAGATGGAGGACAATGATTAAGGGAGCAGTGATTTTCCATCTGTCATCTCCGAAATGGTAACGGAGCAGTTGTATCAGATGAATGTCTGTGAGTCCATGGGGTTTTACAGGATTAAACCCAGAGTACTGATAGCTGTTTGTTACAGCTGGCCCTCTCTCAGCAATATGCCAAAGATTTTGGCAGTCTGGGGAGGTCCCTGCTGTCTGGAAACTAGCCAGTGTTATACCATCTACAAAAGGGGCATGAGTGAAGACCCAGGAAACTATAAACATGTTAGTTTAAATTCAGTCCCTGGAAAAGTTACGGAGAAGATTATCTTGAGCATTTATTGAAAGGCAGTTAAAGAAAAAAGCAATTACCAGACATTGTCAACATAGGTTCATGAAAGGAAAGTCCTGTCTTTTATTTGATTCATCTGCCAGAGGGCAGGAAGGGATTGATTCATCTGCAGAGGTACCTGGAGAGATTGGATTGATGGGAAGAGGCCAATGGAATGAGGTTCAACATGTCTAAATGCCAGGTCATGCACTTTGGCCACAATAATCCCATGTAGCACTACAGACTTGGGGCAGCTTGAAAGCTGTGCAGAGGAAAAGGATCTGGGGGTGCTGATTGATGCTCACCTGAACATGAGCTGGCAGTGTGCCCAGGTAGCCAAGAAGACCAACAGCATCTTGGCTTGTATCAGGAATAGTGTAACCAGCAGGATGATGGAGGTGATTGTCCCCTTGTACTCTGCTCTGGTGAGGCTGCACCTTGAGTACTGTGTTCAGCTTTGTGTTCCTCGCTACAAGAAAGACATTGAGGCCATGGAGCATGTCCAGAGAAAGACTATAAAGCTGGTGAAAGGCCTGGAACACAAGTCCTATGAGGAGTGGCTGAGGGAACAGTGGTTGTTTAGTCTGGAGAAGAAGAGGCTCAGGGAAGACCTTATTGCTCTCTACAGCTACCTGAAAGGAAGTTGTGAGGAGCTAGGGATCAGCCTCTTTTCGCAGGTAACTGCTGATAGGACTAGAGGGAATGGCTTCAAGTTGCTCCAGGGGAGGTTTAGGTTGGAAATCAGGATACATTTCTTCTCAGAAAGAGCAGTCAGGCATTGGAATGGGTTGCTCAGGGAAGGGGCACTGTCAAGTCACTGTCAAGTCACTGTCCCTGGGAGGTGTTTAAGGAAAGGTTGGACATGGTGCTTAGGGACATGATTTAGTTGGTGATACTGGTGGTGGGGTGATGGTTGGACCAGATGACCTTGGAGGTCTTTTCCAACCTTAAATTCTATGATTTCCTTCTGTGGTAAGGTCATCTGCTTGGTGTATGAAGGGAAGTGGTAGATATAATCTTTCTGGATTATAGTAAAGCCATTGGTACCATCCTTCACAGCATTCTTCTGGACAAATTTTCCAACTGTGAGATAAGCAGGTACGTGCTGCGCTACCTGTTTAACTGGCTCAGTGGTATAGCTCAAATGCTTGTAGTGAGTGTGGCTACATCTGGCTGGCATCCAATCATTAACAGTGTTTCCCAGGGCTCACTTCAATTCATTTCAACATTTTTGCCAATAATTTGGATGCAGCAGTGGAATGCATCCTTACAAAGTTTCCTGATGATACTTGACTGGGAGGTGCTGTTGACTTCCTGGAGGGACAAAAGGCCTTGCAGAGGGATCTATATAGATTGGAGCTTTGGACAATCACCAGCAGCATAAAGTTCAAAAAAGGAAAATGCTGGATTCTGTATCTGAAACACAGTAATGGCAGACACAGGTACAGACCGGGAGCAGAGAGGCTGAAGCTCAGTGGATCTGGGGGTGCTGGTCAACAGGAGGCTCAACATGTGTCAGCAGGGTACCCTTGCAGCCAAGAGGACAAACTGTGTTTTGTGATACGTTCAAGACAGCATCACACAAATAGTCAAAAGTAATATTTCTCCTGCTATATTTAGTGGCTTATGATCGAATGAATCCTTCACCTTCTTTTGTAAATGTTAGACAGATTGAACTCCTTGGGGATAATCACAAAAGTGACTTCTTCCTACCAGTATTGTTGCAATGCTGTCTATGCTAAAAGGGGTGAAAAAAACCTGCTGCAGCACAAAATTGAAAGCAATACCTTAAGTTTAGGTGTAAGATATATTTTCTTATATTTCAATAATTTTTTAACATCGCTCTAGACTTATTTTTCATTGTATCAATGTCCTTCTTTAATTGAAGACTGGAGAGACTACATCACATTCCAAGAGAAAGAGATTCTGATTGCTGCAGGGATGAGGAGTACATTAGGCTTTTCCAGTTGTAGCATGTTACTGTTTGTCAGCCCCAAAGTTTAAGGGTTTTAATTCCCAGGACAGAGTTCCATTCCATAAATGTTCTCTACACTGTTGTCCCTAGATATGTGATTTTCTTTGTCCATAATTAAAAAGCAAACAAACAAACAAACAAACAAAAAAAAAAAACAACTGTTGTATACCTGACCTACTGGTAAACAGCCATTGGTAGTCTTTGTTTCATTTGCCACACCTCCAGTTGCTGTTATTCTTTTTTATTTTTTTTTTTTCACTAATAATGCAGTTTTACTGAGGCTGCAAATAAAGCCAATAATCACTCTTTCTTACATAGTATTAGAAAAACATATCATCAATGGCTCCTTAAATGAAATTGCATATTGAAACATATGTTAGAAGCTTTTAGTCAGTTTAATATGTATAAAGCTGGTGTTTGCAATTTCTTCTTTATTAATCATCATACTCAGTTTGAAACTAAGTGACTGGCAGAAGTAAACCAAGATCACCAGCATCCTCATCGTCCAATAGCTTTTCCTGATCAGCTAACAAGCAAGTTCAAAAGTACGTCTTTCCTATATATAAGCCCATGCTGATTGCCATTAATTATATTATCCTCTTTTAATAGGTTATTCATCAAATCCCAATTCTCTTGTTCCATAATTTGTCTAGGATCAATGTCAGGATGACAGGCCTATAATTAGTTGTCCCATTTATACTTTTAAAATATTGGCATAATATTAGCTTCATTCCAGCCCTTTGGAAATGCTCCAGTGCTCTAAGACATATTGAAAATCATCACTGATGATCAAGAGATCTCCTCAACAACTCTTTACAGCTCTTGGAGGCAAAATTATCTGGACTTGCTGATTTAACAACATCTATCATACTGTTGTTTAGCAACCTTGTTATTTCCCATTACATTGAAAAACCTTTCACTGTTTAAATCTCAGGCAACCACAACATCTGACTTTTTAACAAGACCATTGAAAGACATATTGTCTTATTCTTAATGCTATAATTCAAAACTGCATCTACTCCTTGGCTTTCTAGAGTTCTTTCCTTGTATCATTTTGCTTCTCTGTGCCTTTTTTTTTTTTTTCTTCTTTCCCTTTTCTAGTTTCTGATTTATTTGAATTTCTATACATTTCATTTTTCTTTTCTATCTTTTACACTCACTGAGACACACTCACTTTGTATACATATACTGAATACAGATAGTCTTCTAGGCTTTGGAAAATTTAGCTAAAGTTTTTAAAATAATCCTATGGCTCTGAAGTTATGGATGTCCTATCAATGGAGGTGTTCAAGACCAGGCATGAAGAGGCCATTGACAATCTAATCTAGTGGGTGGTATCCCTGCCTATGGCAGGGAGGTTGGAACTAGATGATCTTTAAAGTCATCTAATCCAAGCCATTCTGTGACTCTGACTTTATTTTGTAAACCTTAATTAAATGACTAATCTATTGTGTGTCTGAAAATTCAGCTTAACTCAGCATGGGGAATATACAGTATTTTTTAAATTTTATTCTGTTTAATACATCTAAAATAATAAGTAAAATGGATCAGGTCCCACCTTGTGCAAGATATAAACTGGTATATTTATTACAGAAGGCAGATGAAAAATTCAAAAGAATAATTAACTGGCACATACAGATTTTATTTGAACATGGTAACTGAATCTGAGATACTAATAGACAATGTAGTCACAACTTCCTGTTCTTGTACTATCTTACTCTTAACTGTTTCCACAGTACAACTGTTGTGTTATTTTCTTCAGCCAGTTATTGTTCTATTAAAGGAAGTTGGAGGTTTTTGTTCTATAAGAAGACAATGTTAAACATGTTGGATTTTATTTTCTTTATTCACAACTTGGAAAAAAAAATACTAGACCAGAGCTGTTTTACGTAGTTTCAGAAATTTCTGAGACATCACTTAAGTAGCTGGAAGGTCTTAAACAGAGTAAAAGAAAATTTGAAGTCATTACTGGTGAAGTCAATGGATGACACAAATTCTGGGTGTCATACAGGCTAGTCAGCAACCAGACTTGCCTTTTAAGATGGCTAAGTACAAAAACAAGCACAAGAAAAATGTAGGAAGGTGCAACTATTTATGGAAGTAAGTAATCAGAAAGCACTTTGAACTTCTGTGGCAGGCAAGAGCTTGAGACGATTGAGTCTCAATTGATAAGCAAGTGTCGACTGAGTAGAAAGAGGGAGATTATATTACTGTAGTACAATACATTAGTGAGGTCATTACCTGAATACTGACTGTGTGAAGCACTTTAGAGCAAAGACGACAGATTGGAACAGCTTTAGATAAGAGATATAAAAGTATTCAAGGTCTTGACAGTGTGATTTAACAAACATGGATTTTGGTTTATACATGGGAAGTTTAAGAGGTGACTTAATCATAAATGAAACACAATGAAAGTTGAAATGTGACTGGTTAGTGATTTAATGATCCATTTGAACAACTTATCAAAGGCCACAGCAGGGTCTGCCTTACATGATGTCATTCATTCAAGACTTTTGGAAAGAAGTGGCATAGCTCAGTTGAAATAATGAATATATCACAAGAATTAGATGAACTTATATCCTCTAAACTATGCACAATATTAGTTTAACTGATCATGCTGACTTCTTCATGCTTTAAAATCTGTGAATCTGGTGAAGAAATAATACATGAAGTATATTCTTCTAGAGAAGTGTATTCAAAGCTTAACAATTTAGAGCAGTGGCAATACCAAAATAAATAAATAAATAAATAAATAATTATTTCACAGAGATGAGCTTGATCCTGGACCATTGTTTTCTATGGGAATATTATTGCTGGATTCAGTGAATCAGTGTAAAGCCCTCTACAAAGCCAGTCACTTGGGAAAATTATAAAAAGAAGGATGCTGGGTGGAACAATACATAAACTGAGTCAGAGGTAAAATTAGAAGTTGCTAGATTGTCTTCATTTTTAAAACTAGGTGCTGCACTTTACCTATCCCCTTTGCTGCACATTTGTTTAAGTTTATGCTTTCCATAGTCTATGCAGCTTAATGAGAAACATTGCCTAAGTTAGATATTGGATGTTCATGCTGACAAGATAATGTCACAATCAATACCAAGGAGCTTTGCTTCAAGGGTTCACCTCCAACGAGCATGTTAACTTCTGGAGATTTTCCACATTTACAGTGAGCCAAGATCTAAAATTTCCACAGTAGGAGATTTAACTGTGTAAACATTAAGTTTTTTTTTTTTTTTTTAATAGTGATGAGTGGAAATCTCTCTCTCTCTTTTAATGTTCAATAATAATCTCATCTCTGACAGGAAACAAACAAACAAACAAACAAAACAGCT
This sequence comes from Aythya fuligula, assembly GCF_009819795.1. Classification (NCBI taxonomy): domain Eukaryota; kingdom Metazoa; phylum Chordata; class Aves; order Anseriformes; family Anatidae; genus Aythya; species Aythya fuligula. The sequence continues at coordinate 18,277,423 of NC_045559.1, forward strand.
GTTCAGGCACTGCAGATACTTGAAGGAAATACTAGTAACAGGCAGCAATGATGTTACCATTTTACTAATGATTAACTATTTTAATTCCCATATAATGTAAACAGCATATAATGTAAACAGCAGTTTTCTGAGTGGGAAATATATTAAAATACCTACATTTTCTGATGCAAAATGACATTAAGCCTACAGTTCTGATTCAGTAAAGCAGTTACGTTGTTAACTTTGAGCATGTGAGGAATCTGCTCTCTGTCCCAGGAAACAATTGTATCAAAGGTATACTGATGAATTGGTCTCAGTGTAGAAAGAATATGAGAGTAATAATGTGCCTAAGATTTTAGGACAAATAATGTGTCCTAAGATGCATCCTAAGATGTATCCTAAGATTTTAGGACAAAGGTAAAATGATCTGAAAGTGCAAATGTGCAAAGATCAGAATCAGCCTTAATACTCATCTCACTAAGTGTCTTTGGAAATCTCTGTCAGAGGTGCTGATTCACCCATGGCAAATGGCATGGGCAGGAAGAAACCAAATGAGGTTTAATAAGAGCAAGTGTAGAGTCCTGCACCTGGGAAGGAACAACCACATGTATCAGTACAGGCTGGGGGACTACTTGCTCGAGAGGAGCTCTACGGAGAAGGATCTGGGGTTCCTGGTAGACAACAGGTTGACCGTGAGCCAGCAGTGTGCCCTGGTGGCCAAGAGGGCTAATGGGATCCTGGCGTGCATTAAAAGGAGCAAGGCCAGCAGGTCAAGGGAGGTGATCCTCCCCCTCTCTTCTGCCCTGGTCAGGCCTCACCTGGAGTACTGTGTCTAGTTCTGGGCTCCCTGGTACAAAAAAGACAGGGATCTCCTGGAAAGAGTCCAGTGGAGGGCCAAAAAGATGGTACGGGGTCTGGAGCATCTTCCCTATGGAGAAAGTCTGAGAGACCTGGGTCTGTTCAGCCTGGAGAAGGGAAGACTGAGAGGGGATCTCCCCAATGTATATAAATATCTGAGGGGTGGGGGACAGAAGGATGTAGCCAACCTCTTAGTGGTTTGTTGGGATAGGACAAGCAGCAATGGCTGCAAGTTTGGCAGGAAGTTTAGCTGATCATGCTGACTTTGGAACTTCCTGCCAAAAATGGCAGGAAGTTCCGCACCAACATGCAAAAGAACTTCTTCACAGTGAGGATGACGGACCATTGGAACAGGCTGCCTAGGGAGGTTGTGGAGTCTCCTTCTCTGGAGATATTCAAGGCTTGTCTGGACACCTACCTGGGCAGCCTGCTCTGAAGAACCTGCTTTGGCAGAGGGGTTGGACCTGATGATCTTTCGAGGTCCCTTCCAACACCTACAGTTCTGTGATTCTGTGATTCTGTGAAATGACCATTTGCTATGGGCATGGCACTGTTAGACATTGGAATGGGCTGCCCAGGGAAGCGGTGGAGTCACCAACCCTGGAGGTCTTTAAAAGGTGTTTAGATATTGAACATTAGTGATATGGTTTAGTGGAGGACTTCTTAGTGTTAGGTCAGAGGTTGGACTCCATGATCTCAAGGTCTCTTCCAACCTAGACAATTCTGTGATTCTGTAATTTTACCTCTTGGTCCTCTATATTCATGATAAAAACTATCTTTCTCATTTTCTTCTGAAGTGACAGGAATGTGGCATGTCCAATGAGGTAAGTAGAACTATAATTTCATTTTCTGAAGATGTTAATGGGAAACAAACAAACAAACAAAGTGGGATAATACTAATAACTGAAATAAGTGACTTCCATGCAGATAATTCAAATGGGGTGATTTATTTTGAAATTTTTACTGGAGGACTTGTAAGGTAATATTCCAGTCTTACTCTTTACACGAGTAGGACCTTAAAAATGTAGATTCTGGATCCACGTATGTAGAAAATACACCTAGAATATTTTCAAAATGAATGTGTAAATATGAATGCCTTAAATACTTTCACTTGCAAGGTACAAAAAAAAGCTGCCCAAAATCTAGTTAGTTTTTGCTGATCAAGAAAAACCCAAGAGGCATTGAGGAGTTGATTGCTAGTGCCCCTTTGGTTTTGTGTCACATACAAGTAGTGCTAGTCATACTATCTGGACACGTGTATTTTGGTGCTTGTGAGCGTATCTGAGTGTGAGAGTATGACAGAATGAAAACTGAGAAAATGTCAGCAGTTGACTAAAATCAGTTTTATTTAAAAATGGCATTGCTTTCCTTTCCTTTCTGCCACTGATTTTTGCTACATTAATTTTCTACATTATATAATGAACAGAGTAAAGACTAGTCTAAGTAGCCCCAAAAGCTTAAAGCTGGAGATGCAAGTATTGGAATACGAATGTAAACATGATATTTCTGTATGTGCTCTGCTCTCTCTTCAGTAAGAGTAAATAAATCTTCAAATATTGCACTCATTTGATGCCCATTTTTTCAAGCTTTTTCAACAGTTTCCCCAAAGAATCCAAAAGAGAAAACCATTTTGAGAAAATGAAAATCAGAATAAGAAAGGAAAGGTTCTTCTATATATTATCTAGGAAGTATGTATATGGCATGTAAACATGAAATCTGTATTTGTATCTCAACAAAGTTCTTAATTATATAAATTTATATAAAATGCACACTTACACAAAGTATCCAGTTTCATAAAAGATACATGTCTTTGTCCTCACCAATTTCTGAAAATATTTTCTGTGAGTTTTTGTTTAGGCATATATAATTCCAGCAGCTTCACTAGAAATAGCTTGGGGAGTAACTTCGTGAGCACTTAGGAGTTTAAATTGGTCAGACAAACTATTGTACAGTCATCAGAAAAGAACAGGTTTAAATACCATATGAGTTTAAGCCCTTAGCAAACTGAGTGATTTATAAATAGTAAGTACAATAAATTGCTCTGAACTGTGTAATTAAAATGTATTTTCAGCAACTGCAGATTTAAACAACTAATGGATAATACACTTTTTAAAATACTTTTCCCTAGTTCTTTTTCTTCAACATATACAGACACATACATGGTCCTGCAGTCAACTGCAGTGCACAGTTCCTCAGTAATTGCAGAGCAGAGGTTATTCATCTAACTAGTCGCAGCTCTCCATTCAATTCATGATGTGGGGGATATTTCTACTGTACTTTCAACAAGTGCTCTCCTTAGTTTCATCTGTAATAAGGAAATGTCAATTTTCTTTTCATTGATTTTCCCATAGCTGTTTTACGGTCTACATTTAGTTCTAAATTCTGTAGTTGGTATTTGGGAAATTAATGTCAGTTCTACTTCAAATGCCTGAATTCATTGCCAATGTGTGACAATGTCTATTTTTTATATTTTGTATACAAAAGATCAATATAGTAACCAAGCTTTGCTTCATTAATAAAATAAAATGAGTGAGACTTACAAAACAGTATAGAAAAAAACTTGTTCCTCAGTTACGGATAATTCCTGTTTAACTAAAATTTGAAAGTCAAGATGATGATGATGATGATGATGATGATGATGATGATGATGATGATGATGATTATTCTTTCTCTGCTGAAATAAATCATATTTTCTTTTTTTTCTTTTTTTTATTATTATTTTATTTTTTATTCTGTATTTTTTATTTTTTCTTCGCATAAATACAGAGAACACATGATAGGATTCTATAACACTGTTCCTGCTCAGCTGAGTTCCTTACTTAACTTACAGAAAGCCAATGAGAACTCCTGTCTATAGAACTCCTGTCTGTATCTCAGGCTGAGGTTGAGGTTTCAACAAAACAATATTTCTGCTGTCCTGCTTCCCGGTTTGCATCAAGGAAAGACAGGGATACATAAAGAGTGGCCTTGACCAGTTGCACTATTCTAAACAGGCTGTGTAACCAGTAACACATATGTGCAAACTGTCACACTAGATAAGAGCTAGTGATTCACTCCAGGAGACAGTAAATGAACCAATGACAGTGATTCTATTTTAGACTTTTTAGTGATCAATAAGGATGTTACAGGCAAGCTGATTATAAAAAGAAATAAATGAGAAACCTCTAGTCTAGGTGTTTGAGTGGCTTCTGTTAGTTCAAAGTTACAAAAGAGGCAAAAACTAAACGTGAAACTGCGTTTAGTTATGTTTTGAGATTTTAGAAAGGTAAACCTTAAAAGACAAAGGAAATTAGACTGACCAGACAAATGAGCTCAAAACGATCTCCAGATATGACTGGATGAAATATCATATTTCTTTATAAGTCACAGTGGAAGTATTCTTCGGAAGTAGCATTTTGAGCTCAAGGATAAAAATGACAGAGAAGAGCTATGACTAGCCTACTACAGAAAGAATATCTCAAATATCTTATACAGGATATTAAAAGTTCCAAACCCACAAGATAACATAAAAAAGAAAAGATTTACTAAGAACAATATCATGAAAAATATGAAAGCTCAGAAATCAAGTGAGAGTAGCCAAAAATGCCCAAATTGCAGAATCATGGAATGGTTGAGGCTAGAAGAGACCTCTGGAGGTCACATATTCCACACCCACTGGTCAAGCAGGGCCACCTAGAGCAAGTTGCTTGGAATCACAAGATCACAAGGAAATCCCTTCTGATGGAGCCATTGAGAAGCCCTGTCAGAGAAGAAGGTCAGGGACAGAGCCACACAGGCCCACAGAGCAGCCACTGAAGCCTGTGAGCACTCTTGCAACTCCTACATACCATGGGAAACCTGGCATACCTTGAGAATCCAAACAGTTCTCTGTACCCATGAGCCATACGACACATTCCCTTATCACCTTCTTTCTTTTGTCAGCACCAGTGAGGCAGTCCCATACTACCCACACAGGGAAGAGCAGGGAATCTCCTTCTGGCTAGCCAGGAGTTTCTTCTCATGGCACTGCGAGAGTCAGGTACAGCTGAGGTCTAAGCAACCAAGAGTGTCAGGGCCCCCACAGCTCAGGAGGAACCTGATTGCCATGCTCATGGAGTCACCAGAGCTGTCACAGCTCTGGGACTGTTGTGGTTTAACCCGGTTGGCAGCTAAGCACCACACAGCCGTTTGCTCACCGTCCCTCCTCCCTCTCTGGGATGGGGGAGAGAAACAGGAAAGTGAAGCCTGTGAGTTGAGATAAAGACAGTTTATTAAGACAGGAAAAAAAATAATATTATTAATAGTACTACTACTACTACTAATGTCTATGAAACAAGTGATGCACAATGCAATTGCTCACCACCTGCTGACTGATGCCCAGCCTATCCCCGAGCAGCCATCTCCCCCACCCCAGCTAGCCACCCCTGTATATTTTTTAGCATGATGTCAAATGGTATGGGATACCCCTTTGGCTAGTTTGGGTCAGCTGTCCTGGGTCTGTCCCCTCCCAGCTCCTGCTGTACCCCTAGCCTGTCCGCTGGCAGGACAGAGCAAGAAGCTGAAAAGTCCTTGGCTTGGTGTAAGCACTGCTCTGCAACAATTAAAACATCAGCATGTTATCAGCACTCTTCCCATCCTAATCCAAAACAGCACCCTACCAGCTACTAGAAGGAAAATTAACTCTGTCCTAACTGAAACCAGGACAGGGACACATGGAGGAAGAGTGGGCAGAAATCCTTAACAAAGACCTGTCACAGCACGATAAACTAGAGGCAAAGGCTTCATCCTCACTTGGAGTACCTGGGGGTGAGGGCCACAGAACATCTCCCCCAGCACCAATGCAGGAAGATGCAGTCATCAACTTCTCCCCTCCTCAGTGAGCTGGGTATGGCAACAAGGGCAGAGATCCAGTGTCTTACCCTGCACAGGTCTGCAGCTTGCCATGGCTCTGGAAGATACAATCTGCTCCTTTGCATATACAGTCTGGACCATGCTGCAGCTACTAGACAGGGAGATGGCCAGCTGTCAGTGGTGTGGAGGCACTTGGCATGGTCAACTGCATGCACCTCCAGCCACTTCCATGGCAAATGGCTTTGAGTGCACTCCGGGGCTGACATCAAGAATCTGGTGGTCCTGGACTTTAAGACAGAGACTCTGGAGGAGCTGCAGTAAAACTGCCTGGCCTGAACTGTGGTGGTGGAGCCTCAAAGAAACTGTTCTGTAGAGGTAGGAGGAGGGAGTGAGCTGTAGTGGGTTTACGTGGCAAGGTTTTGGTAGCAGGGGGCCATAGGGGTGGTTTCTGTGAGAAAGATCTAGAAGCTGCCCCTTTTTGGTAAGGGCCCCATTGTTTTCCAGAGATGAGCCAATAAGCGATGTTGTTTCGCGCCTCTGTGAGAGCATATTTAAGACAGGGAAAAAAACGCTGCACCACACAGCAGCTGGGAGAGTGAGAGGAGTGAGAAACAGCCTTGCAGGTGCCAAGGTCAGTGTAGAAGGAGGGGGAGAGGTGCTCCAGGCGCCGGAGCAGAAGTCCCCTGCAGCCTGTGGTGAGGACCATGGTGAAGCAGGATGTCCCCCTGCAGCCCATGGAGTGCCATGATGGAGCAGGGTTCCACGCTGCAGCCCGTGGAGGAGACCACGGTGGAGCAGGTGGCCCTGCACCGATGGAGGCTGCCGCCTGTGGAAGACCCCTGCCGGAGCAGATTCTAGGCTGGACCTGTAGCCCGTGGAGAGAAGACCATGCAGGAGCAGGTGACCTGGCAGGAGCTGCTGCCCATAGGGGAGCCAGGTTGGAGCAGTTTTCTCCTGAGGGATGGACCCCATGGTACGGACCCATATCTGGAGCAGTTCTGGCAGAGCTGCTGCCTGTGGGAAGCCCACGCCGGAATCAGTTCATCAAGGACTGTCATCCCGTGGGTGGGACCCCACAGCACAGGGGACGAGAGTGACCCGAGGAGGAGCGGCAGAGAAGTGCTTTAGACTGACCATAACCCCCATTCCCCGTTCCCCTGCGCCGCTTGGGGGGAGGAGGTGGAAGACGGTAGATGGGGGGGAAGGTGCTTTTGTTTTTTTTTTTTTTTCTTTTGTTTCTCACTTCTCTAGCTTGTTAGTAATGAGCAATAAATCTTACTATCTTCTTATGCCGAGTCTGTTTTGCCCGTTACAATAATTATTGTGTGATTTTCTCATCCTTATCTCAACCCTTGAGCCCTTTTCACATATTTTCTCCCCATTCCTCTTTGAGGAGGGGGAGTGAGAGAGCGGCTGTGGTGGAGCTCGGTTGCCCACTCGAGCGAAACCACGACAGTACTTGTGCTCCTCCGACAGAGCACAAGCAGCAGGAGAGCAAGGGCAATGTTTCTCCCCAGTGGTATCAGGGCAGCTTTATGTCAGACCAAGGCAGGTGAGTGACATGAAAGGGACAGGGCTGGACAGGGGTGTGAGCCTCCCTCTGCCTGGGGCTAGCATCTGCACCGCTGCTAATGGTGCAGATGCTAGAAAGCTAATCCCCTGCTTTCCAGTCTCAGCAACCATTGCTGGAGGGTTTTCAGGAGACATTTGGCAGTGGGACCCAGGCTGCCTCCACAAATCCATCTCTCTCCTTTCAGACTGGCAGGAGAAACTACCTTTCAGAACTTGTGGAATACTGGTTGAAAGAAGTGATTGTCCTACTGCACTTAGCACTGGTGCTGCCTCACTTCAAGTACTCTGTGCAGTTTGGGGCACCACAATATAAGAAGTATAGTAGAGTGTGCTCAAAGGAGGACAACAAAGACAGTTAAAGGACTAGTGGGTGTGACTTATAAGGAGCTGCTCAGGATACTTGTTTGTTCAGCTTATATAAGACCAGAGGAGTCAACACTTCCTGGCCCGATAGCTTACAGGCCACTGGCAGGTACTGTGTATGGAGTCCCAGGGGGACAATGCCAAACATTTTCAGGAGCTATTGACAAAAAGCTGGGACATGTTGGAAGGGACAGGTGGGATGCCTTCCACCCCAAAACCAGAGCCCATCATGCCACTCAAGCTATCAAGGCATGTCAGGAGCTGCTGCATCATAGAATCATAGAACAGCCCAGGTTGGAAGGGACTTCAGAAGATTATCAGGTCCAACTATTCAAGGGAAGAGAGAGAGTTTAGGTGAGTTTATCTACATACTTTCCAACCTCATCTTGAAAAATTCCAGTGATAGGGATTCCACCACATCCCTGGGGAGGTTGTTCCAGCAACTGATTGTTTTCACTTTAAAATTTCTTTCCTAAATCAAGAGAAAGCCTCTCTTGGTGCAACTTGTACTCATTGTCACTTGTCTTCTCCATGTGTTTCGTTATGAAAAGAAAGCCTCTGTCCTCTTTGTAGCTGCCCTTTAAGTACTGGAATATTGTAATGTGGTCCTCCCTGAGCCTTCTCCAGCATGAAGGTAGTGGAATTATTACCTCTCTCTCTATGCTAGTAATGCTTCTGTGGATGCAGGCCAGAATCTTATTTATTTATTTATTTATTTATTTATTTTTATTATTATTTTTTTTCTGCAGTGACATACTGCTGACTCATGGAATCATAGAATCACAGAATCATTAAGGGTGAAAAAGACCTCCAAGATCATCTGGTCCTGCTTTCACAAGCTTGTCTACTTAAGAACATCTTCAGTTTATTCACTCTCCATATGAAAAAGGGAGGAGAGTTAGTAAGTAAGCTGGGGTTTAATGTTTCAGTTCTTTCAAGACTGTTCATTTTTTTTTTTTTTTATATAATATTATTCCTACAGAAGTAAGAAGTAGAAAGTTCCAAAGTCTTCTGAATTGTATATTGTACAAAGGAATCTTATTATCTAGCTATCAAAAGTTTCTTTTAGAAGTTTGTATTGCAGCCTGCTAACCAGTGTTGAAGGTAAAATATATAAGATAAATGAAGGTAGAATATATAAGATAAATGAAGCAATACTTCTTAATGGTATCAGTAAGAAAGGAAGAAATATGTTCACCTGTGCTCCATATCAATGTAATAAATCACTTAGGTTTTATATTCCACCATTTTATACAGTAGAGGATACATTTAAGAATTGTATCTTGCACTCGACTTAAAAGTTGAGATTCTTGGAGCTCCTTGCTTTCATGCCATATAGCTCCCTGAAATGAAACTCCTAACACTGAAGAAGATTCTGCTGTTAGGGAGAATAGCTGACTAAATACTATAATCTCTGAGAATAAAGCCTACTTTAGAAACAATACTTGACCTTGCTACGTATCACAACATTTTTCCAGATGCTGTTAGCCAAGGGATCTTATTGTCTATGCTTATCATTAAAAATATATGTATATATATACATAATATTTAAATTTGTGCTGAGCATAAATACTTTCTCTTTCTTCTGGAAACTGACAAGCACTAAGGTGTGTTGTGAGAAATAGTGATACTCATTCATTGTTAATTTCATCAGTGAAAATATTTTCTTGAATGATTTTTCTTTTCCATATCTCTCTAGTATATTATATTATATTTATTTATTTATTATTTGTTTGTTTATTTATTGGAGATCTTTTATTTTTAAGTGGTCTGTAAGATGGGTGAGGAAAGATAAAAGTTGCTGTCAAAAACATCATTATCAAACTAAACAAAATCACAAAGAGTATGAAGTGAAAAATCTGTGTGGTGGGTATTGTACATAGCTGCATCCAACAGAAAATTAGTGGTATACAAGGAAACAGAGAAGATAATCATAAGAAAAGTTTCATTGTCTTATACCCAGTTGCAACTACACTTTTTTCACTTTATAATTCTACCTTGACAAAAAGAGAAAATGAAAGAGAGGATAAAAATGGGAGAGAGAAATATATATTTTTCACAGAATTACAGAATTATTTAGGTTGGAAGAGACCTCCAAGATCACCTAGTCCAACCTCTGACCTAACACTAACAAGTCCTCCAATAAACCACATCACTAAGTTCAACATCTAAACGTCTTTTAAAGACCTCCGGGGGTGGTGACTCCACCACTTCCCTGGGCAGCCCATTCCAATGCCTCACAACCCTTTCCGTAAAGAAGTTCTTCCTAATATCCAACCTAAACTTCCTGTGGCTTAACTTTAGCCCATTCCCCCTCGTCCTGTCACCAGGCACGTGGGAGATCAACCCCCACCTCACTACAGCCTCCTTTAACGTACTTATAAAGAGCGATAAGGTCACCCCTGAGCCTTCTATTTTCCAGACTGAACAATCCCAGTTCCCTCAGCCGCTCCTCGTAGGACTTGTTTTCCAGGCCCCTCACCAGCTTCATCGCCCTTCTCTGGACTCGCTCGAGCACCTCAATGTCCTTCTTGTAGCGAGGGGCCCAAAACTGAACACAGTACTTGACGTGCGGCCTCACCAGAGGGGGACAATCATTTCCCTAGACCTGCTGGCCACACTGCTTCTTATACAAGCCAGGATGCTGTTGGCCTTCTCGGCCACCTGAGCACACTGCTGGCTCATATTCAGCTGACTATCAACCAATACTCCCAGGTCCTTCTCCACCAGGCAGCTTTCTAACCACTCATCTCCCAGCCTGCAGTTGTTGTGCCCCAGGTGCAGGACCTGGCACTTGGTCTAGTTGACCCTCATACAGTTGACCTCAGCCCATTAGTTCAGCCTATCCAGATCCTCCTGCAGAGCCTTCTTACCCTTGAGCAGATCGATACATGCACCTAACTTGGTGTTGTCCGCAAACTTACTGAGGGTGCACTCGATCCCCTCATCCAGATCATCGATAAAGATATTAAAGTGAACTGGCCCCAGTACTGGCCCCTGAGGACTCAACTAGTGACCGGCCTCCAACTAGATTTAACTCCATTCTGCATTTCTTATACATCTTAATTTTTCTTCCTTCATTCTTGGCTGTTTCAGATAGGTAGTCAGCTCTTGAAATGCCTGAATTTCATTAAGGTCAGGAGAGCAAAAACAGTTTACACCAGCTGTGGATCTGTCCTGTCATGTAGTATATCATGTAAAATACCCCAGACCAACTTTTTGTTTCTTTTCCTGTTTTAGCAATAGAATGGGTATTGAGTAATACAAACGATATTTACCTGCATCTGACTACATATTTTATTCTTTTTCCAGCTCCCCATCTAAAATGAGAGATTTTTTTTTTTTTTTTTTTTTTTATAGAATCATAGAACAGCCTAGGTTGGAAGGGATCCCACAGATCATCTGATCCAATTTTTCATTGTAAAAGCAGGGCCTAGGTGAAATTGTCTAATACCTTGTCTATGAGAACTTGAGACTTAAAAATCTCAAGAGTAGGAGGATTCAATCACATCCATAGGGAGGTTGGTCCAGTGAACTGGAATCAAAGAATTGTCTACCACCATTTTTCTGTTGGATGCAGCAATTTACAATATTTGCCTCACAGGATTTGTAATTCATACTCCTTGTGTGATTTTGTTTAGTTTGATAATGATAGTTTTTGACAGTAACTTTTTTCTCTTCTCTTCTCTTCTCTTCTCTTCTCTTCTCTTCTCTTCTCTTCTCTTCCTCTTCTCTTCTCTTCTCTATCTCTTCTCTTCTCTTCTCTCTCTTCTCTTCTCTTCTCTTCTCTTCTCTTCTCTTCTCTTCTCTTCTCTTCTCTTCTCTTCTCTTCTCTTCTCTTCTCTTCTCTTCTCTTCTCTTCTCTTCTCTTCTCTTCTCTTCTCTTCTCTTCTCTTCTCTTCTCTTCCTTTCCTTTCCTTTCCTTTCCTTTCCTTTCCTTTCCTTTCCTTTCCTTTCCTTTCCTTTCCTCGCATTTCCTCGCATTTTGTTTCCTTTCCTCGCATTTCCTTTCCTCGCATTTCCTTTCCTTTCTTCGCATTTCCTTTCCTTTCCTTTCCTTTCCTTTCCTTTCCTTTCCTTTCCTTTCCTTTCCTTTCCTTTCCTTTCCTTTTCCTTTCCTCCTTTCTGTGATTCTCTGCTCAATTTGATACTCACATGAAAGGACAGCATTGGTGACTAGATGTGAAATTATTTCTTATGGAAACTTTTATCATTATTGTTATTATTATTACTTTTTAATTAATCTAAAGTCAGTGTCTGTTAAACTTTTTATAAAAATCATACGACTGCTCTGGGTGACTACAATACTGAATAGTCCTTCCTGTAAATTCAGTAAATTATTCTTCAAGTCTAAGTTGTTTAACTACAATGTGATCATTCAAAAAGTCATTAAAACATATTTTATAGTAAGGAATGTTGCATTTACTGTTACAATACAATCATATAGATTGTATTGAATTACCTAAGGTAACTTCTTGTTGGCTTTGGAACAACATCAATAATATGAATTACTGAACTTTATTTCCTATGTCAGTGCCTTTTTACTACCTGGTCTTTTAGTGAACATTTCAAGAAAATAAAACATTTTGAAGAAGAAAAAATGTCTAAAAAACTCCAGCTGCTATTAACATTTTGACTCTTGTTAAGATATGAGGATTTCCTGAAACTTATGAGAGCAGAAACTATCAAGTATTCTGCTCCTAATGGATCTAATCTAACATCCAATAAAGTCAACGAAAAGATTCCAGGCAATGCCTTCTGTTGTTCATGAACTTAACTAAATTAAGTGGCTAATGCATTAACTTGTGGCAGTGACAGATGTCAGGCCTGGGTAAATGTTTTCAAGGATTTTACTCTGATAGTTTTGCCTCTTCTCAGTCATAGTGGTTTCAAGTTAAGCATCTGAGCTGACACAGTGGCACACAGGTTATTGCCTTTTTCTTTGTAGCTAAACTAAAGTGTCTTTGAAAAATTCACTTTTGAAGTATATTTTAATGAACATGAACAAATAATAGCACATGAACAAATGTGGATTATTTAGGAACATAAAACTGATACAAGCCTTCTGAAATTCTACCACTGTAAAATGGAATTCCATTTTGCCAGACAGCATCATTATAACCACAGTTATATTTCATTCAGTGGTGGATTCTTTGTGACATTTCTGCTATGGCTTTGGTTTGTGCTTTCTGTTACTAACCATCTCTTCCATGTCTTTTTCCATCTCTAGAAAAAATATTACAAGTGACAATACAGCACAGATTTGAGAGTAAGTGATCCACATCGTGATTCCTGATATGGACAGGATATCAATGCTACTCACAAAAGGATTGAGCTCTGCAACTCTGCACACTCTAAACATCATCATCACTTTAAAAATAGCAAGCTGAAGCTACTGACAGGTTTGTGTCATTTAGGACAGGAGGTAGGATTTAGGACATTTAGGTAGGAGGGTTTAATTATCATCCAGCTAATCCCATAAGGAGACATAGCTTGATTTCATTAGTAGAATATAATTTTGCGCACTTCACAGTAGCTGCACAGCTTGCTTTAGTTACTCTATGAAGTAGCTCTATGAAGTAGCATGCACAAACCTATCCCCTTACAATAAAAGGTAATGCAAGCAGAAAGAGAATGAAAAATGGGTTCAGGTGAAGAGGTCTAATCAGGAACGTACTGTCAATTTCTTTCAGTTACTTTCCTTCAAAGGAATGTAGGCATTTCAAGTTAGCTCTCTCTCTAGTATTCATTGCCCTTTTCAGAGTAGCTGGAAAAGTGAATTGACAGTTATGTCATGTTACATACTGTATATTTGGAGGACTATTTGGATGGTGCTATGAACTGAAAAGAAAATAACATTGGGGGAAAGGAGTATAAATACACACACAACACGTGCAGTCCTACAAATGCACAGTTGTGTATATGCAGTTATATGTCTCTGTATGTGAGTTCTCTGTTATTTTTTACATTAGTCAATATATCTGAGGACATATATTTTGTTAATGTAAAAATAAATATGGATTTCCATGTAGAGTTTAAAACTTCATCAATTTGAATTACTCTAATGAATATTTTTATAGCAAAGGAAAGATGAAGAAAAAATGGTCATTTGGAATTGCTGTAATTGTTTTTCAATATCTTTTCCATAAACCCTTTCTAATCTTATGTTTTGAAAAGAAAATAGAGAAAATTAAATAAATGCATTAATATTTCTAAAAATAAAAAATAAACACTTTGCTTGACAAAATATATTTGCAGATTATTTGTGTTTGCTGAAAGAACTAAAATTTACCTTTCATTTCAAAGTTGATTTAGCGCTTTTTTTTTTTTTTAACCTTTTGGGCAATAATATTAACTTGAAGATGTGTTAAGCTACTGAAAGCTGAGGCAACTATAAGATTCTGCTAGCTGAAGTGAAAGTAGAGATATTTGAATAATTTTAAGAAAACTTTTGAAGTACCATCATCTTTCCCAATAATTCTCATTTTCTACTCTTCTGTTTGTCCTTGTTTTATTGTCTGCTGTTTCCCCTCTCTGTAAATTTGAGTGGTAGCCTGAGAAGACATTGAGGTTTATTATGAAAGAAGAAGAAAAGGGAATAGTTTAAAAGCAATAAAATGGTATGAGAAAAAAAGGAATTGAAATGAAAAAAAAAAATGTTTTGAAATGTAGTGCTACTTGGGGAATAATTCTAAGAGAATTAATCAGCCACAGTACAACAGGGGTTCAGTTTACTGCTTGCTTTAAAAGAGCCTTTAGTGTCTTGAGTATGCCAATCTTTCTAATGGGGCCAATCTTTCTCTCAGGAAAATCAACAGGAATTTTGACATTGACAGTAGGGGGAGCAGGACTGGTCCAAAGACCACTTTTCAGGGGAAACCTAAGCTATCATTTTTAGCACTGGATTTGAGTTAATTATTCTAACATAGGTCACCATGCAGGAATTACAGTATGTGTGTTTATCATGGCATTCCTGAATCCTTACTTGAAGCTTGTCAGCTACAGAGAGAGAAAAAATAAATAAAATAAAATAAAATAAAATAAAATAAAATAAAATAAAATAAAATAATGTATTTATTAAATGGAACAATATACATCTCCAATGTAAGCTAATCTCAGAAAGCTATGTTATCTTTCTGAGGCCAACAAGATCTAAACTAGTACTTTCTCAATGATAAAAAAACACCCCAGTAACTCACACATATGAATCAATGTATCACAGAGATTAGTTCTTCATATATATATTAAAAGAACAAAACAGCAAAAATGAAGACAAATTCTAACAATGAGCTGCTCTCCAATTTCTACTATTTGGATGTTGTTCATTACAAGATATTTCTAGGCAAACAAAGATAGTTTTCAGCAGCATTACCACAGTTTAGCACACTGTTGTCTGAATGTTGTGGATGAAATTATATATTTCATGCATAAAAGAGAAGCAGCAATATATGTATTGATACAATGTATTGATCTAACAAAGCTTATTTGCAGATAAAACAAAATTAACAAGATTTGAGATTACAAGGGACATGATTATTTACTGCATAGAGGATGGGGTAAGTCAGACATGTTGGGGAAGACCCTCCCATTGACTCATGAAGTTCAGAGTTGACCTCCCCTTGTTTTGTTTTCTAAACTCGTTGAACTGAAGAGGTAATGGTGCCCACTCCTAGTCCCAGACTTGGTCAATGATTTATGTCTAAGGATTATATGTGCATAATCAATCTAAAATATAATCTTAGCAAAGCTTACAAAGTTTAGCAAACTATTAATCACTTACTGTGGATCTGTTGTAGCAAGGAATCTCTTGTGAGGAGTAAGGGCAGGCATGCCCCTGACTCAAGGGGAGATCCTGCTGTGCAGCCAGCTGCCCTGCAGAAGAGCTCAAGGGCTCTTGGGCTGCTTACTATTTATGGGGTAAGATGATGAACTAGTAGTCATACTGTGTTTTGTTTTGTTTTGTGTTGCTTTGTTTTGTTTTGGTGCATGCTATATAGGCCCTTGGCTGCTGAGCAAGACGTCTGTCTGCCAGTTTTTCCAGCACTTGGCGTGAGCCAATATTGTGGTCACTATTTGCCTGAGCAAGGCCTTGGGTGCAAGGGCCACTCTTTGAGCAACAGCCAGACTGAAGGCAAGAAGGCAAGAAGTGTTTGTGTGTGTGTGTGTGTGTGCACGTGCTGGGGAGGGGGAAGGGAGTAATGACACCATCACATGATGCTAAAGCAGCAGACACTGACCTGGGATGGCTGAGATTGTGCCATACATTTCATTCTGCTCACAGGCGACATCACTACCTGGAGGAGATCATGGCTTTAATCACCTTAGCAACATGCTACAGTTTCAGAATGCCTTGCTTCATTTTTTTAAAGATACATCACAGAACTTGCATTCTGGAAGGATGGACATTTAAAGCAGCCCTAGTCTTTCTGGTTAAAAGCCTTTGGAAAAATTAGGCAATCCTGAATTCTTCAGTTATGGAAGCATACTGAGGCCAGTTCCAGTATACACTTGCATTGTTTCCAGTCTTAACTGAGCTTACGACACCAGAATTGTGATAAGGATTTGAAGGCCAATATCATGACTGTTTTTCTCTGAAACTGAGTTAGAAGGCTCCTTCTGTCATTTTGGTCCTCATCATTGAAGGAGACACTTGAGAAAAAATGATTATCAGCCACAGAATGTTCCTTTATGTGACCAAGCTCCTCTTTGCCTGTGACTTGTTTTAAAAAGATTTGTTTTGTATATGATATTAATTGTTTATATCATGTCTACTGATTAATTAATTATTATTTTTTAGTGGAACAAATCTTTCAAAAATCTTTTTAAAATCTGTTTCACTTTGTAGGCATTGGAATAACCTCTTCAGATGAGCAATTGCATCCCATTTGCATTTGTATCCTTGGGTCATTTGTCTTAATGAGAAATATACTAATGTCTCAGCTATACAGACCCAAGGGTTTATGTCTTTCTTTCCACAAGTGACCTATGATACTGAACTGCACAGCTACAGAAATTGAGATGATCTACAGAATTCAATTCTAAACCTATACATCATGGTGGCAGAGACTTCTGGTGCATAAGCTCAAGTGAACTTGCTTTCATTTCAAACCTGCATGTACTTACACCATGTGTTCCACACAAGTTCTTAATTGTACTTTTTCTGTGACTTTCAGCATTAACCTGGCATAGACATAAGAAAAAAGATATAATTATATATCACATGCTGTAGAATTTGCACAACATATGATGAACAAAAAATCCCAATCAAATAGCAGTGTGTATCATTCCTACTGGTATCAAGGAATGAGAAGTACTAATGATAAAAATTATATAGAACTGCAGTGGTGATATAATATAGCCATTGTCACTTCAGTAAAAGTTTCAAAATTTCATGGACCTCAAATAAAGATAAAGGATCCTAATTTAAGGAAGTCACATTTAAAAACTTTAACCTGTGGGTATTTACTTCACAGTAATAATGTAATTAACATTTACAAGTCTAGATCCTAATGACTAAGATCAATGATATAGCTCACAGAAAATAGTTAGAATAAAGACAAACTCAATAATTTGCCACTGTTAATGAAAGAATGGACTTCTTTTGTCTCTTTGTACACATTATTAAATTATGGAAAGGATGGAACACCCATCAACAACTTTGTACTTCTGAAAGAGAAGGAACAAAGATCTTTCTCAGCACTTTTTTTTTTTTTTTTTTTTTTTCCCAAGCAGTATTTGTAGTATTTGGAAATGGTCAGTATCAGTGTTTTCAAGAATTTAGGAACAGTTAAATTTTCTGTAAATACTCAGCAGTGGGTATGCTATTGAAGATAATGGCCCATATTAGAATGGCAAGGATTCCAACAGATTATTTTGATCTCAAGTACCAAAGGTGATGTATTATCAGTTGAACAAGTTTTAAAATACTTTGCTGTTTTCTTTGGGTTCAGATTATATTTTATGAAAAAATGAACACTCAGTGATTCCCTCTTACTGTACATGACAGCATGTCTGACATTGCATTGTGAACATAAGCAAAGAAGTATACATCTGCTTTGTCCACAACATAAAAATGCCAGTTGGAAAAGCCAACTCGTTACAGCTGCATCATTTGCTTTCTAATAGAAGATTGCATATTAAAGTGATGATAGATCTAAGTTTTTCTTCCTGAAATTCAAACAATAAATGGTATTTAAATAAAGACATAATCTCAAGGGACACACTTGTTTCTCCTTCAAATGCTCATTCCTGCACTCTAAATACATTCAATTTTCTTCTGAATTATTATATCCATAGACCTACAGATGCACTTTGGTTAGAACAATTTACCCCCACGCTTTTTTATTTTTTTTTTAATCTTCCCTGCCATGAAAGTCAGAAGGCTAAAATTCATCTTGCCTTTTCACCACTTTTGCAAGCTTTCACATGCCTAAAAAGAGCATAGTTGATGACTGCTTTTTCATCAGACTTAAATGCAGGCAGTGACACTGTTTCATGAATGAGCAGGTAACTCTGTAAATACGTATCTTCTCCCTCCATGATCTTGAGCACTGGGCACAACGGGGATTCTTGTTGCTAAACATCAAGGACCAAATAGGGTTGAAAATGCTCACAGATGATTCTACTAATTGTAGCACCAGTGCTTAGACTCAGCAGTTCAGCATCCTACAGTCCCTCAGGGAAAAAAAATCTTATGAAGTTATCAGTGACTGGCCAGTAAATTATTTGAAATCACAAAGGTCCTATTAATCTAAAATGACTTTAAAAGAATGACAGAGTTCTAGACCTGGACTTTCCTCCCCTTTTTTTTTTTTCTTTTTTTTTTTTCCCACCATGGAGGCAATGATCTAAAAAGGTAAATGATTCTTATGAAGTATTAAAGAATAAGAAGTTGTCAAATACCCTTATAAAATGTTGTTTATATAATTGTTTTCAGAGTTTGGTCATCATTCTTTGGCAAAAAGGCCTGATGTGGCAATTATCATTTAAAGTATCTGAGGGGCTCCCTATTAGTCTCCTTGTGCCAGAGGTATCTTTCATTTATCAAGGACATACTGAGGACTCAATTTACAAGGTAGAAAAAAGCACCATTTATACAATAGTACACTTTTGTTGCTACTAAATAGCAGACCCATTAATATCTCATATTGGTTTTGAGGTCTGAGATTGTTGGCCTTGTTGGCCCCATGATGTATCACAGAATATCTTTAAACTGGAATAACCAACAAGGAAAAAAGAAAAGAAAAAAAAAAAAAAAGTAAAGAAAAAGAAAACCAGATAGAGATTAAATAAGAAATGCAAATGCAAAAACCTTTTTTCACTATTTCCTCTTAATCTGGACACTGTTGATGACTTATCTCTCTAATAACAAGGTCATTTTTTTCATCGGTGGGAAAAAAAAAAAAAAGAAAAAAAGAAAAGTTCATCCATCTTTTTTATAAGCTCCCTTTAAGTGCTGAAAAGCTTCAATAAGGTCACCCCAGAGCCTTATCTTCTTTAGGCTGAACAGCCCCATCTCTCTCCACCTGTCTTCATAGGAGAAATACAGTAGTCTAGTAGTCCATCCATTAAATCCATCTCTCTCTCCAATTTAGAGGCAAGTATGTTGTGTGGGACCATATTAAAGGAATTACAGAAGCCCAGGTACAAGATATTAGTTGTTCCTCCCTTGTCCAGTGATGCAGTCATGACATCATAGAAGGGCACCAGATTAGCCAGGCATTAGAGATGAAGTTACATTCATAACATCATTGCAAAACTTATTTTTCCATTTATTTTCTTTTAATATAGTTTTAATGCTAAAAATATTGTTTGTAGATAAGCAAACTCTTCAAAGGAAGGGAACAACAACAAGACAGATAACTACTTTTTCAAAAACTATGGAATAATAATTTTAGGGTCTTTCCATTCCCTTATGCATGAAAACCAAAGCCTAGTTTCTGTCTGAACATCCCTCCAATAAACTGACTTGAATGTCCTTCTGCTGTTTCACCAAAGATCTCCTTAAAAAGACAAGTATTTTATCATCTAGCTCAGCTCTAGTACATTAATATCACAGATAAATAATAAATGGAATTAGTCCACTTAAATTTAAGCATATGTTGTTGCTTTTGTGGATGTTGTTTCACTCAGAATATTCTACTGGGAATAATTCCTAAAGAGAGGCTTTGCTGAGGATTCACCTACTGACAAAAAAAAAAAGAGGATAAGAAGCAGAAAGCAGATTTGAGCAAGCACTGGGAGAGAAATAATGGGTAAGCTAATTACATCTGTGCATATGTCTCACTCACACATCCATTTAAACAACATAGAAAACCAAAAACACTTCATTTAAATCAGACTTTATTATTATTATTTATTTTCCCCTCTATTAAAACACTCTAGGTTAAAGCTATTACAATGCTTATGCAAACCTATGATGAAAACCGTGGTCTGAATTCATGCTGAAATAGGTGTATGCTAGTCCCTCGTGTACATGTTAAACTCTGTTATGTTAAGCTCCATAACTGAAGATCCTACAATACATAGGAGCTACAACCTGCTGTGGGTATATGTCAGAGAAGTACATTTAATCCTTTTATACTGATCATTATGGAATAATTGCAAGAGACTGCTTGCTTAGGAAGACTATTAATGGAGAAGGACCGCTCAGAGCAACAGTCATGGGCTTACACTCCAAGTATTCCCTTTGAGAATCCTCTTTTTCTCCGCTAAACATAGAGGGAACCTAGGGAGATGGAAGTCTTTAAGCTAAAGTAATATTCAGTCAATAGTCCAATAGTCCTACATATTTTGTTTTGCAACAGGGCACCGTTATTTTTTACCAAAGGTGTTTGGTAAAAAAAAAAAAAAAAAAAAAAAAGTGCTAAAAGGTAGCTTTCTTTACCACTCAGTCCTTACCCAACTCATTGCCTCTCTTCCATGCCTCACATCTGTGGCAATTTGCACATTTATTCTGGGCTAATTAAGATGAAAGATGGAGGAAAATTAAGGTTAAAGTCTTAGTCTGCATCTTGGTTTACATACAGTGGCTATTGACTCAGTAGATATAGCTGCTGCTTCTTCAAAGGCAAGTCTATATATTCTCCTTCTAAAGCAAGGGTTTGTCAAAGGCTGCTATGTTAATCTTGAGTTAGGTCTCCAGGGATTTCTATACAGAGGCTAAAAATGGTGGAGGACTTCTGTGGGTCCCTGAATGTAGGGCCTTCTGACAGCCGCAAGAAGGTCAAGAGACCCGTCCAAAGTACCACAGAGAAAAAGAGCAGAACCAGGTGTGAAAGACCAGAGTCAGTAGTACCTCACTGTATAAATAACATAAGAAATTAATAATTCCTGCCCAAAGAACATGTATTGAATAAAGGGCAACTGTAGCACAGATGCAACAACCTGCATCTAATTAAGTGTTTACGCCAGCTGATAATACACTGATCTAGGACTGGAGAAAGATTTCTTTGCATGGAGGGGAGAAGTGAACAGCTTTCTTCAGAATATTCGATATTCCTTTCACATTTTGCATGTTGTTTTTTTTTCCTTTGCTTATCTCTGTCCTGAATGAGAAAATGTGGTGAGCAGCTGCCCACAGTTCAGAAGTGGAAACATAAATAAAGGCATAGAATAGAAATGAAATGACCTCATGCCCTTTTCTGTTGTAGGATCAAAGGTCAACGTTTATGTTTTTCATCACATTTAGACTACAATGTATATGGTTTCTTTTTTAAGATATAATTCAAAACAGCCTATGATCTTGGGGATTGCTAAGAAAATTTTCAGAAAATACCTGATATGATTCCCTTATCTGTTTTCAAATTTGTATTCTGATCAACATCCAGGAACTTTAAATCATATCAATATTATAACTATTTATAAGGTTCCCTTAGCTGCCTCAATATTTTCCTCACTCTATTCTACCCTAGAGCTCTGTAATAAGCTATGAACACTGCTTTACAAATTTAGGTTTTCCCACAATCCAAACTTGCTTCACTGTAGTTATTAAATTACATGTGATACCCTCTCTTCAGAGATAACATTATCTATTACTTATATTCAGCTAAAAAATATTGCAAATATATTATTATAGGTAATTACTTTTAATGTTATTAAATGTAAGTTTCTCATTACATAAATAGAAAAACAAGGCAACATTTGAATTCATTTCTTGTAATTCTGCATTGTCTACAGTTTGTCATTAGCAAACATACATGTTCAGAAACAAATTTCCTACAAGCTAAATAAAAAACAGAAACTGGGACAGCAACCTGTCAATTCATAAACAGACAGTCTTTTGTCTCTTGGCTGCTGATATAAAAATGATATCACAGCAAGGGGAATGAGGACTAAGAGAACTTAGACTGTCACTTGAATTAGAGAAACTGAATGTACTATTTATCTTCAGTGTCTTTGTTTTGTAGGTTTATCTTGTGCAAAATATAAATTAAGGTATTCTGAATGTTTAAAAATATGATCATAATATAGCAATATTTTTTTGCCTGTAGAAATCACAATAGTTTGTAAACCAGCCTCAACAATGCAACCAGCCTTCAACACAAGCAGGAATTTTCAAAAGGGCTTGTGCAATGTAAAGAGGGACATCATTTCATTCTCCACTGGGGTTGTCGCATTAAGTGGTGTAGCCAATTAACTGTTATGGGTCCAGTCAGATCCAGGGTACTGAACTATCACAATCACAGATTCACCAATAACGCATTAACTGTTAGAGGTCTGGTTGGATTCAGAGCACTAAACTACTACGGTCACAGATTCAGCAATAATGTATAACCACCCTTACTCTAGTCACGTCTAATGAGAACTATCATGGCTAGGAACAATGCAATCAAGTGCAATTTATTACAGTAACAGGTACACAGGTTCTTTGGATTACCAGTGATAGTTACTGTCTGCAAAAGCAAGCTAGCATGCATGAAATACACAGGTGATACAGGTGTGCAGCCTGGAAATTAATGCGTTAAAAGGCACAAAGACTCTATAGAGATTTCTAAGTTTCTGCGGAGACACACAGTATAACCAAGTGTTCAAATCTCACCCAAAGCCGTCCCAATGTGGGGGAAAGAGAGGTTCAGCCCATCGACTGATCCTAGGAGTCAGGAGGTCCTCAGGATGGTGTATTCCCTTGGGGTGGTATCTCCCCTGACGGTGGTATCTTCCCTGACAGTGGTATCTTCCCTGACAGTGGTATATTCCCTAACAATTGTATCTTCCCTAACATCCCCTCTCTCTTAGGCCAATTTATATTATTTTCTATCTTTTAGGTGGAGCTTGAGTGACTCTAGTCAAGCATATCTTACTTATGATTGGTGAAAAGTTTTCTCGTCTCCGTTTAAAGGTATAGGCTCTGAGAAATTCAGGGCGCATGCTCGGTGAGGGGTGGTTGCACCTTGGAGGTGGGTAGCTTTTGGGATGGACGTGTGTATTGGTATTATAATGATATTATAATGAGCAAAAATACACTAGGGTACAGCATTTGTCAAAACATGACAGGTACTTGGTTCAGGGTAGCAAAAAAGTGCAGGTTATTGGTCTCGGTATGCACAAGAACAATCAAGTCCCCACCTGGTCACAGAGCCTATCCATGGTGTCTCCACTCCACTCTACACTCTGTACTGTTCCTTAGAGCTAACACACTAGGTTCCCCCAGCACGATAGCATCTAAGGTTGGGAGCCTAGGAAACGCTCAGGTAATGCAGTTATGCCCTACCCTGAAAGCCTCTTCAATGCTGTATGTTTTCTTTAAAATGTGAATGTTAGTTTTATTTTCATAGTTACTTTAGGCAATTGCACCACAGGGATGCAGTTACTTTTGAAGTGCTTTCTGTGCACAGCAATCTTGTACAGTTCAGGAAATAAAAGAGGGGTAACATTTTTTAAATAGTAGCATCAGTGTGATTAGAATCATAGATTCATAGAATCATTTAAGATGGAAAAGTCCTTTAGGTTCATGAAGTCTAACCATCAACCTGACTTAATGAATCCTATCATGAAACCATGTCCTTTACTGCTATGTCCACACATCTCTTAAATACCTCCAGGGATGTGGAATCCACCACTTCCCTAGGCAGCCCCTTCCAAGGCATTACCAGCCACTCTGTGAAGAAATTCTTCCTAATATCTAGTCTAAATCTCCCCTGTCCCAGATTGAGACTGTTGCCTTGTGTGCTATCACTTGTCGTTTTTGAAAATGCTGTAACCTCCTTTCAGGTAGTTGTAAAGAGCATGAGGTCTCCCTTCAGCTTTCTCTTCTCCAGACTAAACAACCCCAATTCCCTCAGTCACTCCTCATTTTTTCCAGTCATTTTTTCCAGTCCCTGCACCACTTTTCTTGCTCTTCCCTGCACATGCTCAAGCAACTAAATATCCTTCTTGTAGTGAGGGGCCCAACGCTGAACACAGTATTTAAGGTGAGGTCTCACTGGTGTAGTGTATGAAGGGACAATCACGTCTCTAGTCCTGTGGGCCTGCTATTCGTTTACCTCATTCACTTATGTTACACAGAATTTTAAGGACTGAAAATCATTTACAATGGTTGTTCTGATTCATCTAAAAGGATTTCACTGGCATCTGGTTGTGACATTTGGCATAACATTGCAAAAGAACACTTACATTTCTTGATTCTCTGGGTGCTTCTTGAAGGTTGTTCAACTAAGTACTGACTTAAGCAATCTCTCCTTAGTTTTTGATATATAAACACTACCAAATGCTGTAAGTACAAATCATAACACTGAAAAAAAAACCACTCTGTTTCACACTCTTTGAAAGAAATCCTTGCAAAGCTATTAAAGGAAATGATGGGGAGATCTCTCTTCTCTGGATTAAAGGATAACCAGATAGCCAGCTTTGTTCATGAATTTGCTTCTATGATGATGCACATAAATCCTATTGCTCTGCATGTCTTAGCTACCTGCCTTCCTAATCCTGTGTTTCAATGGGCAATATGTGTTGGGATGGCTGCCCTTCTTGACATAAACTTAACTTGCACTAAATCCTTAGTCAGAGCAGAGTTCAGGAAAACAGAGGGTCTCTTACTTAACTATGACTTTAATTAATCTTTACTTTCCAAGATTTTTATTCTTGTGTCATTACTGCAGATTATTTTTTTTTTTTAACAAACTTGGAAAACAGAGAACCAAACAACTCTCTTTTTGACAGCTTATTGCCATTGTACTATGTTCTGTTACGCTCAAAATCTTGATGTAAGCAAAATAGAACACAAAATATACATTTAGCTATTAACTTATTGTTAGCCCAGTTAACTTTTTAACAGTCCATTAGTCCAAATAAGTAACTAATACAGAGGGGTCTGTAATAATGGTCTAAATCACTGTATGTGGGCTGGCTCAAATCAACCCCTTCTTCCTGATTTACTATTACTCTTCCAGTTCCCATTCTGGGATCTATGGTCAGCACTTCAGTATTCCCCAATAGTGGAAATGTTGAAAGGGAAGAGTGGAAAGGTTTTAATGAGTTTGGAACATCACAAAGTCTTTGCTTGGAGGAAAAGGCTTGGGAGATTTGTATGTGGAGTGGAGTAGGCTCTCCCTCCTCAGTCTGATACATTTAGATCAATTTTTAAGCATTTCTGGCTGTTCCCAGCAAATTAAGCATGGACCCAAAGCCTCCCCAAGGCTCAGTCCCCCAGGGGATCTTGTTTGCTGGGCAGCTGTGGTGGTTTTACCAACCTGGGCAGCTGAACTCCAGCACAACCACTCTCACTTCCTCTCCTCAAGGAGAAGGGGGGGGGGGGGGGCAGGAAAGGGCTCAAGGGCTGAGATAAAGGAGAGGGAGATCACTCATCAGTTATTGTGATGGGCAAAACTGACTCAGCATATGGAGATTAAAATAATTTATTGCTTATTACTAACAGACAAGTGCAGTCAGAAACTAAAAGCAAGTGTTAGGTCAATCCCTAACACTTCATCTCCACCACTCCTTCACAGTCACTCTATGCCTCTGCTCCACGTGGGGTCCCTCCTATGGCATGCCATCCTTTCCAAACTCATCCTGCATGGGCTTCCCACAGGCAGAAGCTCTTCAAGAACTGCTCCAACATAGGTTCATCCATCATCAGCAAACTGCTCCAGCATTGGTCCCAAGGCACCAGCTCCCCCCAGATCCCCTGCTCCTGTGTGGGCTCCTCTCCACAGGCTTCACCTCCAGCTCGGGGCCTGCTCCTGCTGGCACTCTCCATGGGCCGCAGCCTCCTCCAGACCACATCCACCTGCTCCACCGGGCGTCCTCCACAGGCTGCAACGTGGAGATCCGCTCCATGTGCGACCCATGAGCTGCAGGGGGACAGCCTGCTCCACCAGGGGCCTCTCCACAGGCCGCAGGGGGGAACTTTTGCTGTGTGCAAGGCTAGTTCTTACACTTATCTCCCAGCTGTTGTTTTGCTGCGGTGCTTTTTTATTTTTTATTTTTTTTTTTCCTTTCTCAATACAATACCACAGAGGTGCAACCAGCATTGCTCATTAGCTCAGCTTTGGCCAGTGGCAAGTTCTTTTTGGAGCCATCTGGAACTGTTTCTTATCTGATGTGGAACAGCTTCAGGGCTCTTCTCAAAGAGGATACCTCTGCAGCCCCCCACCAAAACCTTGCCACATAAACTGAATACAGCAGTGACTCCCTGGCTTTGCCAGACCCTTCCCATGGAGGCACTGTCAGAGATCAGGTCAGGCAGGGGAGGAAGCAGGCACTCAGCCCAGAGGCCTGGAAACAGCTCAGTCCAGCTGCAGCCAAGGGGAGCCCAGGCCAGCCCTGAGACCTCTAATTGCAGCTTAATCAGGCTTCATCATAGTCTAAATCCCTTTACTAGAAATGGCAAAAATTATTTACTGGCTTACAGTTCTGGCCACAGATACAAAAGTAATATATATATATATATATATATATATATATATATATATATATATATATTATTTATTAATATTAAATATTATATAATACATAATATATATAATTTTTATATATATATTTATATATATATTCTCAGCTATTTATTCTTACAGCAAATACATTTAAATTCACATCTTACACTTGTTCAACAAGACCTATTATTAAAAAAAAAAAAAAAAAAAAAAGGCTTGACATGCTAGTTTGTGTCTAAATATACCTTAATGGGGAGTTTATGGGAACAAATAAACATATAGTACTAAGCTGTTCTTCCTATGGACTTAATAAACCCATGATCTGTTACCTAGCATTCTAATTAGTGAAATTTCCATATTTCTTGAAATTAGTTGTATCCACATTTGCTAAAGAGTATTGGATTTTTTTTTCCTAAAAATAATAACTATATTGTGTACTCATAAATATATATATTATATTATAAAAGCTTTTTGTAACCGTTTTCTTGCACATTACTGAATAACATGAACTGAAAACTGTGGTTTATTGCCTAGATTTATCTCTGTTTTTATCTGAATGCATAACATTTATTTTTAATGCTAATGCATCCTCTTTGGAAATACCACTAATCTGTGAAGAAATCTTTCTTTTGGTTTAAAGATGGGCATGCTTGCATGAAATCAGGAGAAAAAGGTGTTTTTGTTGTTGCTGTTGTTTGTTTGCTCGCTTATATTTCTGCTTTTGCATATTAGAATGATGTAAGATGAAAAGTACAAAATATTTCATAAATCTTTAGTGTTGTTCATACATATCTTAAACTGTAATAAATGTGATTTGTGTCATTGGACCGCAAATAAATGATTAGAGGAAGGTGAAGTCCAGTTGAAAGAATTAACATGTGATGAGAAATAAAGAAAATGTACATATTTGTTTTAAACATAAAACATAAACATAAATTTAAACATAAACTTTAAACATAAACTTTTGCATACAGTAAAGAAATATGGAAGTATCGAGAATTTTTTAATCCTGACCCATCACAAATGGTTAAGAAACACCAAGTACTGCTAAAAAGATTTCATGAAAGCAAGAAATGATTGCTTGAAATCAAGCAACCTAGTAAAGGATACCCAAGTAATAAGAAGATATTCAATGTAATATTTTTTTCTGTTATGACTTTTGGTATGAAGTTCATGAAAGATTATTACAATCATTTAGAAGAATTAAATTGCATAGAACCTGTGATATTTCTGCAGACCATGCAAAGGGTTTTACAAACAATTAGTTTCTATAATGTGCAATGCTTGTATAGCTAAACTTAGACTGGATATTTGAAGCATGTGGAAGTTGATTTGAGTTGACTTTTAATGTGGGCTGGCATTCTGCCCCATTTCTGGAGGTGTTCAAGACCAGGTTGAATGGGGCTTTCAGCAACCTGATCTAGTGGATGGCATCCCTGCCCGGGACAGGGAGGTTGGAACTAGATGATCTTTAATGTCCCTTCTAACCCAAGCCATTCTATGGTTCGCCATTCTATGGTTCTGTGGTATGGTTATATGGACAGAAAATTGAATGAAATGATCATTGAGCTTGAATATCTTTCTAAACTTGTAAATTTTACATAAGATTTTCAAAAGTATTCATCGTTTACCAAAATTTCTGTCATCATAGGCAAGATAGGGCAGGCACTAGAAGTAACGGAAACATAGATTGTTTTTCAGGTCTTTGGCTTCAAATTCAGCTTAGCATAACAGACTTCCCTGAATGTTGGATATCTACTCCAAGCTGCATATTTGATCATCTGGTGTAAGGAATCTGAACATAGTAGTTCATACCAGTGTTGGTTACATTTTTACATAAAATAGTTAGACTAACAGTTAGGCTGACTTATTGATTCTAGCATTCTAGTTTTTACAAAAAATAGTTGGGATTCTGATTACAGCTCTACATTGCCTGCTTCAAATTCATGTTAAAAGACTGGAAATTTGGTCTTAGACTTGTAGTTTTGAAAATTACTTTTCTGTTGTTTGAGTTACATATTTTTAGGGTGTTTCTGAAGAGCTAGTTTTCTGAGGAAGAAAGAGTAAAGAAAGAGATAATGGTAACTAGAGAAGTATAAGTTATTCTTCTGTATGTATATGGTGAATATATACAGATATATTATTAATAGAATTGTAAACCTTAAGATTTAGAAATCAAAAGATAAAAGAATATGCAATCGGAAAAACCATTATTTTATCCCTGCTTCCACTATTAAAATCCAAGAATCTGAGTCCTGTACTTAAGCAGTTGCTGCTATAAATCCTAAGCAAATATCTGCAGCAGTGTACTGCCAAGGAATCCTAGGTCATATTTATTATTATTATTATTTTTCTCTTTTTTCCAAACTGAAGAGGAAAGCAACAATAGTCATTATTATAAATACTCTTGACACATGGAAAACATTTTGTTTGAAATCTCCAGCATGGTTTACTCCTATTATACTGTAGTAACACATCAAAAATAATTGTCTGGCTGTACTTATCAATCAGCTAAAATCAGCGTAATGCAGTGACTGACTGAAATGTACTTGCCTTACAAGTTTGGTAGAGTGACAGATAACTATGTGTATGATGATTTACATATGTTCTAAAGAAGGATAATCTTGTGTGTCGGGACACCTGTAGTCTGAACATCCCCCAAAATAAAGCAAACAAATTGTTAAAAGTTATATGCAGTTGATTTTTCTTTGTAGAAGGCTGCCTAAGTTAATTAGATCATGTATACACACAAAAGCAAAAGCATAGCATGCAGAGGGCACTTTTATTTTGTCTATTCTAGAAAACAGGACTGAAAACTTGCTTCTGTTCCTTGTTCAACAAAGCATTTAGACTGTGTTTCAGTTTAGAATTTTGTATGGTTACTGACTTCAAAGGAACAGATGCATATACTTACAATTAAGCATGTACTTAAATTATTTGCTAGATTAAAGCCAGAATTTTCAGCAATTAAATAGATGGAACCTTTGGGGAAAAAAAAAATAAATAAAAATTAACACAGTATTTGTGAGAAAGGGACATTTTCATTTGTGTGCTTTCTTTTCCAAACAATCTTTCTGCTTGATCTGTGTTAAATATCTCTCATTCAGACCATAAAACATAGTGGTGGCTGACTGCTATCTTCTCAAGATGTGCAGTAAGAAGGAAAATTAGAGTAGGATGAAAGGGTGATAAAATTTCTGTAGTGAAAGTGAATAAAGGCAAACTATAGGCAGTAGTAGAAGCACTTGGAGCACTTGGAATGAGCACTTGGAAACAAGGCATTCTGTATTAATAAAGTCCTTGTCTTTTTACTTTAAATACATTTTTTTCAGCTTTAGTAACAATAATAATAGTCTTCATCAGTGCTTGAGAATGCACACAGAACTTTTACAAGGATATTCACATGGTTTTATGAAGATGCGTTGCTTCTGCATTGCTGCAGTATTAAGTTCAATGAACCTGTTTTCAAGATGCACAACCCCAGCATGCAGGGTAGAGAGGGCTGCTAAATAAAAATAATAATAAAAGGATATATGTTGAACTAGAAAAAATATAATCCCTGTTTTAATTACATGTTTTGGTGTATTCAGAATAAAATATAAAATGAGAACTACATTTAAAGAACTACATTTAAAGACACTTCTTGATTTTTGTTTATTTTTGACATTTGCCTCTCTGCTTTTAGTAAACAGACTGTGATTCACATTTTGATTCTGAAAGGGTTTAGCTTAAGACAAATCACAACAAAGTAAGAGATTTTCTGGAGACTGCAGCTATGTCAGCATAAGTAGATGTTTTATCACAGGTAGTATTTGCTTTCACAACAGCTGTGGATCACAAAGTATGCTGCATTGTTCTTATAAATTTGGTATTCCTATGTACTGTAAGAATAGATTTGCTGTGCAAAAACAGAATTTTCCAGATAAAGATGTTTTAAATAGTCTGTATAAGTAATTACCTAGCCAATCTGGTACATGCTAGGAAATATTTCACATACAGAGAAAACTAACAGTCATAATAGTTGCAGAGCTTTAGTAGCATCAGCAAAGCCTCTCAGAATCTCTCTGAGATGTGTAAATAACATGGACAACTTATTTTCTCTCTCAAATTCTGTATCTGATTATACTGCTGAGGTCCTACAAACTGCACTGAACTGATTTTCAGCAAAGCCTTCTGATCTTCATCATCAATGTTCACAAACCCAAGGGAAAGTGAATAAAGACCTCCAAATTTGGCCAGTGATGATGAAGTGGTAAATAGTTAATTATCAATGGAATGAACATTTTTTCTGTTGCAGGCTATCTTGTCTTTCACTTGAGAATAATTTTGTGGCTGAACACTTGGAAGTGGCATAGAATACAGTTATCTCCCCTTCTTGATATGATATCAGTGAAACAGCAATTTTCATCTTCAGAAAGAGAGAGAAAAAAAAAAAAAAAATCTTCAGAGCTTTCTTTTAATTTCTTCTGTTATTCTCTATTTACAGTTCCATAAAATGGGATTTCAGCACAGACCACTAACTTAAGATATTCATATAACTTCAGCATCAACTGGATGCTCCTCATCCCAAACATACGCACAGATAGATCTTTTAATGTGGATTCATCGTAGCAGCTGTAATTTGTTATTGCATCTCCTTTCCTTCTTTATGCTGAGATTAGTGAATTTGCAGTACTGTAATATTTGGTAAAAACAGCACCCTTCCAGGGATCAAGCACATCCCTGACCTGCATTCCAGGTGCTTTTTTCATGATTATGTGGCAAAGTATATGCTATTCCTTGGAATCACAAGAGATACTCATTTCTAACTAAAGTCAAAACACTAGAGAGCATCAGACGATGCTAATGCATTTCAGCGATTATTCTTTCTGGTTATAGTCTGTGATCATGCTGACAGCTATTGTGCTGATGATTCCCATTCTCAAAAGTCTATCAAAGTCAATTAAAAACTGCATTCTGGTAATCTCTGTCTTTTGCAGTTTGCTGTGGAGATATTTAGTTTATCCTCTACCTGCTATGAGTAATCCTTTTGCATTTACTTTCTGTTTCCCTCCCCATCAGTAAACATTCATGCACATGCACAGACACTCAAATGTCCTTGAACAAATAAGACTACCTGCTTGCTCTGTTATCTGTCTCAATATTTCCTTATGCATCTTATTTTTTGAATGTAGTTAGGTTGATCTCATAAAAGTCGGGAGGTGTATTTTCTCTTGCTCTCCTCTTTCTAAACATCACCTAGTATTATAATGCTTTCAATCACCATATCAGGTTTTATAAGGCTTCCTAAGGTGAGACGTCTAATTTAGGTGTTTATTCTAAGATGTTCTTTCAAATCTTCCAATACTCAGTGAAAAGAGAGAAACTGGCTCATTTGGAGAGTGATTTGGAACAACACAGATAAAATCATGCTCTGTATTGCTTTCTGAAGGAATGTGTGTCTTTCAATCAACCACAGCAGGAACACGGTTAGTTTATATACTCACACTGAACCTTAATTACCTTCTTTAAGTAACATGATGACTGTGCTAATTTTGTTGAAACCAGTAGAATCTGGTAATCTCACTCCAAGGAATCAGTAAGACCTTACTAAGGAAAAATATTGAGATTCCTATACATCAGTGAAATCCAAATTCTTAGATTAGAAACATATTCTTTGTGTTTAATTTAATTATATCTGTGAAACTGATAATAATGAAATCTGTGATCCTGAAAATCTTTTCTAAACTGTGATTTACATACCTGCCCCCCAATTTTTTCATCTTCTCTCTCATTTGTTAATGCATTTCTGGCTTGACTGTTTAAAATCCCTTTGTGCTGAAATTAACCATAAGAAAAGGTTGTGCTATCACTTTCTATGGTGATGAGTAGGAATGTTTCCAACTTCTCCGGTCTCTAGCCCAAGACTGTCGTGCAGAACTGCTTCTAAAATTAATAAATATTGTTATACGAAGAGTAGCCAAAGAGATAAATATCAAATTTCTTCCTTCTTTGGTTTTAATATTAAAGTATTTGGAGAAATTTGGGGTGGGAATGGAGGGAGTGGAGAGGGAGGGCAGAGAATTAGGGAGGGTGGTATAGTGGAAAGCCATTGAGAGGTACCAAATACAAACAAACAAATCACTTCTGACTCAAGAGATTTCTACACTTTAGTTGGCAACCAGGAAAGTAGGTGGTGGAAATAAAATGTCTGCATATACACATGAAATTCAGTCTCCGATGAAGTCTTTAGTTGTGGTATGAGGTGCTAGGAGGCAGCTGAGTGAGTATTTGAAAGATCAATAGCAGTTCTATATCTGAATTCTGCTATAAATATAACACTAATGTTTATAGCGTGAAACATTACTACAGACTCATTTAATAGATACAGCTTCTTGCTTGGAAATATATTACTACAATATAAAATTTTGGATGAACAAAGTTATGGTATTATATGATCATAACTAAGATATCATAGTTCTATGCCAGAAAGAGTGAGAATCATGAATGGAAATTACAGGAGTGTGGAACTAGAGTTGGACTCTTAATGTGGATTACCTACAGTTCTGTGTGTTTCATGGATAACACCTGAGCAAGGTGTGTTAACAATGGTAGCTCATAAATACCATGAATATTCCACACTTAGCTTATGTTTAGTAATAACTTATACTTTTCAGGCACTCTGCAAGAATCTTTCTTTAAAATGTCAGAAACTGAAAGCAAAGTAGTTAATGGCAAAGTCTTTTCATGTAGGTTTGTTATAACTACTTTGTTTTCCAATCAATATTTTATGAAGGTGGCTTTTTCATTATTCTGCTATAGAAACCAAAGATTAGAGCCAAAATCATATCTGAAAGGGAAAAGAATGAGTCACAATTCGCCGAGCACAGCTCCCCTAATTTTGTTAATGGATATAACGTTGGCAGGTACAGGCTGGAATTTTATTCCAAACAAACTTTGTGATAACAATTTACTCACTATTGATTACAGATGAAATAGTAAAGAAATTATCTTTAAAAAGTAAAAAGACACTGGAAGCCATTTGTCTTAACAAGGGATATTCATCTTGGTAATGAGAGAAACACAAAGAAGGTTCAATTGACCAAAGAAAAGTTTAAATTTAAATGCATATATACATTAAAAATAATATATATATGTATATATTCTTGCAGTTTATGGCAGGGATGCTACTCCCTAGATCAGGTTGTCAAGGGCCCCATCCAACCTAGACTTGAACACTTCCAAAGATGGAGCATCCACAACTTCTCTGGGCAACCTGTTCCAGTGCCACACCACCCTCTGAGTAAAGAATATATTCCAAATATCCAATCTAAATCTACCCTTTTTAAATTTAAATCCATTACTCCTTGTCCTATCACTCTACTCCCTGACAAAGAGTCCTCAGCTTTTCTGTAAGCCCCCTTCAGGTATTGGAATGCCACTATAAGTCTCCTCGGAGCCTTCCCTTCTCCAGGATGAACAACCCTGATTCCCTCAGCCTGTCTTCACAGGAGAGGTGGTCCATCCTTCGGATCATCCTCATACTCTGGACTTATTCTAATACATCTATGTTCTTCTTGTGATGGGGGCCCCGGAGCTGAAAGTGGTGCTCCAGGTGGGGTCTTCTCACAAGAGCAGAGTGAAATCACAGAATCACACAGAATCACAGAATTTCTAGGTTGGAAGAGACCTCAAGATCATCGAGTCCAACCTCTGACCTAACACTAACAGTCCCCACTAAACCATATCCCTAAGCTCTACATCTAAACGTCTTTTGAAGACTTCCAGGGATGGTGACTCCACCACTTCCCTGGGCAGCCTGTTCCAATGTCTAACAACCCTTTCAGTAAAGAAGTTCTTCCTAACATCCAGCCTAAAACACCCCTGGTGCAACTTAAACCCATTCCCCCTCATCCTGTCACCAGGCACGTGGGAGAACAGACCAACCCCCACCTTGCTACAGCCTCCTTTAAGGTACCTTTAGAGAGTGATAAGGTTACCCCTGAGCCTCCTTTTCTCCAGGATGAACAAGCCCAGCTCCCTCAGCCGCTCCTCGTAGGACTTGTTTTCCAGGCCCCTCACCAGCTTCATCGCCCTTCTCTGCACTCGCTCGAGCACCTCAATGTCCTTCTTGTAGTGAGGGGCCCAAAACTGAACACAGTACTCGATGTGCGGCCTCACCAGAGCTGAGTACAGGGGGACGATCACCTCCCTAGCCCTGCTGTCCACACTGTTTCTTATACAAGCCAGGATGCTGTTGGCCCTTTTGGCCACCTGAGCACACTGCTGGCTCATATTCAGCCGACTATCAACCATCACTCCCAGGTCCTTCTCTGCCTGGCAGCTCTCCAACCACTCATCTCCCAGCCTGTAGCTCTGCTTGGGGTTATTGCACCCCAGGTGCAGGACCCGGCCCTTGGCCTTGTTGAACTTCATGCAGTTGACCTCAGCCCATCGGTGCAGCCTATCCAGATCCTCCTGCAGAGCTTTCCTACCCTCAAGCAGATCGACACACGCACCTAACTTGGTGTCATCTGCAAACTTACTGAGGGTGCACTCAATGCCCTCGTCCAGATCATCGATGAAGTATTGAAGAGGACCAGCCCCAGCACCGAGCCCTGGGGAACACCACTAGTAACCAGCCTCCAACTGGATTTGACTCCATTTACCACGACTCTTTGGGCCCGGCTATCCAGCCAGTTTCTAACCCAATGAAGCGTGCACCAGTGCAAGCCAAAAACAGCCAGTTTCTTGAGGAGAATGCTGTGGGAAGGGGTGAAGAACATCCCTTGACCTGCTGGCCCAGGTCTTTCGATGCAGCCCAGGATACGTTGGCTTTACTCTCTTTACTAGGGTACACACACACACACACACAGAGAGAGAGAGAGAGAGAGAGAAAGTGTGGATTCAAATGCCTAAGAGGCTTTTTGAATTAAAGAGCTATCATAACTGTATGTATCTCTTAACACTGAGTTCGACATGATGTACTTAATCATTCTAAATGAGATTTATCTAACATCTATATTATATACAGTTAGTTTTCCAGACTCCCAATAGAGAATAGAACAAGATTTATGTTATCCCAGAGTAAATATTTCAATCAGGCCTCAGGAACATCACCCTAAGAACCCTTTTGATCTCCACTGGATACCAGATGTATGTGTCTAAGGTGCATGAGAGGAATTCCATCAAATTTATCACTTTTACCTGAGGTGTTTCATACTGAAACCCATTTCATATATATGAACCAGATGTAATTAGATGACAATATACCTGATAGGATTGGTGGGAGCAGGTAAGATTGCTTTTTAAGTTTAAGGTTGAAAACTAGCATAAAGTTTTAAGGAATCTAATGATTTCTATGTTGTCAATATGTTTCATTATGTATACTGGTCAGAATATTAGTAGCAGAGAATCTTGGTCAGAGAAAAGGAACTATGTGATTTACAGAAAAGTAAATATTTTTATAGAGATCTTTTCTTTGCTAGAAACATTAATAATATTATGTTTGATTATTATCAAATAATTATAAAAAGCACAGGCCAGTAAAAATTAGCACTTATCACAAAACATTACTTTTACCGTGCAATGTTCAGTATTGTTCCATATGGATAGGTTGGGCATTGGTAGATATACTACCAAAAAAAGCATGTTCAAATGTCTAACTTTTAGATAGTATCTATTGCACTGTAACAGAGTGATGATACATAAGAAAATATAGAATTAGAAAAATGACCTGAGCTCTTTTTTTGTTTGTTTGTTTCCTATAAGAAGGACAAGTTCAGACAAGAACAAACATAAAACAAAACAAAACAAAACAACAACAACAACAACAAAAAAACTTGAGAAAGCATCATTTAGTGAGGAGATTAAAGAAGAGGAGGAATGTTTTTGAAAGCATTGTTGTTGTTGTTATTTAGTTACGTTACTGTAATATTATTTAGGTATTTAGGTAAATAAATAAATTACAGTCTGAGCATAGAAGGAAATATGTACCAGGTCATTACCATGTTTATTTTCAGCACAGAAGTGTTAATATAATTAGTGTTCTTTTTACAAATAGCAGAAATCATTTGAATTCCCATAGATAAAGTTGAAAAATTTGAAGGAGAATTCATTGGGTTCTTTACCAATCATAACTTTTCCAGTCATAAAGTCCTCTAAGGTGGAGTATAAAGAAGGAAATAGATATAAGAGTCAGATAAAACTATTCTAAACTTGGGAGAAAATAATCATAGATTCTGTGTCACAAAACTAGATCTCACTATCAGTTTGAATCAATTGTTATCAAGATATCAAGTGTCTTGTTGCAGGGCAGTATCTAGACCACAGGAAATCATTTAACAAAATTCACTGAGAAAAGCTCTGTGAAATTATACTTACTGATCAGCTTTTAAAAAAGATCGGCATTAAAAGGGGGCCCCAAGGGAGTCTTCTAGCTCTGCTACTGCCCACTGTGTTATTTCTTGCATGATCTTTATGACAGCTCTTGAAGCAAATACCTCACATGAGAACCTTTCTGAAAGGTTCTGGCACTGAGTACCATTGGAGACAAGAGTGCTTAGGGCCTCTGAGAAATATCTTTCCATTTGGAAATAAACCCTTTGGCAGAGGAACAGAACTCTTTCCTAGGCTAACAGTACTCTGGGAGTTTCTTTCACCCATTTACATTCTATAGTTAAAATCTCCCTGGAGAAATTATGCAAATTAAATTCTGTGGGGCAGTACTTTTCATGTTTCAAAAAGTATAAATAAAAGGCTCTCTGGGCCTTTCAACTTTAGGACAAAACATTTGAAGTATGCTTTGTTAACAAATAAATTCTAGTAAGACTGGATATGTCTACTACTTACAGGCCAGCATGAATTTCATGCTGATTTTGGCACTGCTGAATATGATATATTGCTACTACTTTTAAAATAAAGACATTTTGTCTTTATTTTTATTGAAGAAACAAACAAACAAAAACATCAAGAATTAGCACATAAGTAAATGAAGACATGATATTTTTGTTTTATTTGCATGTTCTGATTGTGATTTTTAATAAAACTATGTAAAGGTCAGGGTACATTTTTTCAGCTTTTCTTTCACTTTGAAACAATCTAGTAAATGTTTATTTTTCATAGCTCAGTGATTTTAGGAAGTACTTTTGGAGAAAGAAGTTTTGACTTTTCTATGATGAGAATCAGTTTCTTGAAAACTGTAGATACCTCCAGAAGTCTTCTTCAGGTTGTTTTTGACAAACAATGAGTCATAGAGGTAGAATTCTGAACTGCAGCAGGTCAAAGAAATAAAAGGAATGCCTGAGAGACAAGACCAGAAGTCTCTGTGTTCATACAGTTATTTGGTTATGGTGTATTAAAGTCTTTGGCCCTTTCCATGTTGGGAAGATTCTAGGGACTGTTACTTTGGGTTTCAGCTAAATCTAACCTACAGAACTTTCACCTAACTTAATTTACTTGATTAAGACAGCAACAGAGGATGGTAATGTTGAATATAATGATGCATATTTTAGAATTGTATAATTTTCAACTACCTTTTTATTCATTTTCAGGATTATTTTATTTATTGATTAATATTCTGCCACTTCAAAAACATTTTGCAATAGAGCGGGAGAAACAAATCTGTTAGCAGTTAACAGTATAGAGGAAAATATAATTTTCAGTAAATACGTACAGAAACAAGTAAATATTTATGCTTTGGAAAGACAGAAGCAGGTTATTCCAAAGACTTTTCAGCTGACCCTATACCAATAAATATTTAGTATCATTTGGGCTTCCTTCTTTTGAATCTTCTTTATCATTTTTTTTTTTAATTTAATTGTATTTTATTTTTAATTTAGGGCAATTGCAGAATTAGAAGTCAGTTCTGCCCTAAAACGCAAACTGGAAAATTAAATGCTTCACTATTTCTCAAATGTAATATTTCATTTAAAGAGTTTATTTTTTTTTTTTCAACATTTTCCTTCCTTTCTTTTTTTCTCTCTCTCTTTCTCTCTCTCTCTCCCAGCTAAATCTATTTCTCAGATTTGATCTAAAATGTCCCCAAATTATATTTTCTTTATTTTAAAGGGTTCCATCTACTGGCACTTTTTATTTCCTGTCATGTTTGCTGGCCCTACTTGATTTTTAACATATGATTTTTAACTTGATTTTAACAGCATATTTATGCTGTTCTGATTTTTTTTTTCCTATTTTCTTCAATCACTGGGAAATCTGTAATTCAGAGAGTAAGTTACGTGAACAATAATGGAAGACAGAAATGGAGTTGATTTGAATCCCTTTGTGTTTAAGATGAATAAAACAAATACAATATACTCTTTAAATAGAACTGAAGAAAAATATAGTCACTGTTGAAGCATGGTCCTGTCTTCTATGTGTTTCTAAGTCTCTTGCTGCTTTCACTGAAAGTTAGGGAATGAACACAAAGTCCAAACAGAATTTCAAATGGAAAGCCATTATCCATATATTTTTAAAATTAACCACCCTTACTAACTTCATAATATTTGATGTTTTATGAGGTGGAAAGTGGTGCTGCTGTTAGTGAGAACTGCTTAGAACTGAATTATTAGAAATAACCTAGAAGTTATAGTTTTCATTCTTTTTGAGATATTGGATAAGGCAGAAAATTATGATTGTGTTCTTAGTTTGATTTCATTGCAGAATCAGAATATCATTTTGCTTGATTTAGTTCTTCTTTCAAGGTCTCTGAAATGTAGATGTGGATGCAATAAAGCAAAAACATAAATTGTCTCTGAAAATGAACATGAATTTTCCAGTGAAATCTGTGAAAATGTTATGCAAGAAAAGCTTTCCATATTCCTTGACTATGCCTGATTCTGAAGACTGCATCTTTTTTCTCTTTTACACCTACATATGAAACTCACTGTAACATGCCCTAGAGATTTATCTTTTTATAATCTACAGCTTCTTGCATCCAGCAAACTTGACATAATGTTTGTTCTAAAAATTTCATCCTTTCATCTTTTTACCCTGAAGGTGTAGCATGATCTTTGTTTAAAGCTAATGGTGTTTTGCATGCCACTTTGCCCCCCTCTCCACTTCCCCTCTATTTGACAAGGAAGCCCCTTCTACTGCTCAGGTTTGAGCAAATATTATTATGAATAAAATCAGCCTCCTGAAAGCAGGGGTTGAATAACTGTTGGTCACAATCTTGAATACACAATGGAGTTGAGAATTAGCACCAGAAAGTTGTCACTGTGAAATAACATTAGTATGCTCTTCTTTGCAGAAACACATTATTAAAATAAATTGACTCATTTTGTGAGGAAATAAAGCAAAAATACAGTATATATGGTGCAGTTGGTCTTGATTTTGTTCACATAAGCACTGACTTTTCATAGGTGAAAGTATAAATAACATATTGTTGAGAGATGAGTTAGTTTTAAATGGCACTTTATTGATGTAACATTAAAAAAAAAAGTAGGAAAAAATATGTTTTTTATTCAAGGAATGTAATACTTAAATTTCTGTCAGTGTATTCATACATACATTATAGCTTATACTATTGCTCCACTTTCTATGACCCAATTAGTCTAAATAAAATCTGCTTTGTATTCATGTTCTAATGGTTTTATTTTACATTCATAACAAACAAATATGAATGATCATTTAAATTTGTGTCCAATCCACTCTTTAGATATGTTATGAAATGTCTCATTTCCTTTTTATTAC
Source organism: Aythya fuligula (assembly GCF_009819795.1). Classification (NCBI taxonomy): domain Eukaryota; kingdom Metazoa; phylum Chordata; class Aves; order Anseriformes; family Anatidae; genus Aythya; species Aythya fuligula. The sequence goes on from NC_045559.1 coordinate 18,317,571, forward strand.
CCTGGAATTTCATTTGATCTGCTTAAGCACTGTAAGGTAAGTATCTATTTTAATAATAATAAATATTTCTACTTCATTTTATAGTATTCTGATTGCTGCTTTGAGGTAATTTCTTTAACATTAGTGATATATTTATTTATTTATTTATTTATTTTCCATGTGTTATGCTTCCCTTGTATATTATCTTCTGATAATCTTGTCTCCAGCCTACTGAAAAATGTGTTAGGGAACTTCTGTGTAGTTTCATATAAACGACATATAAAACCTTTGTACATCTGGTGACAGTGCAATTTCCTCATTTGGGCTGAGAGAATAAGTAACCACAGAAAGGGAACATACTTCAATTTGCCCACAGTGCATTCCAGTTTATTTAAGATTCAACACCTGAAGCAGAGTAGCATTCTGGGGAACATATTAACAATTGAATGCAGCAAAAATAACAAAAAATTGCCTGTAAAAACAAAGGCTAATAGTAGGGAATGTTTCTATACCTTGGAAATCCAGATACACCTTTCTAATTTCTAGATCTTTAAACTGCCACAGGCTGTAAGTTGACAAAGTGATTTGTACAGGAATAAACATGCAACTAAAATTAACTATCAACTGAACTGGGATTAGACTATGTTATAAATTCGAATAGTACATATCATTCAAATTTGCCATAAGAAATCTTTACAGATAATTAAAATATAAAGGAAGCAGAGACTGAACCAACCCAATCCTTAAACAAAGCATTAAGACAAAATGAAAGAATATATCATAAATAAATTCAGAAATGTATTACTTTGGGTCAATGACAGTTTTTTTTTTTTTTAATTTGTTTGTTTGTTTGTTTTGTTTTCAATTTCAAAATATCTTACCTGAATTTTGAAATAAGAAGATCTCAAATGAAAATTCAGAACACTTTCAGACACATATGTTACATGACTGCATGTGTAATATTCTATTTAATAAGGACTTTTTTGTGTGTGTGTGAAAATTGCTGCTAAATGTAATCATAATTTTGAAAATATTTGTTATTACTGTATATTAGAAAATGCAGAAAAAAATCTTTAGATGACTTTTCTCTGAAACACGTAACAGTCAACGTTATAAACTCCAAAAATATTGATCTTCATCTAGCAGTCCACATGAAGGACAACAAAATACTACCTAGTTTTTCACAAAATGCAATCCCTACTAGACTGCTTTTTTGTTTGTAAAGAAATGCTGTTCAACAAAAGTTCTACAGTATCTCCTCTCTTTATCTTTCTGAAATAATTTAAGCTTCTTGCTGTGCATGCCTGAGTGTATTCTGCACTTCCTCATCAATAGTCTGTTCCTCCATAGAAACTCCTTCCCCAGTCAGGCATAATGTGGGCAGATTAAGGAAGGGACTGGAGACACTTTCTCAAGGCTGTCTTCACCTTTTTCCACTTTTGCAAACTTCCTTGGAATGCCTGTACCACGGAAATCAGGATAGACAAGAAAGACTCTGTGACTGGATTTTGCATGGACTTTCAAGGAGCTCAAAATTCAGGACACAGGTCTTTTACCTATGCCATATCTGGGATGGGGTGACCCCTTATTGGGGAAGCCAGTGCTAGATGTAAAACAAACAACATATGTGTGTTCTTTGAGCAGTTAATGCCTACATATAATTGTCCAAATTGTTTAGAAACATGCATGTATTAATTCACGTGCACAAAAATTTAATCCTCAATCTTTCCTTTTTATTGCCTTGGTTCACTTTGCCTTTTGCCTGACAATCTCTGTAACACATTCTACTTTCAGTCTCACTTGAACTACTTTTAATTTGCTGAGCATACTTTATCCTCCTTAAATCCCTCCTTCTTTATGCTCCTCTCTTCAAACCATCTTTTCTGCTTCCAGATTTAAAGCTCACACTAGGTTTCTTTTGAAATGTTGTGCTGGTATTTGTCTCTTGTTAAATTACACCTGAAGTCTGTTGTAGAGTTGTCAGGCAAATAATATGTAAAGCACTTTTGTGCTCTATTCAATCTGTTTGAATCCTAAATGTACATAGCACACCAATTTCCATAGCTTCTGCACACAGGAAACCAGATATTCACCTCCAGCCACCTTGTATTACACAATCTGAAAGATGTAGAACATAACTGTAAGTTACTGTGCATAATGACTGTGAAGAATAGTTCTACATTTCTGGTGTCCCGAGACATGGTGTTCTACATTTCTGGTGTCCTGAGACACATGATGATGGGATCACTAAAACCAAGTTGCTCCCAATACATCCTTTAAAGGGAACATACTTGGTCCCTGTATGTCTATTATTTGTCCTTTAATATATATATATTATCTTTATGTTTTCTTTTGATTATAGTCATCTATGTACTGTTGCAGGAAGCACGGCCGAAAGCACGACAGACACCAGTAGAGTCAGATCATGCTCCATTTTATTGCCCGAATAGCCTAACTTTTATAGTGAACTTAACAGGGGCGGACAGAGTTTCACACAAGATTATTGGTCAAAAGCACTCAGACAAACAACTACAAGAAAACAACCCCACCTGCAAGAAAACGACCCCCTTGTGATTAGCAGTCACATAGACCTTGTCCTTGAGGCCAGCTACTGGTAACAATATTTTTCTGAATTCCTCAATTGGATGATGTGGGAACACTGTCATGGGAACTTCTCATAGTTGCCCTGGTAGCTTGGTTTGCTCAGCTATAGCAAGCCATGGGATTTTTGCTGTTTCAAGAAATCCCTCAACATATGTACTCTATGAGCAACTTTATGTTATGCAAAGGAGAATTACATGGCCTATGGAAAATCTGACACCATAGTGAAACTCTGTTTGGGGGTTTGGAGTGAATTCTGAGACATGCATAGACCTTCATTGCATTGTAATATTTGAGGTATTTGTAATGTTTCTGCAGAACTTTACTGAGGTGATTCACTGCTTAGTTGAATCCTCAAAGCAGAATTAAGTACCTTAGCTCAAAATACTGTGTACAAGGAGAGAAAGCAATTCAGAATAGGATTCTCTGAGATCTGTTAAGTGGGAAACTGATAAAACTGAATTAAATGGCATAAGGATTAGGGTTTAGTTACTTTCCTGGGTGCAGAGTCAGTCTAATCTCTGACTTGGTAGACACTTTTCTTCACTCATGATCCTGGATTGTGAACTCTATCCTTCTGAATTGTACAAAAGCCATGTTTTGTTGTTTTTGTTTTGTTGTGACAGCACCCAGGAGAAAAAAAAAAAAAAAAAAAAATTACCTGTAAGATTTGAACTTTAGGCATGAGTTCAACTAGATGAGTTCATCATCTAGTGAAAAAGTAAAGTACTTATGGTCTAGTGGTTTGGCTAAACACTAATAAGAAAGATAATTATGCATTTTACTAATGGCGCTGTTTCTCAAGAAGAGCTAAGAAAGCCTCACCTCAGAATACGTAATATTCTTGTGGTTCAAACACTTCATTAGACTATCAGCGACTCAGATCATATCTTTGCGTAATGCTCATGGCATACATCCTTCCACTTTTTCTCCTGCTCTACACAACATTTTATGTCTGTTCTGAGCACATTAAAAGTACTGGAATCTGTAGTCCAGAGGCTAATTTCAGAGCTTTGGCCTGATTTGGTGTAAGATCAGTGCTAGATGTTTTTGCTCTTGCAAAAGAATCTCACTGGCTAGGTAAAGCCAGCAGAATTTAGCAAAAAAACATACAAATAAACAAACAAAATTTAGATGGAAAGGCAAGAATTAGACTATGGACCACATACTGTGATAGCTACAGTTTGTGTGATTGTTTTTGGAAATGGTTGTAAGGAGTTCCCAGTCAGGGGAAAATAAGATAAAAAATAAAAAAAATAAATAAATAATGTTTGTCCTTGGTAACAGTAACAGAACAGGGCAAGTTGGTTTCTAGATTCATTATCTCCTTCATTCTTAGTCTACAGAGAAATCTCTACAGTAAATGAGAAACCCCTTATGTTCACAGATTTTGTCATTTTTGTCATTTCCATTTGCAATTTTTTAAAGCTCATTCAAATATGCATTTTACATTATAGTACATTTTTAACATGTGAGACAAAGCATTTGAGGGAAAAGGGTGCTTCATTATTAAATCCTCAAAGACCTTCCTGTTGCTTTTTGTATTTTCATAAGACACTAAAGCTCTTAAAATTTTTTGGAAAGCTGGCAATTTAAACAAATGCATTTTAATCTTCATAGTATGTGATTTCCCGGTAGTAGCCTCCCTTTGGAATGGTTACAGATTTAGTTTAGTATTTGTGTCTGAACAGTGACAAAATCATTTTACTTCTCTTTTGTCCTCTCCTAGCTTTGCCTTGTCTTCTATTGAATCACATGACAAATACTTTCCTGGCTTCAATGGGATCAGAAGTGGTTTCCTACATTTAAATGGAATATAGAAATACATCTAGCATTTACAGTGCTGGAAAAAAATTGTCTTGGTGCTCCAAATATACATATTTCAAGTTTCCATGAATGGATGTTCTGTCAGTTGTAAAAATAACACAATTTTTTTGTAGTCCTCAAGTGGAGGACAGATGCCAAGTCAGAAATGTCATGCCAGTTGAAAGGACTCTGTGGAGGTCATTTTTGTCTGAGCTGTAATACAAGGAAAAAACTCAGAAGATTACAGCATACTGAAACATGTATTATCAATATCCAGAAACAAAAAATTTAGATGAATAGTGGATGGTTATAATCTGGACTGAGCTGTGTGCAATTGGCTTGCGTGCTGCTGGGATGAGGGTGAATAACTTTTCCTCTTATGGCAGGCTAACCACTTTTTCTGAGGGAAAGCTATAATTATTATATATATATATATATTTTGTAAGAGTCAATATATAAAAGTGCATGAAATTATGAATGAGATATATGAATGAAGTGTATAAATATTTGAAGATAAAGAACAGCTTGGCCCTGAGTGACACTGTCTTTGGAATAGGTAGAATTAAAGGTAGAACTTCAGGAATGATGTTAAATGCAAAAGCTGTGGCAAGCCTGAAAGGATGTTTGTTTGTTTGTTTTTCCCTCTGGAATAGAATAAAAGTTGACAGCATTCATATCACTCTGGAGGATTGCTGTCTGGGAGAATATCACCCCAGTTCAAGTATATTGCATAACCCTCTTCAGAGAAAATCTGTTTTCCAAAATAGTTTGGCTGACTGGTGATGATTTCCATTTGAAAGATATGCAAGTCTTTTACATAGTCATGAAACAGGAAGGATCCCTCCATCCATTTGATTTCAGAGTGCAACTGCTCTCCGCTTCAGCTCCATCTTTATGCAAATAAATTTTTCTACCCTTGCTGTTCCATGAAGTAAATTTTGTGTTTCAGAAAGGGAATAACACAAAGGCCACCTACAAGAAGAAAACATCACAAAGTACAGGTCAGGGATTTTTTGTTTGTTTGTTTGTTTTCTAACAACTTTAAAACTGGATGATTTTTTTGAGAAAATGAGTAAATATATGGAGAAAACAGTGCAGTGAAAAGTCAGTTTTCAGTCTACATCCTTCTACATATTACACATTTATTAAGTAAATAATAATACTATATCTATTTAATGTTACTGCTTAGGTAGAGCCACACAAGAAAACATACATATTGTTTTGATCATATGTTTTGATCTCTTTTTGGATATAAAACATCTTGTTGAAGAGAAAACAAGAAGAGACCTTATATTTTACACTCAGTAACCTCATTTTCTATGGAGCATTCCTGCATTCTTCTGATAATAATCTCTCCAACAACTCAACATGTTTAACATCTTTATAGTGAAATTACTTAAATCTGTTTTGTTACGTAAATCTGTTTTGCTGTCTTCAAAAATGTATTTTCTTACTGGGAGGCTGAAAAACAGAATTATGAATCAATAAGATGAAAAATATTAGATGTAACTAATATCACATACAGCAAATTTTCATCTGACAAATCTCAGGACAGCAATTCTGATGATCATGTTTATTCAGAGAATGGGATGCTACTGCATATGGTCTCATTTTTTTTTTCTAGAGAACTTACATGTGTTTATCTGTAAGTTACCCCTCTGGGTTTATCAAGTCTCAGCTGTGTACACAACAAACATTTATCCTATTGAAATGCAGGGTTATGTTTTCATGCTGTTCAATTCTGTAAGGCATCAGGTCTTACAATGAGAAAAACATAACTGGGATAAATATTTTCACAATTAAATTATTCTGTATGACCTCTGTTTCTCAACTTTTAATATTTGTTTCAATTATAGTGTTTCTTGAATGTGTGCAGAAATAGTTATATTTTAGAAAACTATATGATAACAAGTAGAAGAGCAGCAGCAGAAGAGATCTGAGCTATGTGTTCATTAGCAAATGGGATGGTCCAACAGGAATGGATTTACAGTATTTATAGGCTGTAATAGTTGGTGCTGAGAACCTGATGCCCACTCTGCTATCATTTCTGAGAGTACACTTCAACCTGGCTTTACTGTAGTCCCATGGACTGAATGCCTGATAACAGTAAGAGCATATTAAGCATCTTGCATTGGATCTCCCCATTTAATTTTATCTAGAAGAAATCCAGCTGATGCACTCTGAGAACACTCTACAATGTGAACTGAACAGAATTTAAGTGGATTCAACTAGAATATTCTTTTCCAAAGTGCACTTCTAATTTGAGCTAAGTATAAGATAAAGATAAGATAAGATAAATGCATATAGACTATCCTGATTTCAGAACATTCCTAAGGAACAGGACACCAATTTAAAATCCATACCTTGGGTCACAGCACAGACAATATTTAAAATCTGGTTACCTACATCTTGTAGGTGAATGTTTATTAATTCTAAGATGGGGTTTCCTGAGACATAGGTTGTCAAAAAGATAAAACCCAAAACAGATTCATTGAAAATAGCAATTTTATCATTCTTATTTCTAACTTGCACAGGAAAATTTATCAATGCTTAGGAAAATTTTGCTCCTAAGAAGCTCAGATTTTATTTTTTAAAGAACTTTCCAAGTATTACAGACATGCTGAACATTCAACTCTTAAATTTTAGACCTGATGATGGTAGAAAACTAGCAGCATTATTAGAATTCTCTTGTGGGCAGCACCATGTTCTGTTCATCAATCTGCTATGCCCATTTTCTTAGCCCTCACTGGGAAATTAAATAATCCTGACTGACAACTGACACATTAATTGCCTTTGAGGGAGCACACCTTTAAAAAGCAGTAATTTAAAGTCTTCTGCTTTGGTGGAAGAACCAATTTGCAGCATCATCAGTCAGGGTTTTGACATGTAACTTTGCACTTGCCATTTTGTTAATAAAGAATCACACTTGAATCCTGAGAGAGTGTTTCCCTAAAGAGAAACTTAGATGTCTTTGTGAAATTAAGATGACTTTGATAGGGACATGTAATGAATGTTTAAATGAGTTATTAACCTTTCATGACTTCAGTGAGTGTTACTGCAACACAATTCATCATTATATTGTCATAAACTGCAAAAAGGTGAATATCACAAAGATTCATTTCTTTAAAAGTTTATTTCTTGCTAGTTTTGTGCATATCAAAAATATGCTCTTGTATCTAATATTTAATAAGCTCCATGGAAAAAGAATATGTTGAAAATAGTTGAATATAAACAAATGGGAAATTAACATATATATATATATATTCCCCCAAGCAATTAGTATTTGCAAATATTCAATTCTATTCAAGTTTTCACATGCTTCTTGTTTATTAAATCATGAATAGTTATATCATGTTCTATTTCATCTTGAAGATGAAGACAGTATATGTACATATAAAAATAAAGTTTATCAGGAAATATTTTTCTTTTTTCCTTCACTATACAAAATATCCTTGAAATGGAAAATTTTAGAAATTCTAAAATTCAAAATGTTCAGACTCAAATGCATGTTCACATTATGAGAGGAAGTACATTCTGAATATTTTATGTAGTAGGTCATTTAGAATAGTAGGTCATAGTAGGCAAACAATTAATCTTTAATACTGTGTACAGCATGGCATGACTTCAGATGCTCTGTTGACATAACTGCAGTTTTCTATGAAACTAGATACATTATTTTTTAATTATAAAGGAATGATTATATGTCACTATAGTAAGATATTTCTGAGGCAAACTATACACATTTTATAATCCTTACATGGGTGGAAAAGTGCCTTGATTCAATAGTTTCTTTTAATTATTAAAAAAGAAATGAGTAATACTATGAAATCTTTATCTTAAATTACAATAAATAGCAAAATCTTATAAAATGTTTTACTGTTCACTTTTAAAAGAGTATTGTAAAACAAGATGAGAAATTGCTTATGCTTTGAGGTTACTAAAAGAAGTTTAATTTAGAAATACACCACAAGTATATAAGGGAAAAAAAAATGATGGGAAAAGTAATTGATGTGCAAAATAAAACGTTTTTAGGGAAGACTTTAAACAATAATACAAAAGACTGGAAATTGGGGAGGTGGCATCCATTCTTCAAGAAATGCAAATTATTTTACAGAGTATGAAACTGGAGTTGAACAAAGGTATGAAATAATTATCCACAACAGGAGCTGTATGTCCATTTGACACAATTCTGTGACAATTACAAAAAGAATGCTGCCCTTTCCTGTAATGCAATTGCTCTTGTTATTTGTCATTTTTGTCGTCAGGTCAGCAATTTCAAATTTGAAAGTTAAATCATGGCAAATTGTCACAGTGGTAGTTCATGCAGTGTTAGAACTACATTTATGTGATTGTTTTAGTAAATGGCTCGTTGGAAAAATATTTTCTGCTCAGTTGAAAGTTTTGCTGCAGGGACTAAACCATATGAATCTGAAACACAAATTCAAGTTATTCATGTGTAAAAATTGACCTTTCTCTGATACATCTTAAAAAAAAAAAAATCACTAAGTTGACTGCAAACTGAAACTGTGTATTTCATCTTGTCATTGCTGTTGACAATGAAATTAAGGCAACTTCATTCCATTTAAGGTTTTAAAGTGTATAGCAATTCATTTAGAATGTAAAATTCGGATAACTAAAAAGAAATCTTACTTTACTTGTTTAAAAAATTGTTTGTATAAATTTCTGATGTACAGTGATTAACTATTTTTTTTTATTCTACAGCAACACATGAGCATAAGAAAAAGCAATATTCCTGTTTGACTTTAAAAAGCTTTGTTTTATTTTGTTTTGTTTTGGTTTGTTTTCCCCAAAAATTTGAAAAGAAAATGGTTATCAGTTGTCAATATGTAAAAAAGCTACACTAGAAATATTTAATATGTTTTAGTTCAGAATCTGGTACATTTGGGGTCATCAAAAGAGATATAAAAAAAACTCTAGGGAACTGTGTTATCTCTACTGTTAGCATCTGTGAACAAAATAAATAAAAAATATCATCACAGATATGCACATTTGCATATTCTTTTTTATTTTTTTTTTATATTAAAGACAGCTGACTGCACCCAGAATACAAAGGCTTCTGTTATATCATAATATGCAAAAAGTCCCTCACAATGCTGTCAAAAGTAATGTAATTGTCTTTTCTTTTCTTTTCTTTTCTTTTCTTTTCTTTTCTTTTCTTTTCTTTTCTTTTCTTTTCTTTTCTTTCCTTTTCTTTCCTTTTCTTTCCTTTTCTTTCCTTTTCTTTCCTTTTCTTTTTTTTTTTTCCTTTTTTTCTTTTTTTTTTAATCTGCTATTCAAAACTGTAATTAATTTTCATATGAAATGGAGATCCAGTGTGTTAACAGTTCTTCATACTTGATAATGGGCAAAATACTTAAACCACTGCACTAGTATGGAGGAACGGGGATAGAAAATATAGTTGAACACTCATTATGGAAATAAATGCAGAATCACTTCCTGCTCGAGTCTGCAACAAACAAAACGGCAACACTTTTTTTTTTTTTTTTTTTTTTTTTCCAAAATAACAGGAGCTATCTCAGTCATTTCAGTCATTAACATGATTTCTGAAAATGGGAATGGAAACCATCTAGTGTCTCTAATGTAGACTTGTGTTTCAGAAAAGTAAAACTCTAGACAAAATCACAGCAATTATTTAAGGGTTTTGCCTTGCTAATTGGACAAGTCACTAGTAAAACATCGTGTTTTATTACCCAATCAACAGGGAGTGGTCAGAGCCAAAGCACCCTGCCTGCTGGCTCCAGCTGGGTGCATTAAGAAAGGGTTTTGTATGTGACAATGCCTGCTGCAGACATGGCTGGGAAATGAGGGAATGGTGTGAGCATGCGTTTATGTGTGCATGAGAGTAGCAGTTCTGCAAACATAACTTTCTTGCAAATATACATTACTCAGAAGGATGCTAATTTCAGAAAGTGTTTCTTTTTCTCACAGTGTGGAAGAATGTGCAAGAGGCTTGAATTTAGCTTCTACAGGGAGCAGGAATCTTTTGGTTCTTAGTTTTTGAACACTTGCTTTTGCAGATTAAATAATAACTTTCCAAGATTTTTTTTTTTTCCATGTTCGTAGCAGTTATCTGTTCTTGATGAGAGGAGTAAGTGAACAAAACTCTATCTTCTTTGCTTCCTTAGAGGCCTGCTTTACTAGATAGATGAGAGGAAATTTTCTTTACAGCTGAGTGCCAATTCTCCTCCTGCTGGACAATGGAAGACCATTTGTACTGTAGATGAAAGCACATGCTGTTGCATAGATGCATCAAACTCAGAATTTTAATTGTAAAGATTCTGTGAGTTTTCATTCCATTGCTCTCAAGACCTGGTCAAATGAAAGGTTGTGACTCTTCCTGAAGAGAGGAAGTTGAAGTAGCCTTTGGGTGTTTTGATATATCCTGCTGGTGTAATTTCTGGAATAAATACATTTCTGACAGTAATTTCCTGCACAAGGCAGTGGTTAAGAAACTGGAGCATTCTATCCCTAGAATATCTCTTGGTTATCTCGGCACTGAACAAGCTCTGCTCTACTATGCTTAAAGAGATATGAAGAATCAATCATAGAATCATCAAGGTTGGAAAAGAGCTCCAAGATCATCTGGTCCAAGCATCCCCCTACCACCAATATCACCCACTAAACCATGTCCCTAAGCACCATGTCCAACCTTTCCTTAAACACCACCAGGGACGGTGACTCCAACACCTCCCTGGGCAATCCATTCCAATGCCTGACTACTCTTTTTGAGAAGAAATGTCTCCTAATTTCCAATCTGAACCTCCTCTGGACAACTTGAGGCCATTCCCTCTAGTCCTACCACTAGTTACCTGTGAAAAGAGGCTGATTCCCAGCTCCCCACAACTTCCTTTCAGGTAGTTGTAGACAGCAATAAGATCTCCCCTGAGCCTTCTCTTCTCCAGACTAAATATCCCCAGTTCCCTCAGCCACTCCTCATAGAACTTGTGTTCTAGACCCTTTACCAGCTTTGTAGCCCTTCTCTGGACACACTCCGGGACCTTGATGTCTCTTGTAGTGAGGGCCCCAAGCTGAACACCGTATTCAAGGTGCAGCCTCACCAGAGCAGAAGAGCAGAATACAACGGGATGATCACCCCCCTGGTCCTGCTGGCTACACTATTCCTGATACAAGCCAGGATGCTGTTGGCCTTCTTGGCCACCTGGGCACACTGCTGGCTCATGTTCAGGTGAGCATCGACCAACAACCCCAGATCCTTTTCCTCTGCACAGAAAATGATAGCATAAGACAACTCTGCACATTTTAATTTCAGAAGAAAACTACACTAACTCTTTCCTACTCTATGAGATGTATTTTTTGTATGCTGGTAATTACTTCCTCATCCCCCACTCTCCATTCTCTTGTATTTGAAAATAAACAGAAAGAAGACAGCAGAATCTTAATTCATTCGTATTGGTGTTACTTCAACAAAATTGCACAAGAAAAAATTGGTCCAATATCTGTAAGAAACTTTCATTAAATGGAGTTTACCTTGTAGCACAATTGCAAGCTGTTCAGACTTCTACTAAGTTAAGTTAATCAATCTCTGTAACAAGAACCTAGTTTTGTGGAATGTCTGAGGCCTTCTGATTCCCTGTTGGTTTCTGCAGGTTAAATCTCAGGTTTGGTCAAGTTTTTCAGAAGAATCCTCTCATTTGTTAAGAATGTATCCACAACATCTTCAGAAGTCCTGATGTCTTTTTCTGTGCTAAAAAAAAATCGCTTCCTTTTGCTTGGAGTAAAATGTTTTCTTTACTGTTTATTCTACTGCACTCTTTTCAAGTCACCACAAATCATTTTAGCTGTACCCTTGTTCACCTAGGATTTTGCAACTACCTCATTTTGTTTAAAAAATGATATTTCAAATGAAATTTTGATAAAGATTTTTCTAAAGTTAAATGGACCCCAGAGATCATAGAATCATAGAATCATAGAATATCCTGAGTTGGAAGGGACCCTTAAGGATCATCAAGTCCAACTCTTGACACCGCACAGGTCTACCCAAAAGTTCAGACCATGTGCCTAAGTTCACAGTCCAATCTCTTCTTAAATTCAGACAGGCTCGGTGCAGTGACCACTTCCCTGGGGAGCCTGTTCCAGTGTGCAACCACCCTCTCTGTGAAGAACCCCCTCCTGACGTCCAGCCTAAATTTCCCCTGCCTCAGCTTAACCCCGTTCCCGCGGGTCCTGTCACTGGTGTTAATGGAGAAAAGGTCTCCTGCCTCTCGACACCCCCTTACGAGGAAGTTGTAGACTGTGATGAGGTCTCCCCTCAGCCTCCTCTTCTCCAGGCTGAACAGGCCCAGTGACCTCAGCCGTTCCTCGTACGTCTTCCCCTCAAGGCCTTTCACCATCTTCGTAGCCCTCCTCTGGACACTTTCCAACAGTTTCATGTCCTTTTTATACTGTGGTGCCCAGAACTGCACACAGTACTCGAGGTGAGGCCGCACCAGCGCAGAGTAGAGCGGGACAATCACCTCCCTTGACCTACTAGCGATGCCGTGCTTGATGCACCCCAGGATACGATTGGCCCTCCTGGCTGCCAGGGCACACTGCTGGCTCATATTCAACTTGCTGTCTACCACGACCCCCAGATCCCTCTCTTCTAGGCTGCTCTCCAGCGTCTCATCGCCCAGTCTGTACGTGCAGCCAGGGTTTCCCCGTCCCAGGTGCAGGACCCGGCACTTGCTCTTATTGAACTTCATGCGGTTGGTGATCGCCCAGCTCTCCAACCTGTCCAGATCCCTCTGCAAGGCCTTTACGCCCTCATTTGAGTCCACAACTCCTCCAAGTTTGGTGTCATCAGCAAACTTGCTCAAAATACCCTCTATTCCTACATCCAGATCGTTTATAAAAATATTGAAAAGTACCGGCCCTAAAATGGAGCCTTGAGGGACCCCACTGGTGACCGCCCGCCAGCCTGACGCAGCTCCATTTACCATAACCCTTTGGGCCCTGCCCGTTAGCCAATTGCTCACCCATCGTATGATGTTTTTATTTAGCTGTATGGTGGACATTTTGTGCAGTAGGATCCTATGGGAAACCGTGTCAAAAGCCTTGCTGAAGTCCAAAAAAATCACATCAGCTGGTTTCCCTTGGTCCACCATACAGGTGATCTTATCATAAAAGGAAATCAGGTTAGTTAGGCAGGACCTACCCTTCACAAACCCATGCTGGCTGGGACCAATGACTGCTTTGTCCCCCAGGTGCGCCTCAATAAGTCCAAGAACCAACTTCTCCATGATTTTACCAGGCACTGACGTGAGACTGACAGGCCTGTAATTGCTAGGGTCTTCTTTCTGACCCTTCTTGAAAATTGGCACAACATTTGCCAGCTTCCAGTCTACCGGGACCTCTCCAAATTCCCAGGATCGTTGAAAAATAATTGATAGAGGTTCTGCGATGACATCCGCCAGCTCTTTCAGCACCCGGGGATGAATCCCATCCGGACCCATGGACTTGCAGGGATCCAGGTGGAGTAGCAAATCCCGCACACGTTCAGGGTCAGTTGGGAGTTTGTCATCCCCACCGTCCTGGTCCTCCAGCTCAGGGCACCCTGGGTCCCGAAGCCCATCATCGGCATTGAAGACAGAGGCAAAGAAGGCGTTAAGCGTCTCTGCTTTGCCTATGTCATCGTCTGCGAGGAGACCTTCCCTATCAAGGAGCGGCCCTATGTATTCTTTAGTTCTCCTTTTTCCATTTACATATCTAAAAAAACCCTTTTTATTTTCTCTCACAGACACAGCCAGCTTCAACTCTAGCTGTGCTTTGGCCACACGAACTTTCTCCCTACAAACACGAACAGCATCCCTGTATTCTTTCCATGACGCCTGGCCCTCCTTCCAGTAGCGAAACACTCTCTGTTTCCGCCTAATCTCCATTAGAACATTCCTGGTTAGCCACGCCGGCCTCCTGCCCCGCCTGCCTGACTTGCGATATTTTGGAATTGCCTTATCTTGTGCTTCTAGGAGGCATCTATATATAGGTTTGAATTTCTGCACTTACAGTCTGAAACCCACAGAATTATAGATCTAAAACCAAAGCGGAAAAAAAAATTAATCCCAAACTGCCATGTCCGTCTTTAACTGAAAAGTATTTGTCACAAATGTTTGCCATTCAGTTTTGTAAGACTGAAGGAAAACTAGACAAAGCAAAACAAACAAAAAACAAACAAATAAAACTATTCTCATAAGGTCTTGACAATTTGAATCTTTGATGTATAGGAAACTTAAATTCTGGTCCAGCAATTTATTGACTTCAGGGAAGTTCCAGCCATACTGCTGAGCAAAAGGGAAAAGATGCATACTAGGAATTCAGCAGTTCAGAATAAGGAATCTTTGGGTATAATGTATTAACAGGTATCTTTCAAAGTTGAAAGTATATAGTATTGAAAGAGAGAAGAGTGGATTGTTGCAAACTAATGTGCTCTATTTAGTATGCTGTGGAAGTTTGGCCATGGAACTCAAGTAATTCTAACAGCAGGGATTTTTTTTTTTCTAACAGCAGAGATTACCCTTTGATTTTACTAGTCACTGAAGAGTGTTTGTGATAAAGATGGAGGTATAGTTAAGGTTATATGACTACACTGGCATGGCTTTGCTTCTGCCAGTACTGACACTTACTCTCACCTTAAGATAAATGCTTTTATCTCACTTCAGTATGAAGCATCTGATAACCTGATTCTTTTCCTAGAATTTCTTCCAGTTCTATTAATACAGAAATCATTCTCCTCTCCTCTCCTCTCCTCTCCTCTCCTCTCCTCTCCTCTCCTCTCCTCTCCTCTCCTCTCCTCTCCTCTCCTCTCCTCTCCTCTCCTCTCCTCTCCTCTCCTCTCCTCTCCTCTCCTCTTCCTTTTAGTACTTTTCCTTT
Organism: Aythya fuligula; assembly: GCF_009819795.1. NCBI lineage: Eukaryota > Metazoa > Chordata > Aves > Anseriformes > Anatidae > Aythya > Aythya fuligula. The sequence goes on from NC_045559.1 coordinate 18,332,844, forward strand.
TTTTTTTTTTTTATACCTTTCTTTTTTTTTTTTTTCTCAAAATTTTCCTTTTTGTTTCCCCCTTTTTTTCTTCCCCTCCCTTTCCATACTCATATTATACTTTATATTATTAATATTATATATATATGATAATTAATAAAGCCATGTATCTGGTGGCTTCCTTACTATTATGTACTTCCATTTCCCTTTCTATCCTCTCACATTCTGATTGATGCCTATATTACATGTCACTAAGCAAAAATTCATATTTCATCAAAAGGATTGCTACTTTTAGTACTGAATAGTTTCAATGCAGCATGCTTATAACTTTTTCTTAATTAAAGGCAAAAGGTGGTAAAATCAGACAGGCAGCTATACATATTAAAATCAAAGCAACAGACTTATGGGCAGCTTTAATGGATCCCTCGGAGCCCTTCTAAGACTTCCAAAGCTGGTTGTGAGAAAAAGCTTGTGAGAAAGTAAAATATGGACTGGCTATTATTTTTTTTAGTACGTCAATTGAGGGTAACTACAGAGCCCAAAGGATCGAGGCAAGAAAATATTTTTTTTGTTTGTTTGTTTGGTTTTGTTTTTGTTTTTCTTATGTACCAATTTCCCTTTCATGTCTTTACAAATTAAGAGACCTGCAGTGCATGCATTAGTAAAAAGACGAATGGATGTACTTAAAACCATTCCTTTTTAAACATTTGGATTTATTTATTTTTCACCACTATTTAAAACCAGTTTAAAGTAAAAAACATCTGTTTATTTCAGGTTCTTACAGGAAGATCTAGAGAAATGTGCCTCTAACTGGTAGTGGATTATTTCTCTGTCTAGCTGAGTTATTAAATAAAAATGGCTAACCATGTAAATAACCCAACTACAATTCCTTTCTTGGGAAGCCTACATGCCCTATAGTCTTGTAGTTAGGACTTTTTAAAAATTTATTTTTATTTTTTCCAGTTAATGCTAGAATATAAGTAATTCAATTGAAAAAAAAAAAGGCTCATTTTTTCAAGTCATTGAATTGTTGTGTTTGGAGAATGCAATGGATAAATAAGGCTATGTGGATTTCTCTACTGGAAGTATTGTGACTTCAAATGTCTGCATTTTCTATGGTAGCAACGGTTTCAATTACTCTGTAGGAATGGTATTTCAGTAGGATATGTTCTTGACTATGTGTGTTTAGCATGCATTTTATTTTTAAGAGTAATTTTTTATTTAAATGTTCTGGCTTTTAGGTTCAGATTTTAATACAAAAATGTATTGACATTTTCTGCTTTAAGCACTAAGGAAAAAAGCAATAGTAGTATCTTCTTCTTTCTCCAGCATTTTGCAGTAGGCCTAATCTTGTCGACATTCCCAGAACACATCTAATGCCACTGAAAATTGTTTGGATGATGAATGATTTGTGACCCTGGTGGAACTTTTCTGAGAACTATATAGCCAGTCATTCCACAATGTCAATATTCAGCTTGTTACAGCATGTTTATGAACAGAAGAAGATGTACATTCTTATTGAAATATCAGATAGTAGAAAATTAGGTGCTTAGGTATCTTAGAAGTGGAAGACAGCTGCAAAATGGCTTTTAGCAGACCACAATTTTGAAGTTCCTGCAGTGGAAATTGATAAGTTGTTTGATGAAAGACTCCAGTCTACATGCAAAGAGGAACACAGAAGCACAAGGCTAACTGGAGGAACCCCAGGAACCCAGTCAGAGAAAAATGCCTGCCCAAACCCTCTCCTGTCCCAGGACAGCCTCAACCCCATGGTCCTCGGGACACCCATCACTATGAGGCAGTGTGAGCTGGTCTCCAGATAACCTTTTGTACCGAGAAGAGTCACTGCCTAGGGACGTGGGACACATCATAGGATACAGAGGAAGAATTCTGGGGGATTGTACAAGATTTGTTATAGAATTTGTGGTGGTTTAAGATAGACAGACAGCTAAATACTTCCATATCGCTCTCTCACTCCCTATTCTCAACAGATCAGGAGGAGAAAATATGATGAAAAGAAAGCTCATGGTTTGCAAAAGAGAGATCACTCACCAATTACCAATCATGTCATTGTGAAAACAGACTCAGCGTAAGGGAAATTAATATAATTCATTGCCTATTAATAGACTAGAGCAGTGAAAACTAAAAGCAAACTAAAAATACCTTTCCACTCATCCACCTTCCTCTGTCTTGTCCCCTGGAGTGGCACAGCAGAATGTGTGCATGTGTGTGCGTGTGTGAGGGGGGGAATTAGTCCATAATGCTTCTGCTCCTTTTTGGTTGCTTTCTTCCCCTGCTCCAGCGTGGGGTCCCTCCCACAGGCTGCCACCCTTCCCAGACTGATCAGACATAGGCTTCCCACACACTACAGCTCTTAAGAACTGCTCCAATATGGGTCTGTACCATGGGGTGTGGTCCTTCAGGATTGGATTGCTGCAGCAGGGATCCCCCATGGGTGGCAGTATCCCCTAGATCCCCTGCCCCTGCATGAGCTCATCTCCGAGGGCTGCAGCTCCGGCCCGGGGCCTGCTCCTGTGGGGACTCTCCATGGGTCAGAGCCTCCTCCAAGCCACATCCACCTGCTCCACTGGGGGCTCCTCCACGGGCTGCAGCATGGAGATCTGCTCCATGTGCGACCCATGGGCTGCAGGGGGACAGCCTGCTCCACCAGGGGCCTCTCCACAAGCCACAGGGGAACTTCTGCTGCGTAACTGGAGCACCTCCTGCCTTCCTGCTGCACTGACCTTGCCTGTCTGCAAGGCTAGTTCTCACACTTGTCTCCCAGCTGCTGTTTTGCAGCGATTTTTTTCCCCTTCTAAATACCGTATCACAGAGCCACAGCCAGCATTTCTCATTGTCTTGGATCTGGCCAGTGGCAGGTTCCTTTTGCAGCCATCTGGAGTCTCTTATCTAATGTGGATCAGCTTCTAATATCTTCTCATAGAGGCCATCTCTGCAGCTCCCCATGCAAGCAAGACCTTGCCACATAAACCCAGTACAGATGTTTTGGGGAGGAAACAAAGGGAGAGAAAAAGATGAACCAAGGTCATGTGGGTAGGAACAAGAAAGGAGATAGGTAGATAAGTAGGTGCATAAAAGATAAACAGGACTGGTTGCATGTAAACCATGGCCATCTTGAGAAAGGTTGGGGTCTGGAAATTGACTAGGAGACCAATTAAAAGTGAGTATGTCTCTGTACGGGAAACAACTGTAGTTAAGAATATCCAAAGGCCAGCTTCTCAGTAGATACTGAGTGACTAAACACAGTAAGACTAGGGATGGGTTGTGGGGGGGTGTGGTGTGGTGTGTTGGTGTTGGTGTCAGGCAGGTCTGCACCAGCAGCTGGAGGTGGGGATAGAGTTCTTAGGGCTTTGAATGCCCGGGTGCCATCAGCTGAGAGAATGAAGATGTAGGGTCTAGGCTATTACATGGACCGAGCATCCAGCTAATGAAGATATCTATATTAGACATATGCATATACATACATATAATTTAAGCATAATATATTATGTAGATATATTTCTCACTAACAGACCTTCATCCAGATCAGCCAGAGATGGGAACTGAATCTATTGGTGCTATTTGTGCTCATATAAATACTATGTTTTCTGCTTATGCCGATCTGGGTGACCAGCCAGCCAACCAAGTTGATATGTATTACATACATATCTAGCATTATATACATATCTAGCACTATATACTCTTATTTGTGTGCATGCCTATTAGGAATATGTACTTGGCCTTGTTACTCATTAGAGCTGGGCATGGCACTATATAAGCTTTCTCTCTGTTGGGCTAGTTGGTTCAGCAATAATAGTTATTAAATTTTACTGAGGTACAGCAGTATTACTCCAGTAATAAGGCCTCAAGACTATAAACATTTCCAATATGACCATATACTAACACTGTATATCAAGATCACCTATAGGACTCAGTTTGACTCCATCTGGGCCTGTAGTTCTTTCCACGTAACCCCAACCCTACATTCTGCTGGTGGGCTCTTGTCCTTAGATATCCACATCTTTGACTGGAAGTACTGTCACCAAAGTAAACAGGAACAGTATTTTTTTACAACCTTTTGAATGTGCTTTCAGCTAGATGCCTATATTTAAAATAAGAAATTGGCAGTTTGTGCTGGCTGAAAGCATTTCCAGTGCAGACTACAAAGACTTAAAAGGCAGGACTTTCTCTAATTATTCATTTTCAGCTGTCTATGAGAACTTTTACTATCAGAGATTTCACAAAATAGTTGCTATATATACATGCAGCTAGGCTTTTATAACTGCACTTTTTCTAAGATGAATATGTCATCATTGTTACTTCTCAATACAAAAGATAGAGATCTGAGACCAAGGCTAAAACCTAAGAGGCTATCTTCTCAAACTGTACTAGCCTTTAAAGGATCTTACAACTTCACAAATGTATGTTATTACTATTATTATTTTTAATAAGTTTAAATTACTCATATTAAGCTAACTCATAGTCCTATATATCAGTCTTGAGAACCAGCGTTTATCAAGAGTTAAAATAAAAAGTATAGAAAGAACTTTTTATTTTATTTTATTTTAGAGTCATTTTGAGGATTTATACTTCACATCATCTCATTTGAGATCTCTGTCCCAAAACAATTTTTTTTTTTGTATTTGTGCTGCTACATTATCATCCCCCATTATCTTATTTCATTTGATAGTTTCTCTCTCTCTATTTTTTTTTTTTTTCCTTTTTTTTTTTTTTTTCAGTTATGGGAAAGATGCATTCATACTACTAGCAAATCAGGGAGAAGGCAAGGAGCTCTATAAAGCTGAAAGGGCTTATGCTTGCTAAAGCCCTTTGATTCTTTGTGTATAAAGGACACCAGGGAATACTAATAGCCACAAAGGTGAGAACAAATGATATGATACTTTTATTAGTCACCTAAGTTAGAAGGCCATCACATACTTACTTCACTTCTAACTAGCTTAGAAATAGAGACAATTCAGAGAGCCACAGCTTGAAAAGTTTTGTAGCTGCCATTTCCAGTCTAGCAAATCAGTCAGTTTATCTTATTTTGAACAAGCAGCAGAGTGTCTGAACAAGTCTGTTTATTTTATTTCTAATATACTCATATCTCTAGCTTCCATATTCTCTTAAAGATCACTGTGACATATAGAACGGATGCCATAAAATACTACAGTGGAAAAAAGTGAAGACAGTAGTTTATTTATCAGTGTAACAGGATGAAATTTGACCTACTGCAGCTAAACATTGCAATGCTAACAGACTAGATTCAGCAAAAAACACAGAACTCATGCTGCTACTGTCAGACAGTTGTTTTTTTTTGTTTGGTTGTTTTTTTTTTTTTTTTTTTTTTTCCACCCATGATCCTTTCAGTTGTTTCTGCTACCCAAGACTGCATCTTCTATGCCATGTGTTATATTTCCTTTTTAAAGATTGCCTGGGGTAAAGAGAGGATGAGGGCACTGGAATTGTTTGGCTGAAAGAGAGTCAGTTTCAGGGGAACGGAAAAGCACTGTTCTGTCTATGAAAAGATCATTAAGACAGAGGTAGGACCTTCACAGTAGTAGAAGGCAGGAGGACAAAAGACAATGGACATTCTTCGAAGCAGGAGTATAGAATCATAGAATCATTAAGGTTGGAAAAGACCTTAATGATCATGTGGTTCAACCATCAGCAGTTTGTAAATAGGAGTGCCTATTCAAGTGTATATAGGGAGTAACAGTTTCACCATGGGGACTGTCAAGCATTGGAGCACATTTCCCAAACAGCAGGTTTTCCTTTTTCTTAACACTTTCCATCCTTAGAAGTTTACTCAACTGGACAATGAGCAGTGTGGTCTGATCCTACAGATGCTCCTGTTTTGAACAGGAAATTCGACTAGACACCTCCTAAGGACCCCTCCAGTCTCATTTATTCTATCATTCTGTGATTGATAGTGAATGTCTTCCCTGGATATTTGAAAAGGAATTTTCTTTCTACATAAGATTGGCTTAAGATTGTTCAGGCTTTCATTGGAGAAGTATGGCAAGTGCTAGTTGCATTTAAAAAAAAAAAAGTTACCTGTCAATGCGGTGTTTTGAGAGGTTAGGAATGACTACGCTGGTGAATTCTGTTACCTGAGTCAAGTCAGTAATCTCATATGCATGAACAGGCCTTAGAACTGTTATTCCATGAGGTAATGTTGTCAGCAGGCAGAGACAGCTTACATTGTTTTGGGAATCCTGCATCCTTCTGGGTAACAGCTTATGCAAGAGATATAAAGGTCATGGCCGAAAAGCTCATGCTACAGGGATTTACAGCTCCATCCAAAATGGGGTTTTCAGAACTGGAAACATAATCACTGAGCTGGCAGGGAGGGAACTGTAGAAAGAAAAGACAAGAACACCTCTCTCCTTTTCTGTTCTTAGTAGTAGCTGCTGGATTGAGGGCCTACTGGAACAGCTGATCACTTCTGATCACTTCTGCTCTACTGCATTGTGTTGCCACCTTGACAATGCACTGCCTGAGTCACTGCCAGAGGGAGTTTCTCAACTGAGAGGGAATGAAAGAGGCATTTGAGATCCTGATACCTGACAGGTAAATATATTTTGTATTAGATATGAAGAAGCAGAAACAGTTACGAAAACAATGACTGCATCTCTAGTTCACTCTTCCATGAGAAGATTGTCCTGTAGTTTGTAATCAATTTTCTGAATATTCTAAATTGTTCAGTATTACATTTTTGAATTTCCTTCACAAGACTTATTTAGGTGATTGTGTTGCATGCATACTATGCAGCATTCACCGTTGAGAGAGATTTGTGACTTTTATTTTGTGTTGTTTATATACATTAAAACAAACAAACAAACAAACCTCACCAAGCATTAGGCATAAATCTCCAGAGCTGCCAAATAATATTTGTCATTGTATTTTTGTAGAATACAGATATACTAAAATCTCTGAACTAAAGCACTGGCTTATGTTTCACTTGAACCTCATGCTATGAGAACACTCATGAGGAAACATCTGAACACCAAGATACAAGTTTTAACCTCCCTGCGTGAGCATTCTATGCTATTCTAAATTCTATTCTAAATAGCAAATTCAATGTTTTTAACTTAAAAATATAGAACGTATTTACACTTTCTATTCCATTAATATTTGAGACTGTTATATCTTAAATACATTCGTTGCGGTTATGACCATTACGACTGAAGGCCATTTTAAAGCTACTGAATAAATGCCTTCTATAAAGATATTCAATTTTGTAGTCTATAAGTCTAAGAATATTAAGAAGGAAGCACTCCTTATTTTCCAAAAGTAGGAATGTTTTGGTTGTTTTCTAAGCAAAAAAGAAAAAAAAAAAAGTGTAATTTATATTTAACTCCAAATTTATTGTGTTCCACTTTTCCATTTTTAAATTATTTATTTATTTATTTATTTATTTATTTTAATCTTAAGTCTGGAGATGGTTTCCTGCAGGAATTAATGAATTGTGAGTTTTCTCTTTCTTTCTAATCTCAGGATTAAAATTAAATTGTGTGATTAGAATAGGCTTCCCATTGAGTTTTATTAGGATGAGTTCTGATTTCTCTGTGAAACCCTGATGTTCTCCCATGTTCCATTAACAGGATGTATGTTTTCATGGCATTTTGTTGTCCAACAGAGTTGTGTTAAACTAATTATAAAGGCATATAAGATCAGATTTATTTTAAGTAAAGCCTTTAAACTACATCAAGTGCCCTCTGAATGTTCATGAAAATGTTGTATATTGGCAGGGGTTGGGTGAGGGTATCAGATCTATTCTGTGGTCATTGCTCCAGGCTGCAGTTATTTCCATGCCTACTGAGCATAGATAGTGAAGTAGTGGGTAAACATTCCATCACCAGTAGGTGACAAACTGCTTTCCTAGATTGCTACTGGTTGCCCCTAGGTTGTCCCACTTCCTTTCCAAGCTCTCCTCCAGTACAAACAGTAGGCTGAAATCTTCTTAAACTTGATACATAGTAGCTCAGAAAATATGATATAATATATATATATATTTATATATATATTATTATTATTATATATATTTTATATATTTTAGTTATGTTTTTTTCTGGTTGCTGATTCACTGGCAAAACATTCTTATTGCTCTTTGGTTAGAGATCCATTATACAATTTACCTTTCCTTTTCTCCCTATCTGTTTTTCCTTTCTATTTACATTTTATTCTCATTTAAGTCAGCCACTGGAAGTATAACCATAGATATGACATTTATTTTCTTTATTGTTGTTTTGTTTTTAGTACTGCAAGAGAAAACAGTAAGGTCAAATTATTCTGGAGAACTTCATGACTAGTATTTGAGCAAGTACAGTACTTAAACATGTCTAAAATAAGGATGTCACCAAGGTAAACTGTAAGTAAACAAAGAGAGGCAGTAGCTTAATCTTACTTTCAAGAGATAATAAATAGGAGTTCAGGTTTTCAGTCTTCGTTGTTTTCAGCCCTAAAGGACCACAGATAATTCCCTCAACAGAGCATGAAAAACAAGAACATCCATTTTGTGTGGCTACTGAAAGATCTTATTTTAATAGGAAAGATGAAATTTGAACATGCCTCTGGAGTGCCTTTCTTAAAATGAATCAATTAAGTCACAAGAGAGGATTTCAGGAGGTACTGTCAACCTTGACACAGCAACAGAAAGCAGGAGACCCAGTCTTTTAGTAAATAATAAAAGCACTTGAAGGGTGACAATTGCAACACCAAGAATCCTCTAAAATTTCAGTGCAAGAATGCAAATGTGATTGCTTCCAGGCATGCTCTGTAGCAGTGTTAAGAACTGCTAAATACTCTGTAGTACCTGTGTAGTGGGTTTATATGGTAAGCTTTTGGAAGCAGGGGGGCACAGGTGTGGCTTCTATGAGAAGAATCCAGAAGCTGCCCCATATTAGATAAGGGCCCCACAGCAGCTCAGAGCTGAGTCAATAAGCAATGTTGTTTGCACCTCTGTGAGACTGTGAGAGCATATTTACGGAGGGGGCGGGGGGGGGGGGCGGAAAGCACCTGCTGGAGAACAGCAGCTGGGGGGGGGTGGAGAGAGACAGAGAGAGAGAGAGAGAGGAGTGAGAAACAGGCTTGCAGATGCCAAGGTCAGTGCAGAAGGAGGGCAGGAAGTGCTCTGGGCATGGAGCAGAAGTTCCCCTGAGGCCTGTGGAGAGGCCCCTGGTGGAGCAGGTTGTCCCCCTGCAGCTCATGGTATACCATGGTGGAGCAGTGTTTCACACTGCAGCCTGTGGAAGAGGCCACAGTAGAGCAGGTGGATGTGGCCTGGAAGAGGCTGTGGCCTGTGGAGGACCCCCACCGGAGCAGATTCCAGGCTGGAGATGTAGCCTATGGAGAGGAGACCACACAGGAGCAGGTGACCTGGCAGGAGCTGCTGACCGTAGGGGACCCAGGTTGGAGCAGGGGATGAGAGTGACTGAGAAGGAGTGGCAGAGATGAAGTGCTATAGACCGACTGCAACCTCCATTCCCTCATTCCCCTGTGACACTTGGGGGGAAGAGGTAGAAGAAGGTGGATGGGGTTTTTGATTTATTTCCTTTTTTTCTTACTTCTCTAGCTTGTTAGTAATAGGCAATAAATCTTACTATCTACCTACTCTCTGTTTTGCCTGTTGCGAGTCTGTTTTGCCTGTCACAATAATTGTTGATCAATCTCGCCATCCTTATCTCAACCCTTGAGCCCTTTGCATTGTATTTTCTCCCCCTTTCCTTTTGAGGAGGGGGAGTGAGAGAGCATCTGAGTTGGAGCGCAGCTGCCCACCCGAGTAAAACCACCACAACATGTTAAGCAGTAAAGATTACCTGAACAGTTCCAAAGCTAAGAATTATCCTATGATTAAGTTATTTTTGAGACTGCATACTTCCGTACATTTTGCACAAGTCCATTCTAAAATATATGACCAGAACTTAAGAGTCTGACGTGCATGCACCTACTGAGAAACAGTATTTCAGACGCTCTTTCCAGATTTTAAAAAGCATTTGGGGGACATTGCGATGTCATAGATACTAAACGGCAAAAGTAAATCATCTATAACTTTAAGTTTCATCAATGTATAAGCTTTAATAAATAAACAGAAAGCCACATGGCATATATCAAGCAGAAAAAATGGACATGTTTACAGAGTTTAGTCTATTCCGTCTTTTCTGTGCCCAGTAACTCCTTTAAATACTACTCAAGGCTCTGAAAGATAACTGAATAGATAAATAAATAAAAATATAGTTAATCTGAGCAGCTATTAAAAACAATTTGATATAATTGTTTCAGCAGACACACAACAACATAAAAGAGAGAAAACATTTCAGAAAAGCTATGGTTTTAAGATATGGTTAAAGTGAAGATATATGGAACTTGGTAGATAAATTGCTATACATAAAATAACAAAATTATATAAAGAACACGTAAGATGAAGAAGAAAATGTTCTAATCTTGTCCAAATTCCTAAAAGACTTTTAAATGAGATTGAAAGACTATTTTTCTGTAGGGTTTATACAGAACTTTCTTTGGAACATATAATCACAAGCTAGATTTAAGCATTTGTGTCAATAATAAAAGCATCTACACAGGATAATAAGAGCAAAAATAACTTACCAAATTCTAGTTAATTAAAAAAGATCTTCAAACATATATTTAATACATTAAAATTTATAATTTTATATTTTGAAGGCTATTTACATTAAATATCTTTTAAACCTATGCTACTTATTCAGGGGCTAAATAGACATGATATCATAGAACAATTATGAAAACCATTACTGTCCAGTTGTGCAGAAAGACTACTGAAGTAAATGTATAATAGATACGATCTATAATAGCCGGTTGGTATAGGAACAGGTGCCCTCCCAAAGCATGTTTCCTAGTTCTAAAGAAATCACTTTTCTAATTTAAAAGGTATCAATGAAGGAATTTATTTTGTTGAAATTTCTTGTATATACAGATATTTAGTATATATAACTAATAAAAATAGAGGTCTTTAGGCCTCTTATGAGGAGGCCTCTCATTTATAGGCCTCCTATATAGGCCTCTCATAGGCCTCTCATTCTCAGATAAGCATACAACAAAATCTTGAATTTATGTTTATATTTGGTATAACAGTTTAAGATTACTAACCCAATTATAATTGTTATCCTATTTGAATCAAGTTTAAAAATTGTCTGTTTAATAATTGTTATTGACACACTGAAATAGATGGAAAGAATAAAAGATGTTTTTCCAGTGCCCCGGGCACAGTTCCTCTCTCTTAACTACTCACAGTGCATTGACTATGTCATTGCACTGACTCCACAAGACAGAATTATACTAATTTCACTAAGAAATCATATAGAGGAGAAGAAAGGTACTTGAGCACTGATTTTTTTCTTCCATTCTTGAACTGAGTGAGTATTTTTCTTCAGTATGTCAGCACAGTTTTAAATGGTCTTCTAGATATCAAATTGTGGTTTAGGCCAGCAGGAAGCTAAGCATCACACAGCTGTTTGCTCACATCCCTCCAGAAGTGGCATGGAGGAGAAAAGTGGGAAAAAAAAAAAAGTTAAAAAAAAAAAAAAAAGTTAAAAGGTAAAAGGTGAAACTTGGAGAATTTTTAACAATGTGTTTATGAAGTTTTACAATAATATCCCAGTGGGCAGACACTCAGACCAAACAGTTATGGTTAAGAAGCTTCTATGAAGAAGCCTGTTAAGTAGCACACTATATTTTTAGGGATGCTGAAATTAATCTCTTATCTTTGTGATTCATTTTAGCCAGTTTCTGTATTTCTTTTTTCCCTTCTATGGGGTTTTGATATTGTAGTGCAAAAGAGGCCTCCCAGATTATTAGTTGTAATTTGATAATCATCATCATAATCAAAATTACTTATTTTTTCTTTTGCTGTTTTGATTAGGAATTGCGTCCTAATAATCTGTTATATAGTTAACGTGTTTTCAGCTTTAAACTGCTGTTGTTTTCATCAGTTGTGAAGAGATACAGAATCAGCTTTAAGTCTGAAGTGTGTAGGAGGACTTAGTGTGGCCCATACGTCAGCCATGATGACAGTATCATGACTGTAGTTAGCCACTATGTATTTCTTTACTCAAATTCAGGCCTCTGTTTGGTAATACCTTAGTCAATTGGTTGAATGAAAGAAAAATTGGAGCATTTTATATGGTTTGCTATTTAGTCCTTCTAGAACACGCCATGGAACTTTAAATATTTCAGGAGTACTTAAAAAATGTTATCTTCCTTTAGGGAAGTCAAATAGGCTGATGAAAAGAGAAACAAAAATGCCTTAACATCCCCATCAATTTTTTCTTAAAGGAAAAACTGAAAGAATTTGTGAAATATGAAACTACTCTCCAGAGTCTCGGTTTTACATTAGAAAGCATCTTTTATTTTTTACCATTGCACTTAACATATTCTCAAGTGCCCTTCCAGTCAATGATTTAGCTTTCTTGCTGAATGAAAAGGTTTTAGTGTCTGTGCGCCTTATGTTACATAATTTATTGCACTTACTAAGCGTTCTGTAATTTTCCCTACCTAAAATGGAAAACCTTCCTTATTTCTGATGATGTATTTCCTTCATTTCTATGCATACTCTGTTTCCTCGGGAACATCCGCTACTCTCCCCTGCCCCTCCCCATTTATCAGTAACACTGAATCAGAGATCAAGCTACTTACTTGCCTTTTTTTATCATATTCTTGTATCAATCGTATGTCAACTCAAACTGTAGGATTCTTGCTGAAGAAAACTGTGAAGCTGCACATTAACAGAGAAATGCAAAGGATTAACAAGCTCATGGAAGTTCACTCCAAAAGGGATTGTCAAGAAATGCAGTCCAAATTTAACTTTCTGTGCAGGAAATCCCTAGGCCTCTGGCAGTTGAAATCTGGGAGGGCATGCCACTGGAATGGTGTTGAGTAGTTCTTAAACACTTTCATAGAATCACAGAATTGCCCAGGCTGGAAGGGATTATCTAAGATCATCTAAGATTATCTAACTCCAAGTCCCTTGCCACGGCCAGGGACGCCTCCCACTACATCAGGTTGCTCAAAGCCCCATCCAACCTGGCCTTGAACGCTTCCAGGGATACCACATCCATAACTTCTCTGGGCAACTTGTTCTAGCCTGTACCAGTTTCCAGTGCCTCACAACCTTCATAGTAAAGAATTTATTAATCTAAATCTAAATCTATATTATTGTTATTGCTGTTGTTGTTGTTATTATATTTTTAGTTAATTAGTAGTTAGTTTAAAGACATTCTCCCTTATACTATCGCTATACTCCCTGACAAATAGTCCCTCCCCAGTTTTCTCTAGGCCTCCTTTAGGAAGGCCACTATAAGGTCTGCCCAGAGTCTCCCCTTCTATATAACCCCAACTGTCTCAGCCTCTCTTCATAGGAGAGGTGCTCCAGCCATCTGATCATCCTTGTACCCCCCCTCTGGACTCACTCAAACAGGTCAATGTCCTTCTTATACTGGGGGCCCTAGAAATGAACACAGTACTTTCCTTTGATGCCTGACGCTAGCTGATGTTTGAGACAAAATTGCGGCTGGTCTGACTTACTACAGCAAATCATGAGGAGTAAGTAAACATTCTGGATGATATCTTGCTCCTTTTGAAGTAAATTACAAATCTCTCATGGACCTCACTAGGGCTGTTAGAATATATTTACATGTTTACCTGAAATAAAAAAATATACCAATGTGAAAAATTGACACACAGGGTGTACCTGTCTCTTCTATGGCAATGCTGAAAAATATTTGGAGCCTGACTGAGAAGTCCAAAGTCTGCTGTGATTGGTGTTACTGTCGGAAATGTGATAGACATATTACTGGCAAAAAAGGTAATATGCTAATCTAAATAGCACTCAATCCCCTTGTGCATATAACCCAACCCTATGGGCTGGGTTATACCTTTAACTCCCTGTTTGTGTGTGTCTGTCTGCTATTCTATTATTTTTATTTTTAAAATAAGGACTCTGATGATGTTTTTATGTGGTGAAACACTAATTAGTTTTAGTTGTGACTTGATTCAGAAAGCCTGGTGATAATTGCCCTCAAAATATGGATTTTATTTCAAGATGAGTTCTGTACAAGATCTTTGTTAGTATTTATTGTGACCGACTTCATTTCATTTCACGACAGTTCTGTGACCTTTCTAACTAGTTCTGATAATATTTTCCAATTATATTAACACAAGCATTTTTTTGCATTTCTACAAAAAATAGTAAAGACAGACTTTTTTTTTAAAGGAAAACACAATAGAAGTTGTACTTAGAAACAAAAGTAAAGCTTCAAAACAAAACAATAAGGAGAAGAAGGGAAAGAAGGAGGAGGAGGAGAAGAAGAAAGAAGAAAAAGAAGAAGAAGAAGAAAACAAGAAAATCTCATATTTCTAGCTGTTTCTGTCAGGAATTTCCGATCAAATTTTTATCTTTTTTTTTTTTTCTATTTTATTTTTATTTTGTACCCTTAGTTCATACATAATATAATGTTGTCTATCTTTCCTCAACCAAACTGCACTTGTATTTTTACCAATTTTTTGTCATTATTGAAAATCTCCTCTCTTTTTTTTGGTCCAACTATAGAAACACAAGAAGTATCTACATTTTTTTTCCCCTAGTAATACTAGCCTTTTCTAACTAATTGAATGATTTTCTCAAAAATTTCTTGAGCTACAGCTTCTTTGTAGCTGCATGATCTAGGTAGTCCATATTGTTCTGGTAGCATACTGAAATGTCACTATATTCAGACAGCTCATTTGACAGGTGATCTTTTGGGAAGGATCTCAAACCTTTTTCTGTACCTAACACTTGTTACCTATATCAGAATGCAGAATGCTGCATTTCGTGATTAACCAATGTGTTTGATTGTTTTCTAGACCTAGGTAACATCCATGGTTTTATGGATGTTACTCCAGGAAAAGTCTGGATTGCCCCAGAGAGAGTTCCGGGAATTTGCATATAGGTAAGTAAGCCTTTGAGCCTTCTATCACTTTGTTCTTATATATTTATTTTGCTAATTATCTGGTCTAATAAACCACTACATTACTACTTATTGCAGATTATTTGCACTTATTGCACTTATTACAGATTATTGCACAAGACTGCTTTGTTTCTTGTAAGACCCTTTCAGTGAACCATAAATGCAAAGTGAAGCTTTGCTAATGCATTGGTTTTAAAAATATCTCCGAAGGAATGTGTTTTTCATCCATTATTTCCTTGGAAAAAAGTTCTCTTCAGAGCACTGGGAATGCTGAATTAATGACAGCTTCTTCATGTCCTCTTCAGAATAAACACAAAATGTGAGAAGCATAAATGTAATATACATATCTGAGGTATTAAATATTCAGGCATTACTAAAAATATTTTGTTGGAATGTTTGAATGGATAGATGACAAAAGCTGTGCAGTCCCTTGAATGTTATGAACAGAGTGTTGAGTTACCAGTTGCTACAGCAGGAGACTGGATGTCATTATAAGTCATTCTATATCTCAGCCCTGATCTATATGTAGTGCCTCTGTCCGATATTTTTGGACAGAATTTTCATTTCTAACTTACTTCCAGCAAGGCTAGGAATGCAGAAGATAAGAACTTAGAAAGAAGGCTTACATTACATTACAGATTACTAGGAGATTGTTGTATTATGGTTCCATGAGAACAAATGTTATTTTGAATACCATATTTTTTAGCTGCTGAGAATGCTGGTGGGTATTTTTGATTAGCCTGTACATTATTTAAGAAAACAGAAGGTCCGAAGGCCACATAAAATATATGTTCTTCTGGGGGAAGCGTTTAAAATGACAAACTGTAGTGCTTTCCTGCAATGGTCATCTGCCTTTGCTTTTAATCATTTAATAACAATGAATTTTCTGAAACAGATGTATGAGAATGGAAAAGGGTTGTGAAGTAAGATGCAGGAGAGAAATACCACTAAGTAAATATCAAGTTGTTGTAAATGTATTCAATATTTTCTTGATATTTGGATTCTTTTTAATTTTAAGTATAGAATTTTCTCTAATACTTAGAAGGATAAGAAGTATGTGGATGGTGTTCCAACTTGCTGCAGAGCATGAGAAAAAACTTCAGTAGCAAAACCAATGCGAAAAACAGCAGTGTATAGTAGAATCACCCCAAATTAGTATTATTGGAAAACTTATATGTAACATTAGTAAGTGGTTTTTGTTGTTGTTTGTTTGTTTTCTTGTTGTGCTTGAAGTCATCATTTCTGTTTTATCTAGATTTTTCATATACTAAACATAAATCATAACCACAGTGCTGCAAAATGCTAAACCTAGCAAACATGAGTATCTATGAGGATCTGGGCATCAATGTAATTAACAAAATATGAAAATTTTCATTCAGTTCCTATTTTGTCTATGTTTCCATTTAAGTTAAATAATCAGGTGGCAATCATAAAAATTCTTATTTCCAAGATGATTGATTCATTTTAGGAATCTGACCCAGGACTCTGGAAATACTGAAAAGACTTATCTTTAGTTCCAAGTGGTTTTGCATGAGGCCCAGCAAGATACCATATAAATACTGTCACATAAAACCACTATGCACTATCCACATCCCCCAGCATATGATTAGCAGGAGGAACATGGGAATTAATCTTCTCAGATGCTACACAAAAATCATCTAATTCAATGTTATCTCTGATATAGGTGACTCCATTTCCAACAACATAAAATTCATAAGATGCCTAGACTTTTTAGGGTTATAGTTTTTTGTTTGTTTGTTTGTTTTGTTTTGTTTTGTTTTGTTTTGTTTTTTCACTCATACATCCCAAGAAGACAAAAGATTGGCTTCTGGTAGATCTATTTCAAGAGCAGCCCTGAGGACCTGGGTGTGTTTGGTGATGAGAAGCTCAACATAAGCCAGCAATTATGTGCTTGCAGCCCAGAAAGCCAAATATGTCCTGGACTGCATCAAAAGAAGCATGTCCAGCATGTTGAGATAGGTGATTCTTCCCCTCTACTCTGCTCTCTTGAGACTCCACTCGAAATACTGTGATCAGCTTTGGAGCCCCCAGCACAAGAAGGACATGGACATAATAGAGTGAGTCCAGAGAAAGGCCACTAGAATGATTAAAGGGCTGGAGCACCTCTCATGTGAAGGGAGTCTGAGAGAGTTGGGGTTGTTCAGCCTGGAGAAGAGACGGTTCCAAGGAGACCTTATAGCAGTACCAAAAGGGAGTCTACAGGAAAGCTGGGGAGGGACTATAGTGATAGGACAAGGTGTAATGATTTTAAACTAACAGGGGGGAGATTAAGATCAGATATAAGGAAGACATTCTTTTCTGTGACAGTGGTGAGGCAATGGAACAGGTTGCCCAGAGAAGTTGTGGATGCGGTATTCCTGGAAGTGTTCAAGGCCAGGTTAGATGGGGTTTTGAGCAACCTGATATAGTGGGAGGTGTCCCTGCTTATGGAAGGGGGTTGGAATTAAGATCCCTTCCAACCCAAACTATAATGTGATTCTATGATTCTATGTCCATAACTTGTAAATTTGTTCTGAGAATGATTAATTGTAGAATCATGTGATAATTGAAGTTGGACTGAAGATGGAACAGATCTGTGGAGGTCAGCTCTACAAAAAGAAAAGGCCAATGCTGTGTGTTCAGATAGTTTGCCAGAAGCAATGATGCCTGTTTGTAAACACAGTATGTTTACAGATCTTGTTAATTGACCTTTCTCCTCAAACTGGAAGAAACTGAAATCAGATATGCCACTTCTGAAAGATATCAAATGCTAAGAAAATTGTAGCATACTCCATATCCGAACTTCTCTGAAGCTGAGAAACAACATAAGAAACGGTGGAAGATTCATGAAGTTAGAGGAAGAAAAAGCAGGGAGATGTGTGACTAAATCCAGTGGAGGAACATTCTGTATAAGTTTACTTTTCAGAACTCTTCATTCTAGAAGAATAAAATAATCAGAAATAATACTAGGGGACCAGTTGAAAGCTGTGAGTTCAACTTTTCAGCTGAATATATCAGCTTTTTTTTTTTTTTTTTTTTTTTTTTTTTTTTTTTTTTCAACACAGCAATCATGAATTAATAGAGTTTTCAATTCTTGGAAAAGTAAGGAGTGAGTTTAGCAGAACTGCCATCTTCAGGAGGGCAGGCTGGCCTGTTTAGTAGACAGTTTGCTTGAGTCCCTTGGGAAGCAGTCCTGAACAACAAAGGAGTCCAGGAAGGCTGGACTTTTCCTTCAAGAAGAAAGTCCTAAGGGTGCAGGAGCAGGCCATCCGCATGTGCTGAAAGATGAGCTGGCATGGAAGAAGACCGACATGGCTGAGAGAGCTGTGGTTAGAGCTCGGGAAGAAAAAGAAGGTTTATGACCTTTGGAAGAAGGGGTGGGTGACTCAGGAGGGCAACAAGGATGTCACAAGGCTGTGTAAGAAGAAAATTAAAAGGGCCAAAGCCCAATCAGAGCTCAATTTGGTTACTGCCATTAGGATCAATAAAAAATGTTTTTATAAATACATAAACAACAAAAGGAGGACTAAGGAGAATCTCCTTCCTTTATGTTTCCCCTCATATGGGGGGAAACAGTGACAAGAGATAAGGAAAAAGCTGAGGTACTTAATGCCTTCTTTGAGTCAGTCTGTAGTAGTAAGACCAGTTGTTCAGCCTCCTGAGTTGGTAGATAGGGATGGAGAGAATAATGAACCCTTATAATCCAAGAGGAAGTGGTTAGAGACCTGCTACACCACTCAGATATATGCAAGTCTATTGTGCCAGATGGGATCCACCCAAGGGTAATGAAGGAGCTGATGGAAGTGCTCACTAAGCCACTTTCCATCATTTATCAGCAGTCCTGGATATCAGGGAAGGTCCCAGTTGAATGGCAGTTAGCAAATATGACACCCAAGTACAAGGAAGGCCAGAAGGAGGACCCAGGGAACTACAGGCCTGTCATTCTGACCTTGGTGCCAGGGAAGGTTATGGAGGAGATTATCTTGAGCACCATCATGCAGCACATACAGGACAGCCAGGGGATCAGTCCCAGTCAGTTTATCAAAGGCAAGTCCTGCTTGACTAACCTGATCTTCTGTGTTGAAATAACATGTCTAGTGGATGAGAGAAAGGCTGTGGATATTGTGTACCTAGATTTTAGTACAGCATTTGACACCACTTCTCACAGCATTCTTCTGGAGAAGCTAGCTGCTCATGGCTTGGACAGGAGTATGCTTCTCTAGGTGAAAATCTGGCAGGGTGGCTGGACCCAAGGAGTTCTGATGAATGGATTTAAGTCCTATTGGCGGCCAGTCACAAGTGGTGTCCCCCATGGCTCAGAACTGGGGCCACTTCTCTTTAATATCTTTATCACTAATCTGGGTGAGGGGATTGAGTACACCCTAACTAAGTTTGCAGACAATGCCAAGTCAGGCGTGAGTGTTGATCCTGGCTTGTATCAGAAATGTGTCCAGCAGGAGTAGAGAAGTGATTGTCTCCCTGTACTTTGCTCTGGTGAGGCCACACCTTGAATACTGTGTTCAGTTTGGGGCCCCTCACTACAAGGAGGACACTGAGGTTCTGGAGCATGTCCAAAGAAGGGCAATGAAGCTGGTGAAGGAGCACAAGTCTTAGAAGAAACGGTTGAGGGAACTGGGGTTATTTAACCAAGAGAAAAGGAAGCTCAAGGGAGACCTCATCACTCTCAATAACTACCTCGAAGGAGGTTGTAATGTAGTGGGGGTCAGTCTCTTCTCCCAAGCAACAAGTGATAAGACAAGAGGATATGGCCTCAAGTTGTGAAGGGGATGTTTATGTTGGACATTATGAAGAAATTTTTCACTGAAAAGGTTGTGAGGCATTGGAACAGGCTGCCCAGAGAAGTAGTTGAATCACCATCTCTGCAGGTATTTGAAAGACTTATAGGTGTGGTGCTTAGGGTTTACTTGTAGACTTGGCAATGCTAGGTTAACAGTTGGTCTTGATGATCTTAGAGATCTTTTCCAACCTAAAAGAGTCTATGATACTGAATAATTGTCTTCAGTGGGGTGATTATGGTTTGAAATTTCTCCTCTCTCTCTCTATATATATGTATATTTACTTATAAAATCCAACATGATGATAAAAGATGATAATAAATTCTGCTTCCTAAAGAGACTAGTTACAAAAGCAAGAGGCAGGAAAATAATAGCAATAATTAAAAAAAATGAAAAGAAAAAGAAAAACAATGTTAACTTATGAAATGGACAAGGGTAGGCTTTATTTACAGAAAGTTGTGTGTGTTACTTCCAGGCCTCCAATCATAGCAAGGCTATGAATTCTTTCTGAATTTTCTGATGTAGCAACAAGCTACGTGAGTACTTGGAAAGTCATGATGACATTGATATTCAGCATACCCAAATGCTGTCAAACATAACAAATAAAATAAATTCTTCAACAGCATAATCCCTAAGTGATAGAGATTTATTCATACGTTACATTCAGTGATCTTTAATTAGAACTATTTGTGTGTTAATGATGCATAGCAGTAAAGCAAACAGAATGCTTAAATGTCTATGTTATTCATGCATTGCTCAAGCAACTAAACTAAAAAAAAAAAAAAAAAAGGAAAAAGGAAGGAAACAGTCTCAAAAACTAAAAAAAAAATACAGCAACTTGGAATGTACTTTAATACTTCACGGTCTGATTAGAGTAAAATAGGCACAATTGTTAAGTGTGTAGAACATGAAGCCATTTTATTTGAGTACCAGGTCATTCTTCCTAGTTGTATTCAGTGAGAAGACCTGAAGATCTTGTCCTACAGATTCCAACAGGAGCCTTGAAATACTTTGAAGAAACAAACAAACAAACAAACAGGAAGCTGAACTGAATGAGTCAAAATTCACAGCTTTGTTCATACATAATTTTCCCGTCCATCAGCATTGTTCAGTGGACTGTTGGTCTGTTTTTCTGTGGCAATTCTTACATTCTTTTTTACATTCTTATGTGCAACACTGAAAGCAATTTTACGAGTGACATCAAATGCAGAAAAGTAGATTATGTTCTATCATTGCATTACAGTGTCATATGCTGATAATGTGAATTGCTACAGAATGTTGTTTACTCCAGTACTACTCCTTCCTAAATTTTTTTGCACATGATACAGATTTTATAACAAATTTGTTTTATGTCAGGGCAGGTTGTGAACAGTAAATTACCTTGCAGACAGTCATGTGTTTTCTTGCCAGAGAAGATACAGGCAAATTCTGTATACGTCTGCATTTCAGGACTGATTCTACCCAGAGTGCTTTCATAACAATGAAAGTCTGTGTACTTTAATGAAATTCTATCTTAGCTCACACTTTCTCAGTGAGAAAAGAATACTAGCAGTTGCTTGGATTATAATCTGCTTGATAAAATGTGTAGTCCATTGATAGATGAGAACTGAGGGGCTGGTAAGACTGAGACTGAGGGGCTGAGGTGTTGAACGTGTTGTTTTGGGATAAGAGAAAATTATTTGCATAAAAGAAAGTTCTTGGATGTTTCTACTGATTAATCAGAGAATGGATATTTTGAAGTTGCTGCAATGCTTTTATGTAGTTTGTTTCTATAGCTGCAAATTAAAGTATCATAATTGCAACTGATGATATCAAATTTAATATCTTTATTATTTATATACACATTATGGACCAGAAAAAAAACTCAAAACTTTATTCCTATCAACAGGATACTTTTTTATTTTATTTTATTTTATTTTATTTTATTTTATTTTATTTTATTTTATTTTATTTTATTTTATTTTATTTTATTTTATTTTATTTTATTTTATTTTATTTTTATTTTTGATTTTATTGATTATTTTTCCATAAAAAGAAACACCTTACACTCTACACCATAAAAATCTATCACAAAGAACCACTCTCCATTTAATATTTAATATAACTGAAAGGAGATTCCAATTTTCTGAAATTATAATCTGTGATAGACATAAAATTATTTGAGCATTCACACTATGTTTTAGAAGCAAAATAACCATTTAGTGTTGGGAACTGGCTTTGTGATCTAATACAAACATTTAGATGTCTGTTGACAATATTAGATGTCTGTTGATCTTATATAGACATTCTGATCTTCTTTTCATAACAATCATGTGTCCTCCAGTTCTGTAAATGATAAAGCAAGCTACTGTCATGTTTGACTGTACTCATTGATGTTATCAGCTTGGGGTCTTCATGTCTCTCTCACTACTACACTTTTGACTTTTTCTAGGCTACCCACTGAATCTCTTTGCCAAAATCTAGTTGTGAGGTATATGTGTGGCTTCATGTATTTCGTATCATTATAGAATAGTCATACCTGCCATGCTGCCTGCTGGCAGGATGATGTCTATACTGTTAGGTTAACAATACCCAAAAACTGGTGAATCAGTATGCATACTGTAATTATTTCTCATTTTAAGCAGTGTCCTCTAGCTGTTCCTTATTCGATCTCTGTCCTACATTGCCTACCTTAACTGTTCTGCAAGTTTTTTGAAACAAGGGCTTATCTTCATGTATTGCTTACAAAGCACCTACTAGACTTATAGATTGAGTAAATTAATTTAATTATTGTTTCTCAATGAACATAGTTTCTGCAAAACTGAAATTCAAGGGAATTTAATTCCTATTTAAGAAGTACTTAGTACTTCTAACTTAATGTTAAAACATAATTTACTTAACTAAACTAAACTAACTTAAAGTTAAATGTTTAATGTTAAAATAACTAAACTAACTTAATGTTAAAACATAAGAAATGTATTTCAGCTAATGTCTGCAGAAAATAAATGCATGAATATTTGGAGGAACTAACAGCAAGTACAGATTCTTCTCTATGGATACTTTAAGGGGTAAATCAAGATGAAAGTGTGCATGGAGGACAAACAGGCCAGTGAAACTAGGTTTAGCTTTATACTGCAAACAGTGCTTCCCATCTCTGTTAATTAAAGAATAGTTTTTGAGTGATTGGGTTTCACTGTGAACATTATTTTTTTCCGCCTTTTAATTTTTTTTTATTAGTCTTGAACATGTATAAGCAGAAAATAACTCATCTTGATTTGATTCACAGGGCCCAGATGAAGTCTGCAGCACTGTAGTTAGGAAACAAATCAATATGTTATTCATGAACTAAGCTAACCTAAGCAAATTTGTTATGAGATCAGTGAGACCCAATTTTATTTTAAAATAAAGAAAGTGGAGAAAGCCAAGCTAGACAAGTTAAAGCAGTGAATTATTACTTTAGCTATATAGATCTGTACGTGTGTGTGCATGCACATACATGTGAAATGCTGGCTATTGTATGTGTATACATGTATATGTATATGAAGTGTATAATGAATCCACTTAATTGTGAGAAGAAATGGCTTGGTACTGCTCAGAGGACATGTGGTCAGATTTCCAAAATGAGGGCTACTTTTGACCTTCCCATGTGAGGACAGAAAAGTTATTGTTTTGGAATTCCAAAATATATCTACAGTCTGTGTTAAATTATCCTTTTTGGAAAGGTTACAGAGGTTGCATAGCCTGTCTAGACAAGAAAATGAGTTGATCATTACATGACAGTACATTGTAAAGGTGCTATAACCTGTCTACTTCTGGTTTTAGATATGTTTGCTAGTAATATCTCTTTGCATGAGATATTTCAGTGGGTTAGACATGGCCTCAGAAGGAGGACCTAGTTAGAGGTTGTGTGTTATGAAGAAATCAAGGACTTAAACCCAGCTTGCTGTTCCCAGAGCTATTTAGTGGAAACTAATGAGTGCTGAATTCCAGAGCCAATCCTTTCCTCTTTTACTCATTTTCACTGACTCATCTCCTCACCCAGGTGGTTGAATACAGATATGAATTAAAGTGCAAGAATCAAGAATTTGTGCTTTTTTTTCCTTTTTTTTTTTTTTTTTTTTTTCCATCTACTAAAGGGATTAATAAAGAAGAACTGTGTTTGTTTGTTTGTTTTTTCAGTTGTGTTAAAGATGCTTTAAGGAAAAATACACTGAAAGGAGTATCTTTTCCCTGAGCAACTTAAAACCTGAATGAAGAGAAGAGCAGTACTAACAGGAACTTGATTGCACTCTGGAAAGGAATTATTCTGATAATTTCATGCTGAAATATGCTAGCAAAAACTTACAAAAAATGTGGAGCATGGACTTTCACAGTTTGCAGAAAGGGAGTGGTGTGAAGGTATGAAGCTTTTCCCTATCATCTAACACAGTATCATTTTGACTTCCTGCAGGGCCTTCAGATATTTAACTATGTGCAGCATCCCAGTGAGAACTCTGTAGTCTTTACATTTTTTGTAAATACTTGGTTGAGCTTGAGGCTAAATATAAAATGAACATGCCATTTGCAACACATGCAAAATCACAGTGTTATATGAGATTGACGTTTGAAATTTCATCAGCACCTGAGAAATATCAAGGTTTAATTAACAAGTCATGCAATGGTGTATAGAGCTTTGAATATTTATGATGGCATTATAATTTTTGGAAGAGACTAAAACAAGCATAACATGAAACTGGCAAATATTTCAAAGCATTTTCAACAGAAACAATTGTTAGTAAATGGAAAAAAAAGCTAACTGAGGCACTGATTTTAAAATTTTAGATAAATAGAATGACCAGTGAAAATATAAAATGTTTGGAATTTGTATGTCTAGTGAATTGTTTTGGAGGATTTATCTGTTTTCATGATATCAGATATGTAATGTATGCAAACCAGTGTTCCTAATGTTTAATTTGTGCAATTAAATATGCAAAACGAGGAGATGCAGTCGGTAGTACTGTAAATGTATCTTTAATTCTACCTCCAAGTATATATCACTTCTGAGTGGATTGATTGTCCCAGTAACTCGTGACAATCTTTGTTCACATACAAAAAACAAAACAAACCTCCCACTGCCAAGCCTTTTCCCTTACACAGAAAAAAAAAAAAATCATTACCATCCAATCAAAGCTCATATTTCTCTGTTTATTTGAACTGTGGCTTGTTCTCTGGCTTGAAAAGTCATGTGTCCTATGTGAAGTAGATAGAGCTGTTTGTCTGGTATACCTCAGTTCCTTTGATTTCAAACTCCTAATGCTTTTTAACAAGAGAAAAGAGAAAATCAAAGAAGAAAATACATCTGTAGGCATTACAGGAATAAGGTGTTGAATCAAAAGAAAAAATAAAAAGTTTACTTAATTTTTCAGCTAAATCTAATCTTTTTGTCTTCTCCCAAGTGTATTAGGTTCAGGGATGTAACTTCTAAAAACTGTCATCAGTTTTCATCTCCATGACTAATAGCAAGAACTTTATGTCTACCGATAAAGTTGAATTCAATGTTCAGTTAATCAAAAGAATATAGTGATGTAATCCTGTCCCTGTCAGACTGCTATTGACCCAATTTAGTTTTTTTCTTTTTCTTTTTCTTT
The DNA here is from genome assembly GCF_009819795.1 of Aythya fuligula. Classification (NCBI taxonomy): domain Eukaryota; kingdom Metazoa; phylum Chordata; class Aves; order Anseriformes; family Anatidae; genus Aythya; species Aythya fuligula. The sequence goes on from NC_045559.1 coordinate 18,358,206, forward strand.
TTCTTTTTCTTTTTCTTTTTCTTTTTCTTTTTCTTTTTCTTTTTCTTTTTCTTTTTCTTTTTCTTTTTCTTTTTCTTTTTCTTTTTTTTTTTCTTTTTCTTTTTCTTTTTCTTTTCCTTTTTTCTTATTTTTTCCTTACTATTTTTTTTTTTTTTTTTTTTTAAATACAAACAATTCTATACAACGAGGTTAATTGCTCTTCTGCTATTTTCATTCACTTTGGACAACTTAAGATCCAGGACAACCTTGACAAAATCCCACAATTCCCATATTAATCATGGTAAATTGACAGTACTGTGCAATGTTCAAGGTTGATCAAATCCCTTGTAGGATTGAAGCCTAAACTTCCAACATAAATTAAATGATATCTTAAACTTGGAAAGTAGTGAATGCCTTGAAAAAAGTGTTACGAGTGAATTTTATTTAGGATAGTCAACGTGTTCTGATATACGAGCATGTGATTTTATTTGCATAATAGGCATTTTGAAGTAATTAATATTAAATTATTTAAATATTATTTATTGATGTTTAGAGGTGAAAAAAATACGAATATACCGCAGCATTAGTAATGAGTCAGTGAATTAAAAAGAATCTATATCAGAGGCTGCAGATATGGAGGAAAATATTTACTTTCAGTCAGGTGGTCTGGAAAAGGAACACTTTTTAAGACAGGAGGACGTCATTATCCACAAGTGCTTAAATTTCAAACCTTTATTGTGATCATTCTAAACCTCACTCTGCACATATTTTTCTTATTTTCTTGGTACTGCTATGTAAAATGTGACATGGTTGCCTAATAATGATATAGGGTCTCTTTGGAGATGGAAATGCTGTTCTTGTAGAGGATTAAATCAAGCTATTGACAATGGTAGTAGACAACACTTTATAGGACTTTCGGGTGTCTTGAAAAGTTGAATATTTATCATCAGACTTGGTATATATTTTATAGCTGAGCTGCGTCTGAATTATATAGGCCATAACTGTAATTAAGATTTTGTATTTCACATATGCATGTGATGAATGAAACATTGATATTTACTCTTTTGAACTCAGTAAGGTAGTGTTAATTTAACTTAATTGAATGAAAATTCATTCTTAAATTTAAATTAGACACCAAGTCAGTGGTTCATTATGTTTGTTTCCATGTAGGATTTTTCAGGGATTCTTTTGACCTATAATTACTACTACTACTACTACTACTACTACTACTAATAATAATAATAAGACTCCCTGACTCCCCTCAAACTTGATATGATTTGATAGCAGAATATTTGGCTGTTGGAGATGAATGGTGAATAGAACACATTTGTTTTCCTATAAATACTATAACTAACAAAGGCAAGAATGTTGTTTCACTTTATTTCACCATGTGTTTGATTTTAAAAATATAGTATGAACAAAACAATATTGAATATTACATACTAATAGGGAAAACTCATTTATTTGTGTTTATGTCTTCATGTACTCTAGGAAGTGAATACTCAATAAAATATTTATCAGATGTCTTACCTGGTATTTTTATATTGCAAGTAGTTGCTAAAGATGTAGATAAAGAGATAAGAGAGAAAGCAGTTAGATTTTTCTGTTAGTGTCTGAAATCATTATCCTGGTTCCAGAGTTTAGTAATGTTGTACATAATCATTTTTAACAGCTAGTTGCTCCTTGCATTTATACTTAAAAATGCACAGTAGGCTCATTAAAGGCTATTCTCCCAAATATAGAAGTGTCTTGTTTAATAAGAGATTTATAAGATGAAGGGTTTCAAGTGGCAGTGTCAAGTGACCTCCCTCAGGAATGAAATTCTGAGTTTCCTTCGTAACATAAAGTTTAAGCTACAGACCTTTTGTGTTGCAAAAGGTCTGTTTATTTGTTTGTTTGTTTGTTTGTTTGTTTATTTTTAAACAGAAGCACTGCTTATTCACAAATAGTTCAGAAATGGTAAAGGAGGCAAACAGTACAGAATGTCGAGAAGCTAGAAATACGTGACAAAATCAGCAGAGACGTTATGTTATTGAGGGTGAAAATACATACATCTGTACATACATCTAGTTGAATCACAAATTATTGAGACATATTCTTACATAAAAGTGATATGGGTCATTTCATTAATGATAAAAGGAAGGGTGATGTTTCTATTTCATGCTGCTTCTTTCCTTTGATTCTTACTTGTGTTGTATATGCATGACAACTGTGCTGCACCTGGACTTGGCTAAAGGACTTGTCTTTCCAAATAGTGCTGTTAGAATAGTGCTAATAGAGCAATTAGGGAATTCTGACGCCAGCTAATTAGCAGGTACAGGATAGCAGAAGTGATGAAGAAATGAAGTGGAGTATTCCTTCAGTTCAACTCTGTTACTTAGTATGAAATGATTTCTGCCTTTCTATCTTTCATTTAGCTACTGATCGCTACTGATGCGTAGATGTGTCTGATCCCCAATTTTGGTGTCCAAAACACTAAATCTTGTATTCTTAGTAGCTTATAATGCTTGGTAGTACTTGTTATGGCCTTCATTTTCATAAAAATGGTGTCTATGTGTCATTGCATCTTCCTACACAAGCATAAATGCAATGACATAAAGCATATCAAAATCCTTGCCACTTCTCTTGAGTAGAAAATGAATTCTCAGAGGACAGACTGGTTGGAATTGTAATAAGTTTTTTGTTTGTTTGTTTTTTTTAAATGAAAAATAATTAGCTATATTTGATTTCTGAAGAGGATAAAAGTCAATGAAGCATTCAATTTGTTTATATGAGGGGACTGAAACATATTGAAGAGTATGTTATACAGCCTAGACACAGATCTATTAGAAAAAGATGTAACCTGGAAGAAGAACTTACCCTGAAAGATAATTTCCCAGAACAACACTTCCAACAGATCCCTCTTCATTTTCAGATTTCGTTTTTCAGACAAATTGCCTGAAAGAATACAGGGCCTCCAATGTGCTAGATACCCTTTTGCTAACTATGAAAGTTATAAAATAAAATATTTAATATCAATGGCCTGATGACCACCTCTTCCTTCTGCTTGTTTAAAACAAATGTCAGAGTGGACTTGACACTGGAAAATATACCTTTGCTGATCTGATTGAATACATTACTTGACTTGAACTGAAGAGCAAATGCATAAGAGCCCCAGGTTCATGACATACTGCTTTGTGTCTGTTTAGCGATGCTTTTAAATTAATTTGTGCATCTGGATAATTTGGTTGACATCAGACTGTTTTATTTTGTTGTTGTTTGTTTTTTAAATCTTGTTATATTTAAGATGCTCATGCAGTTATGTCTGCAGAAATTAGTTGTGCAACTGTGTTGATACTGTTCTGTGGGAGCCAGGGATTCAGAATATTTGAAAATGAGTTTTCATAGGTCTGTTCTGTTCTGATTTTAGATTTCATAAAAATCAGGAGGTTTTGTTAAATACACTGTAAATTTCACTAAGTCTCTGTCATTGTAAGTAGAATGTGTCTAAGTTACACAATGAAATGCCTCACACATATAAGTTTTTAATATGTAAACATACTATCATAAATTATACACTAATAATTTATTGATGTAAACTTTTTGCCTAGAAAATTTCAAGTGCCATCTTCCCACAATATGACTCATGAAATAATTCAAAGTACAACAAAACAGTCTTATCTCCTTGAGGTAAAAAAACAAAACAAAACACAACAACAACAACAACACAATATACTGAGATATGCACTATTATCCAAAGATTTGCATTATGCTTTGTAAATTATGGTTCAACGAAATTGAATTTATTCATTATCAAGTATTCAACAGATGCTCCTAATACCCACCAAATTCATTGTGTTCAGACTCATATTATTTTAATGTAAAAACTTATAAAATATTTATAAGGAGATGGTGTAACAGTACTTTTAATTATGTTTATGTCTTTCTGCTCCATTTAAATTATTTATTGCACCATGAGGAAATATGTAAATTTGGAGAGACAGAGGAAGAAAAAAAGGAACTTTATACAGCTTATATAGATTATGCCAACATCAACATCTTAAGTTATTTTATCTAATTAAAGAATATTGTAGAGTGCTATATGGAAAAAAAAAATAATCTTGTATGAGTAGTAAGTCCTTCACAAGATTCAACAAAGAAGGAGATTTGGCTTTATTGGTAGAGGAATCCTCCTTCTCTGTGTGTGTGTACTCTGCTTTGTTTGTTTATTGATATGTATGTCTTCTGTAAGCTTTTGTAGAAGGAGGTATATTTCCTTATCTTCATGTTTCAAATATTTAAAGAAAATTGAAGATTACTAAAGTATAAACAGTACTCCCTTCAAAGCCTCTCTGAATTCCAACAAGTTAGCTTCCATTGTTTTCCCATATCTTGTTTATCTTGTTTCAATGCAAGACAGCCAAAAGTAAGGCAGATCTCAACACACTTAAGCTGCCAAATTAATTAAGGGTTTACATTTATAAATGTAAATGTATTGCATATGATGGTTAAATAAAATATCATCATCCTTACATCCTGTAACTGATTTATGTACCCAAGGAAGAGAAGGTGTGGGCTAATTTATTTATTTATTTTTAGTCTCACAAAAACAGGCCAGTCCATTTTAATTGGTCTGTTTTTCTAACAGAAGAAGGATTAAATATATCTGAGGCGCTACACTCCATGGAGTTTTGTGTAGGAAGTGAGTGCTACAGGGTTGCAGGATGCTGAAGGCTTGTTTGGAAGGAGTCATTAGGAATAGTCAAAATTATCAAAATTAGAGATAAGTTGACGTCAAAAACTGAGTGGTAGCAAATATAGTCAGTACAGTCAAGAAACATGGAAAAAAAAAAAAAAAGAAAAAAGAAAAGGGGGGAGGGGGAAGATATCTTTCAAGCAGTAAGTGCTAAAGGTGTCTTTTTTTTTTTTTTTTTTTTTCACAGATACTTACTGTATCAGCCACATAATCAGGAGATTTTACTTGGTGCTGCACCATTTTGGAGTCAAGGTTCCCTGACTGTTGGACACTGTAGTCTGGCTGTAGATAAAGACCCAAACTTCAATGTTATTTTTTCCCAGTGTAGAAAACCCAGTGTGTGAGAACTTTAATACCTGTTCATATTTCCATTACCTACCCATCTGACATAGGAAGACATAACTGAAGATTTAAAAAATATAAAAAAATAAAAAAAATATAATAAATCAAATGCATCTGACGTTGAACAACTTGGCTCAAACTTTTCCTGTTTGATATGATTGCATATGACTAATTTAAACATTTTGCTAAAACATTTATGCTTCTTCTTCTGAAGCCTATTTGCTTTTGAGATCACCTGTCAAAACAGGCAAGATATGCCAGCTGAAGTGATGGTTTGTTCCTAGTGACCTGTCATTATTCCTTGACTAGCTTCACTTTGCTGCTTGATTTACCTGATAATATCTGAGCACAATTAGTATACATTGTGTACTAGATCCAACAAACATATGATACTGCAGTATTGCATTGTGTGCAAGAATAGGGTTTTCTGCATTAGAATATTATAGTATTAACTTCTAGTAATTCCTTCTATTAGTTATTATAAAATAGCTATGGTTAGATCACTACCACCAGGTGAGAACATCTCAGTTTGAGTACTGAAGGCATAGACAAGCTTTTTTTTTTTTCTTTATTCAAGTTCTTCACATCTATTTATATTATGGTGTAGGAGAAGGCATATTTTGCATTGGAAGATGCAAATCTAATCCCAGATATAAATTTTCATTTTACTGGCATCTAATGACATAAGAGTATTCAGACTATATGGACCAGACTCATGTTTCACTGCACAAGAAGGACATAGACCTATTAGAACAAGTCCAGAGGAGGGCTACAAAGATGATCAAAGGGCTGCAGCACCTCTCCTGTGAAGACAGGCTGTGACAGTGTTCAGCCTGGAGAAGAGAAGGCTCCAGGGATATCTTACAGCAACCTTCTGATACCTAAAGGGGATGACCTACAAAAAAGCTGGGGAGGGACTCTTTGTCAGGGAGTATAGTGGTGGGACAAGGAGTAATGACTTTAAATTAAAAAAGGGTAGATTTAGATTGGATATTTGGAAGAAATTCTTTACTGTGAAGGTGGTGAGGCACTGGAACAGTTTGCCCAGAGATGTTTTGGATGCCCATCCCTGGAAGTGTTCAGGACCGGGTTGGACGGGGCTCTTGGGCAACCTGATGCAGTGGGAGGTGTTCCTGCCCATGACAGGGAAATTGGAATTCAATGATCTTTAAGGTTCCTTCCAACCCAAATCATTCTATGATTCTATATTCCATGATGCAGCTTTTGATAACAGGACTAGGGTATTTGCAGCACGACTACCTGTAATTTCCATTTGCTTGAGTCCTTCAGGGCTGAGGCCATTTTTGGAAGGATCTTTCTTTTCAGTTTAATTTTCAATGTTTATGGTGAGACATATTTTTAATTCAGATGAGATATATGGCCAAGACTGCAGCTAGATTAGAAAAGATCTGAGCTAACTTTCTTAATCATTCCCCAACACTTGAGTGATGAGCTTTGCTGACATAGGGCAAACATAAGCTTAAAGTTAGTATCTAGATTTGATACCTAAATAGCTCTCTAGACATCTAGATTCTGCCAAAACTCTGTAAATTGTATCGTTAGATTCCATAATTTGGTTCAATTCCATTGAATTTAGCTGCTTAATGCCATCTGCATTCTTTAAAAAAAACAGTGGTCTTTATAAATATTCATTTAGAAGTGTTATGTGATTTGCTTCAATTGTGTAGTCCATTCTTTAAATCATATTAATTCCAATAATTTAGAAACACAACATGACAAGAGCTGACAGCCTTGGAAGAACTGTTAGCAAAGATGGATCAGAGCCTCTTTCCTTGATCCTTAGATTGTCAGAGTGGCAAAACTGGCCTCTACTATCAGCTGTAGTCACTGCAAGGTTGTCCTAATTTGCAGCTTTATTGGTCCTCAAGCAAGTACGCAGCTATCTGGGGATTAAAACTGCATTTAATTTCTGAATTAAGTACAACTAATTTGTGTAAAGTTCCTAGACAAAGGGGTATTGAACTCCTCTGCTGCCAAAAGGGTAACTTTAAGATCAATCTGTGTTTTTCTGGTCATGCTGTGTAGCTTAATTGTACCAGTAAGGGTAAGATATTAAATACAACAAAAATGTTAGGACACAAATCCATGTAGCTGAATTTTCTGACTTACTCTTTTTTGGCTTATTCTTTTCTTTACCAACTGTACTTTTTCTCTCTAACAACTCTAATTGGCCCAAGCCCAAAAGTACAGGAGGAAGCATTTCTTGATATTTGTGAAGTTCTACACAAGATCTGCTTTAGTGGTACACGAGGCTTTGTGGAGAAACACTGAGGTGAAATTTTATATTTGTGTTACAAACAAATCCAGGTACTATTACCTGTTTGTCCCTTCTGTCCTTCAAATCTGCAGAACAGGGATTGCTCTCTCCAAGTGACCAACTGAAAGGTATTAAAAGTATTAACTTCATTCTAAATCCTTAGAAGAATTAGACTGAAATTTAGAGTTGGAACACAGTTTGATATATTGTTTCTGATGTCCTTATGCCTTTTTACTGTTTTACATAATTCTTTCATCACTTGAGTCAGCCATAGCTATTATTCATCCCAAGAATCAGCTGTTCTGAATGAAATCACTCTAAAAAGTGCTTCTTTATTTTGATTCTTGCATAAGTATTTTTTAAAAATTTGTATGCCACGTTAGTACCTGAACCTGCTGTATGCTCTTTGAATGATCATAAAGAGGAATGGAGTGTTGCAGGAGCAGTAGAAGATCAGCCTTTTTAATGAGCAATGCCTCACTGACTCTGGCTTGATTAATGTCAAAGACTGCTGATCAAAACTCTCTCTCATGTTCTCTGAGTGATTTCTGAGTATCAATTTAAAAAGTCTCATGAGGAAGGCATGAGTAAAGGGGTGAAATTCTGCCTGATAAAGAGGGTCAAGCACAGAGCCTCTGATTCACCTAAATCTTCAAAATGGGTCTTGAGAAGAGAGCACCATTAAATTGAGGAGATAATTCTGCAGACCATCTGACCTAAAATTTGCTCTATTAATGTATTTTCTTTCCACTCATTTTATTTGCTCAATTATTCATTATTTTCTTTCAGAATGTTGTGACAGACAAGTCCTACGAAACTAAGAGCTAATTCCAGACTCAGCAGAAATAATTCCATGCTTTTGGATTTTTCCCATGGCATCTCACTTATTCTCATTGCCTTCCCCAGCTAGAGCAAATGTAGGATGAGAAAGCTTTGGTGAAGATCCAACTGATTTGTTCATTAATTGTTGAGAATACATCAAAACACTTCTGGTGAGAAGACAATCAGGAACAAACTGTTCTTAGCTCACACGATATATCCACATATGGCCATTCTAATGTTATTCCTCTTTTTTGTGTATATAGTTGACTGACAGTTGATGGGCAGAACCATCAATTCCTTTACGCAGCTGAAAGAGGAGAGGCAATGTAATACGAAGGAAGAGTCAGAGGACTGACTCTTGACACTCTTCCCTTGTGTTACTAAGGTGAGGAAAAAACATTTGCCTGTGCCCCGAGACAACTGGGGTGAACCAAAGCCACCCCTCCCTATTGGTGGTAGCTATCTTTCTGCTGGAAAAAGAGAACACAAAAAGTAGAGAAGATACACAGTCTTCCATAGAACATCAAAAAAAAAGGTAGAAAGTATTGCATAGATATTTTTTTTTTTTTTTAAGAAATGAGTCACAAAGCAGTAAGTGTGAGTTAAAGCAGTCTGCTGGGCAGGAAATGCAGTGCTCTCTGCATGTTTGTAAATGCAGGACACAGTAGGGATATGTAGCAAGAAGAGCTTTTGGAAAGATTATCAAAGTACAAAGCTTTGTCATTAATTTACTCCATCTATTCCTATTCTATGTGCTCTTTGAATCAAATCTTTCTTGAGCTTTTAACTTGTTATTGCTGCCCAAAGCTTCAGTTTGATTGTTTCCCTGTCTGCTGCACTCCCTTTGGATATTCTGGACATTTATTCGCTTTGCTTTTCTACTAGCTAGCCTTTTGATTTCTCAGTTTGCAAACTGGGCCTTTACTATGTATCTAATGAAACTGTCATGACATGAACCAGACATTGTACTGTATCCTGGGAAAGTTGGTTGTTTCAAAGACGAGAGAAAATGCATGGGCAGCAGATGCAGGATTAATATGTTCTACTTCAATCTACTTCCACTCACCAGCGTACAGTTTTTGTGGTTGGAACCTGAACAGAAATTTGTACAGCTAACACAAGGCTGCTAAGAGCAAAAGCTTTTCTCACTAGTGTCTTCTGGGGCACTTCTGCTTAATGCCTCTTTCCAAAACAACCAGATGCTTTTTATGCTTAGCTCTCTGAGTGAAATCACTAACACATAGTAGAAAAACTCTTAGCCAAATATATCCCCAGTGTAACTTCATAGCCTTTTATAGGGCCCTCTGTGCTCAAAACCGCTTCATGACACATTCAGACTCCTCTTTGTTCTACACTGGCTGGCATTCTTCAGGAACTATTGCACACAGAGATATTTCCTGCTAGTAGGCTTTGTAGGTTTGTGCCAACTTTCTAGAGTACTTGGCAGTGGCAGAGGATCATTTGTAGAATTAGTAGCCCAATTTTATTTGTACATTTACAGCATTATTTTGCTAAGTGGCCTATTCTTTGAGGAAACCAAGCAGAGTACATTTATTTTTTATTTTTTATTAAATAACAATTGAACAATGCTGAAGCTTTGCTACTAAGCACAAATGCTAAGCTAAGAAATGTTAAGAACTCTACTGCTGAAATGTAAAGGCATTTTTCTCTCCTCAGACATACTATTCTTCTTTTTAATTTATCCAGGCAGCACAATGGTAGCTGATTTCTTCCTCTAGAGAAATGTGCCTAATCCCATTTGTGTGGGAACATAGAGGAAGAGAATTCAATCTTATGGGCTTTTAAGATCTAACCTGCTTTCATTGTAGGAGTGAATGTGTACATTCAGTAAAATAAGATAATAATAAATTTGTTTATTTTTAACTATTTCTTTCAAAATAACTTTTAACTAAGCATCCATTACCAATTCTTAACAGAAAAAAAAATAAATCAAATTTACTTTTGAGTAAACTTTACATTTGAGCACTGCGGTCATACTGAATATTGTTTTGTCTTTGCAATTGATACATATAAATGGTATTTTTCTGAAAGTACCATAATAAAGTACTAGACTCAGTTTTATTATCTTGTTTGGGCAGGGTTGAAAATGCAGGTTTCATGGTCTTTCTCAAAGTCTGCATTGTGTGACTACATGAATATATGCAGAAAAGCGTAGTAAAATAGGTTATCATGACATTTACAAAAATTACAAATAATTTAATGTGGTTACCAGGGTGCTTTGAACCTTGATGTGATCTAAAATACTCTTGGCAGCCCCAGTGACCACATAGGTTTATTTTCACAGAATGGTTAAAGTTGGAAGGGACCTCTGATCCAAACAGGGACACCTAAAGCAAGTTGCCCAGAACCATGTCCAGACAGCTTTTGAAGATCTCCAAGGAGACTCCACAACCTCTCTGGGAAGCCTGTGCCACTGCTCTGCCACCTTCACAGTAGATAAGTTCTTCCTGATGTTTAGATGGAACCTCCTGTGTTCTAGGTTGTGTCCACTCCCTCTTGTCCTGGCATTGAACACCACTGAAATCTGTCTGGCTTCCCTGTATTGTCCCCCACAAAAAGCTTCCAGAGAGAAGAAGCCCAGGCTCTTCCACAGTGAGGAGAGGCACAGAAATATTTTCCTGCCACAGTGTCATCACTCATCACTCTTTGTATTCCGTACCCATGTTACAACTTCAGACACTCCATACACCTCAGCAAATGGTTCATTTCAAGCTTTCAGGCCCATGTACACCGGTTGGAGTGCTCTAAGGCCTCACTGGGTATCCACCACCCTTCAAGAACACTGGGCTCCTCAGGCAGTGAGGTGATTGGGTGCCCATGCTCCCCACACAGGTAGCCCAGGGAGTGAGCAGGGCCACTCACCTCAGCTCAGCCCAATGGCCCATAGTGGTCTTCAATGGCCCCAAGTGGTCACTGCTGCCACTGCCTCACATGTGTGCTACGTGAAATCATGCTGACCCAAGATTCTCAGGCCACGTTCTGCTCTGAGTAAGGAGGAAGAAATATTGCAAAGACAGAGGCATAATGCCTACTCCTGATATTTGTAGGCAGAATGCACACAAGATTGGTGGTGAGATCAGATATGCCTGCTGTTTGCAATACAATGTTTGCAGTGTTTGCCTTCCACTCCAGTCTTGCAGTCATTTGATAGTGCATGAGAGTGGAAGTAAAAGCAACTTAGTATATGTAAAGTGCTTGGGCTGCCAAGTGCTGGTAGCACTATCCCCTGCATGTCCTCAGGAATTTTGATCTCTTATTTCCTCTTCAACATATAATAAAGGAGAAGAGGACTGTTTTCATGGATTTTCCTAGGGTTTCTCTATATTTGGAGAAACTGAAGTGAGTATGGTAATAGTAGCTGGTAATAGTAAGCTAATACAGAGCCATCAAACAAAACAAAAACAACAGACAAACAAAAAAATGTACTTTAAATAGTGACAGTCAGTCTAAGACAAGAAACTTCCTCAATGATTTGATTGAGATTCTGAGATAACTTGCCAACACAAACAAGAAACAACAAAACTCATATAAATAAATACTTTTAAATAGCTGGAGTTAAAAGTTAGGACTTTGGCCTTTCCATTCCCTTTTGGAAGGTAATCAAATGCATAGTGTCTAATGTGATATAAGAGCCTGATAAAATGTAAGTGCTGTACAGGCAAGTCCTGCACTTTCCACTACTCCAATTCTTTTAGTAAAACCAGAGAGATTTCTGACTTATACAACTGTGGATATGGATCCATAGGAAGCTAACAAAAAGCTAAAAGCTAAAACAGACATTTCATAGCAATTTTTGTAGTGTGATGAACATAGACAGAAAGACACTGAAAAGTAGATTTCTGAATATTTTATTTATTTTTTGATTTTAAGGGATCCCATCCTACCATTCTAGTGCAGGGAAAATTATCAGCTGCAAAGAAAAGTTGCTACAATAAAAATTGCAAAACTGTATCTTCAACTAATTCGCTCACAACAGAAAAAAAAACAGAGCAATGCACATCAAATAACAATATTAAAAGTCATACCTGATATTTTCTGCAAATGTTCCCAAATTAGTGCAACAACTGTAAAATGGTGTCTGCTTATATATGTTTCCTATTGTGCAAATCTCTTCACCTCAATTTCCTTCTACTGTGAATTTCCTTCTACTGTGAGAGGCAGTTTGATTATGGGAAGAGGTTATCATAAGCAACTGAGGTGACTTCAGTGGCAGTGTTCTTAGTCAGTATGCACACAAAAAGTTTAAAATGTCTCATGAGAGCTAGAATTTATTTTTTTTTGAGTGACTCACAAATATAATTGTGTGTGTAGGTTCTTCCATTGCCTAATGGTAAAAAGTTTGTTGTTGTTGTTTTGTTTTGTTTTGTTTTGTTTTGTTTTGTTTTGTTTTTTTTCCATCACTCAGTGGAATTCAAGGTCCATCTACATGCTCTTTTTTTTTTTTTTCTTTTTTAATTTTTACAAATTCCCATTTTTAGATTAATCACCTTATGCCTGCTCTCCTATTTTCTATTTTTGACTCATGGAAGAAACAGAAAGTTCAAAAGACAGTTTTGTATAAAAAAGAAAAATGTTGTAAGTATTCAAGGGTCTTCAAGTGACTAAGTACATCATAAAAAAAAATAAAATATTTCAGCTTCTTTCAAAATAATATCTGTTGCTCTCTTGCTGTTGGTTGGTTTGTGTTGCGCACATTTAGAAGAAATGTTCAAGCCTTGATTAATTATGTATATTTAACCTAAGGAATATGTTAAAGTATTTCCATTATAATTTAATATCTAAAATCATGAAGTCTTTCATATTTCAATCTACAGCCATATGGTAACACTGAATAACTATTTGTTTTCAGAGTTGGAACATCAACTGTTCAGTTGTGCTTTGAAACATTTGCTTTTACTTATTTTACATTTCCTTCAGCCTCCACAACATTTACAAAATCCTTGTCTCCAGCAGTAGAGCTCCAAAACAGTCCCACGAACTTATCATTAATAATTTCCTCCCCTAAAGAAGCTGCTTGGGATACAAATACAATTAATTACTAGAATATTTCCCAGGACAGATTTCACTTTTCATACCAATCCCATTCAGACCTTTTTCATCTATGTCTGTTACGACACTAAACTGTTCCTTGGACCTATTCTGCCTTGAGGAAGTGGGTGGCTTTATTATCTCTACTCTCTACTATCTCTCATTAGACAAAAGTGCTCTCTGCTCTCTTTAGACAAAAGTTCTGTTCTTTAATAAACCAGCTTGACTGTAGGCTTTGATGGGGGTATTTATTTTAAAAATATAATTTAAAAAATAATGATTTTAAAAAATAAAATAAGCAATCAATAACAACAACAACAAAACTAAATACCCATGATTTTCCTTTTTACTCTATTGTATTGTGACCAATATGGAGAAACAAAGACCCAAGAGTAAAAAGTAGAAAAATGGAGGAGGTGTCTGTCTGCAAGGAGAAATTCTGAACAAGGTCAGGAAAGGCATTTGGTCAAAGGCCTGCAGCAGCTTAGGGGATGTAAGGAGTGTATGACAAATATGTCTGCTTATTTACATCAGTGGGGCTTTGACAGGATATTGTTTCCTTTGGACAAAATTGATTTTTCACATCAGTAGTGAATAGAATGTCATAATGCTAAGTTTCACAATATGACTAAAGCACTGGCACCAGCCATTTCATGAAATGCCTGATGCTTTTAGGCATTTTATATGATGACTCAGTGGAACAGTTAAATAGTGTAATACAATGACTATAATTCCAGGAATGACTTTCAGTCATATCATGAAATGAATGATTTGAGAAGATGACTGTAAGGTATTTATAAGATCTTCTCTGTGAACTACGAAATAGGCGATATAAACTGGGAGTTTGCCAGTTGCTGTTCCAGGACAAAGATAAATAGTTTTTGTGAAGAGGTATCATCGAACTGATAAATGATCTGAATTAAAGTGCTTCTTTCATGATTTAATGTGATGCACCTTTTGTAGAAGATCAGAATTTGAAGTATAATGATAAAACAAGGATAATAATAAAACAAAAAGTTATTGCTACCAATAATTTGTAACAGAAAATAAACACTGTTACTGTCTAGGAAGGTGGCTGAAATATTTCTGGGAAAATGCACTTTTGCTGAAATTTTCTGTTATAATGAAACCAAATTTTTCATGAAGCTGTAGAACTTTGATTTTATAATTTCTGTCTTTGTTTTCATCTAGAAAAACAGGTATATTTTAAACCCTAAAGTTACCATACATATTATCCTCCAGTACATTTGAAACATTTACACAGAAAAGCTAAAATCCTGTCTCAGTGACATAATTTCATTAAGAATTATGGTAACATACCTGGTTGGTGTCTTAGGAAAGAAGTGATGCATTTTATTATATACTATTTTTTATGATATACTATTGATATGATATGCTTTTTTATTACTTTTTATTATACATTTTTGATATACTTATCAAAATAAAAATAAATAAAAATCATACTATTTTTATGATATATTATTTTTTACGATATACTATTTTTTATGAGAAATGTGATTTTTAATGTTTTCAATCACTTCATTAAGAATGTTCATACATAAATACTGTTACTCTGCAAGGGTCATAACATCAAATGTTTTAATTGGTTTCAACTGATATTCAAAAAAACCTACTATACACATATAAACATGGATGAAAAACTAAAAACTTGCTTCTGAATAACTACAGCATTCTCTTACACTGGAGTAGTTGAATTGATTTTAGTGGAAATACATGAGCTTTAAAGTTTAGTAACAAACTAGTAAGCATGTCCCCTTGTGTTTAATTATCTCTTAGAAAATCTCTTTTGAATCTTCTGTTTTAATATGAAAGGAAGATCCATATTCTGAACAAGAGGTTCTGTAATCAGTAACAGAGATAGAAATAAGTTGATTTTTGAAAAGATATGTTGCTGAATTACAATATGAAAGATGATTTTCCAGTTCTAAGGAAACTACTGAGAAGCAAAACCACTAGTCTTTTAGTACTGTACTTAATAGTACAGTTTTATTTTTAACCAAAACTTACATGAGAAAAGGCAACTTTAGAATTTGAAAGATATTTTTGCTTAAATATGTACATATGAAATGTTCTCTGACCGATTGGAAGACCAGATATATTTACTGAAAAAATTTATGATAGTAATTTGTGTATCTGTATAAGAAAAAAATGCTCGGAGTATGACTGGGATCTGTAAAGAAAAATGTGCAATGGTATCAGATCACATCTAGATCACAGAGGAAGTTTGAGTTATTTGTAATGTTATAATCCAATAGCAGTGTGGTCCTCATTAAAAGATATATGCAAATATATGTATATATATATGTATTTGGTAAAGCTATTAACAAACAATATAATTTTTATACAATACTGTTTTCCTTCAAATGTAAAACCTTATAAACAAAAACTGTTTTTTATACCTGCTTTTCCTCAATGAGTTTGTTTCATAGGTTTATAGATATTTCACCATAACCAAGTAGAGTTCTCAATAGATTTTTTTTTTCTTAGTAAGTATGACAGAATTGTGACTAATGTCTTTGTTCTTGGAAAGGTAAAATCAATAGGCACAGTAAACATATACAATCTTATTCATTATTATAAACTAATCTTATTGCCAGCTCTCCCCATCCTACTCTTAGCAACCCAGAGTTGCCAGTTCTCTCCCTATCTTACTTCTGTTTTATTAAAAACCACATCTGAGAAAATTTTACATTTAAAAAAAAAAGGGGGGGGGGGGAGGGAGAAGGAAAGAAAATTGATTAAGACAGCACATTTCAAATAATAAAACATCATTGAATTACATATTCAAGTTTAGGAGAACATTTACGTATTTTTAATTTGATTTATTTTATTTTATTATTTTATTTTATTATTTTATATTTTATTTTTTTATTTTTAAACCAGGAAATGATTAACATCCAGTACCTGAGATGTACTGGATGTTAATGAATATGATATGATTAATTATCATTATGCAATGATATTTATCCACCCTTTATGTGGAAAACAGGTAGTGTAGAGGATTTGCCCTTTGAAATTCCTATTTCTTCTACTACCTGCTGGTGGAATCTTAATTTAGAAGTTTAACTTTAAATACTAAATTAGGGTAGATGTGTCTGAACCTGATGATACCTACATTCCATCATAGGCATCTAAATCCACTTCTGGGCATAGACTATGTGACTAATAACTCATGAATATTAAATTTATCTGTTGGAGCGTAGCTGTTCTTTCTTTGCTTGAAGTTCATAAGGTGAACAAACCTTGTCATCAGACTTCCTAGAAATCTTCTAGAAGAATCTTTCTAGGATCCTCTAGATCCTAGAAGAAAGATTCTTTCTAGAAGAATCTTTCCAAGATTTCTAGAAACCTAGAAGTTTTGCTGTGCTTCCCACTGCCACATGTCTGTCCTGATCTATCTTTCAGGTAGTACAAGGTCCCTTTCTCTACAGGGAAGGAAGTACTCAGATCGATAGCAGCACTTAGCTCTGGCAGCTCATTTGGCACATTTGGCAGTTGTAGTTTAACTACAACTTAATACTCTAGAAGATAGGCTCGTGACTAATGCATTTGTGAATGTCTGCTATTACCCAGGTGTAGAGATATGCCAAAAAAAAAAAAAAAGTGTCTTGTCATTATAATGACAACATAGTCAACATTTTACTATTAATTTAATCAGATGTGTGTCTTTTCAGTCTTCTAAGCAATATCACAATTCTTCATTTATGAAAAACATTCCTTTATTGTGTAGGTGTCTAGTGTTTGACATGTTATGAAATTTCTTAAACTCATTTATTTCTTAGTAAGAAATGTCCTCTGTGTAATAAGTCTTTCATTTTCATCATCCTATATATAAAGAAACGTACCTAGTACGGCAACATTTAGGATAAATGCCATGATTTACATCAGCTATAACAGTAAATAACCTTTTTGGAGTGATAAGAGGTCTAAATTTCTCTTTCAGTAAAACTAAATTCCGTGTATAGCTAGTATCATAATACCATAACTCTTTCCCTTCTTCTCCTTTGCATACTTAGTTTCCTTCTCACACTTATCCTACATTTTTTTTGTTCATCTTGTTGCCTGTCTACACGATAGTGCCAGGTTTTAACCTTTGCCCGTGTGGGATATGAAAGATATCCTCTCTACAGAACCTGCAATCCACCTGCAAAAATGTTTATTTCTGTCTTAAAGTTGTCTTCAGGGGTTCTGAGTTCTTCTAGGGCTCAGAGTAGTGTCAGTGCCTTACACATCTCCAATAGACAGAATTTTGATAATTTTAGATGCCAAGTGATGTGGATGTTCCATGGCTGCAGTTTTTCAGATGTTTTTAAAGAAGGCTTAGAGTTTTATCTGTCTGTTTATATTCTTAAAACCTGGAAAAATTCTGAGCCTTAATACTGAGCTGTACTACTTAAACACATTGTACCTGATGTTGCTTTTTTTTATACCTAGCCAGTTCATAGATTGTGATCCTTCATTGTCAAGCTAAAATGGTTGGCATAAAGAAGTAGTATAGAGTTTTCAGTCATGAATTGGAATATGGGCATTAGGATCCATATTATTATTATTATTATTATTTATACTTGAAAGCCCTAAATGCACTCTGCTATTTACTCAGCCTATAAATATGAAACTACTGTCTTTCTTGACAACGCAAAATAGTTGCTATAGTTAAGTTAAAGTCTCCAGAAGACAAAGTGGTCTATATTTGGTTACATTACTTAACTTTCATAGGATATTTTTCTTATTTTCTTTGACTCTGACAACTACTGAACAAGACCCAACGGTATGAACTTTTAGGCCTGAAAGTTTTTAACAGACCACTGCTTCTCCTACTACTTTAGTATAAGGGGGGACTCATCATGATTACTTCACTTTTCAACTCCCAGGAAAGTAAAACACTAAATGAAAAATATTTAGGTGTTATATAAGAACAAATAAGCCACATGGAGGAAATCAGCATTTTGAAGTTCTAAATTAAATCTTTTGTAATAATTTAGATGAGCAAGTTTTGCTTATCTTCCATATTGACTATGTGACATGATATGAAACAGCATCTCTTACCATACTCCAGCTACTAAAATGATATTAGAAAAAGTTCAGAATCATTTTCCGTAGCTTTCATCCTCTTTTGAAAGAACAGAATCCTTCTTGATGTAAAGACTTGTGATCACAGCACCTTCTCAGTCATAAATGTTCTGTTTAGTAGAGCAATAACATTGTTTCCTTTCCCTGAGTAATATGCAAGTCTGTAAAAGAAGTACAATTTCCATTGCATTGTTGCTGTCACACTTAAGAGATGTTTTCAGCAGAGGACTGTGGCTGTGAAGTATGAAAGGGTGATATTATTTTCACACACTTGAAGTTCAAAATTCAAGCTTACTGCTGATGGAGAGAGGAATTTTAATTTAGAAATTATGTACTCAGTTACTCTATCAGCCTGTGCCGTAAGTAGAATGTGTATTCTACCTATGGCACAATAGAAAAGGCTTGTTACTTTTGCTTTCTATTCTGAACAGGGTGTGATCAGTAGCTAATCTAAGTATAATCAAATCTTTCAATGGTCTGAGGAACATCTGTCACTCAAACACCTTAAAAATTAAAATGAAGATAAATCAGATAAATAGATAAATAGACAATGAAAATAAATAAGATCAATAAGAACAAACCACACCTGATGGACTGTCTGCTCCAGGCCCAATTCTATAATTTTGTCATATTCTGTTTTCTGTAGCTTCAAAAAAAATACAAAACATCTAATAATAATGACCTGAATTTCTAGATTAGCATTTTGTTTATTCTGAATTTAGTGTTCATTCTAGTACTATAGAGCTTTTCCAAAATGATCTTGTTGTGTCTAGCCTTGTATAATGTAAAAATCTAGTGTTCTGTAAGAATATATTAAGATGGCACAGAATTTTAAACTTCACAGGTAGACATTAACCTATCCAACCTGGAATATTCTGTCCAGTAATAATCTCCTGCATGCTAGATGCTTTAAGGTTTAGGTATACTACAGTTTTATATAATTATAAATAATTATTAAATAATTATAAAACCACTTCTGTCTATCTTATATGGTTTAAAAGCCAAACTGAAATGATTAAATATCTTTCTTATATCTTCAATAGAAAGAAGGTTGTTTTATTTCAGGGTAATTCACATTTTAAGTAGTTTAAATGACTGTTAGAAACACCTATCAATGCCTGTTAGCTAGAGCTAATTAACAGTCAATAGGCTCTTAGATTTGTACTCACTGTTAGGTGGCATGAATTCCCATTAGGTTCCCACTGCATGCCCGTTAGGTTCCAACTTATCTACTATCATTTGCCTTTGAAAGTTGCTAGCTTCTCATATTTCCATTCTTACTGAATAACTAAAAATATCAGTTCTATGTCTAGATCTAGTGATATGCTATCGTTTCAGTCATCTTTTCTCCTTCTGGGTCTTCATGAAAGGTCATTCTAAAATGTTAAGCATCATGCAAAGTGGGCAGAAGAGCTTGAATACCTCCAATTTATAGGCAAGAGAGGCTGTTGGGAATTACTGTCCTTTTGTACTTGACTGGTGAGGACACACCTCGAATACAGTGTTCAGTTTTGGGCCCCTCACTACAAGAAGGACATTGAGGTGATGGAGCATGACCAGAGAAGGGCAACGAAGCCTGTGAGGCATCTAGAGAACAAGTCTTATGAGGAGTGGCCAACTGAACTGGGGTTGCTTAGCCTAAAGAAAAGGAGGCTCATATCTTGCTGTACAATTACCTTAAAGGGGTCAAGCAAGGTGGGGATTGGGCTGTTCTCTCAAATACCAAATGATAAGATGAGGGGAAATAGCCTCAAGTTGTGCCAGGGGAGGATTAGGTTGTATATTAGGAGAAATTTCTTTACTGAAAGGGTTGTGTAATATTGGAATAGGCTGCCCAGGGAGGTGGTTGAGTAACATCCTTGAAGGTCTTCAAGAAACTTGTTGACTTAGTACTCAATAGCATGGTATAGTGGTGGAATTTAATACTAGGGTTAAAGGTTGGTCTAGAGGATCCCAGAGGTGTTTTCCAACCTGAATGATTCTATGATACTTCCAAAAAATCTCCCTCTGACCATATTGATGGGAGAATGGGTTTCATTGTTCTGACACCCACTCAAAACTTTGTCATACACAGATTCACGTGTATTGCTGGAATAGATTGGCACTTAATTTAGCTTACTAATCAACATGACTTTATTAATGTAATTCACTAACTGACATTTACAATACTTAGACTATCTGCTCATGAATACACTCTTCTAATATTTTCTGGTGAGGAGCTTATATTCCAGATAATGAAACATGCAGACACCTTCTAATATTAATCATAAATCCTGGTACTGCAAACACTTCACTGAAAAAAAAAAGGAATACACTGAATTCACAGACCTTATCTTTTATTTATTTATTTATTTTATTTATAGATTAAATTATGAAGCAATTACTCACCAGAGAATGGCATTATCTATCAAGATGACCTCAAAAATTCTTTAAGGAAATAGCATTTTATTTGGGCCTGAAAAGAGCACAAGTAATGCTTTTTTCTAATTTCAAGTCCCTTTGCTTAAGTGAGGAAGTTATGAGCTCTTTTACCAGTATAGTTTTAAATGAATAAAATGTAAATTTGGTTAAATCTTTGTTAGAGTGAGTGCAATATACGGAATGGTAAATATAAAACTATGTGAAACTAAAAGAAGGGACAAACAAGAGATATGACATCACAAATGCAAAATTTCACTGGACAGAAAGAAAAGAAAGATAGGAAGGAGGGACTCTACTATGGTTCTACCTCAGGTAAAGAATACACCATTAGATCAACCCTTAATACCTAGAGAAGGTAGGAGAGGGTTTCTAAGCAGACTCTGAAAGGAAGCTTGAGTTGGAGTTTGTGTTTATCAGACACCAGAGAATCTGTTCCTCAGGCAACATTTCCTCTCTTACTCTTACTCCCACTGTTCTGGATGGTCTGATGTCTAAGAGAGAGTAATTTATGATGCAGCCCTAACAATCACAAGTACACATTCATTGGAAATTTGGCTTTGTTGACTTTGTTCAAAAAATTGCTTGCTGTTCCTTGGAACGATTTTTTGTAAGACCAAATTTTGTATCTATGGGCTTTACAATTAAAATTGATACTGAAGTTTTAGCCCATGTTGTTGCCAAATTTATCCAGAAGGAGGAATATCTACAAACAAATATATTAACCTTCCATGGAATGAGCAGCCATTTAATCTGCCCTGGTGTAATATTCTTGCTAGTTTAAATTCTGGATGAATGGAGGATATTTTATCCAAAATACTTTTCTGTCCCCATCAAACCAACTCCAAGCAGCTAGTTTCTGGTTTATATTCACCATCCCTACAACACAAATGGGAAAGCTAAATTTGCTGATGCAACAACTATAGGGATCAGGAAAGACAAATTTAAATCTGATAGCAAAATTTCTTTTTCATTTAACACATGAATATGTCAAGAAAACCTGTACTTATTAAAGAAGGTCAGAAGAAAAAGACAAGGTTGCATAACTGTCTTTTCTTGATTTTTAAGCATTTAGCAGTATAGTCTCATATATATGCAGCTTGCTAATCATTAATTTGTCATGAAATTCAGGAGGGAATTCTTGTGCTACGATTTATTCCTTTTTTCCATTCTTGTATGTAGAGGATTTCAAAATAAATAGAAACTCTTCAAAAACTGCACCCAAATAATTATTTTCTTTTAACAAGATTATTAGTTTATTGGTTTATGTTGAAGTGGGCTTCTCGGTTATTATATCTAATTTACAGTACATTATATTTTGAAGAATGATACAATGATAAGTGCCATATTAGAGAGTCATTATTTGCAATGCAAATAATAAAGCAAACACAATAGAAATTGTGTTTCATATCCTTTTGGTTCAATGGCTTCTTCTAACTTAGTTATAGAAAGAACTGGCTCATGATTCTGTCTTTCAGCAATTTAGTATAAAATTATTTCTGTAAGTTTTGTTAAAAGGACTTTGTGTAAATTTTGAAAATTGTGCATTTTTTATGTAATTAATATTACAGTTTTAGTTAAAGCTTTGCTTCAGAGTTTTAAAGAAATAAACATATTTAAATGAAAATATATAATAAACACATCCATAAGTTTTATATGTGTTTTTGTACTTCATGTAATAAAGGATATAACTGATTTTTTAGTTTGGGTATATCATAAAAAATGTAGTTTAAGGTAACTTAAAAGTTGCAAACATCATAATGATAAGGGCCAATACGTTAACAAGGCAGCAAACATGTTAGAAGGCTTCAAAATAAGCTACCTTATCTTTGTTAGGACAGGGCATCTCATCTAAAATGATGCAGTCTTGGCTCTTGACTAATACATTTCAAATTTGATCTTATCAACGTTTATAGATACTTTAAGTGTGGGAGACAAAGGGTCATCCTCTTTTCAGTGGTTTGTGGGGACAAGACAAGGGGAAAAGGCCACAAAATGGATCATAGACCACACCAATATGAAAGAACTTCACAGTGAGGGTGAAGGAGCACTGGAACAGGCTGCCCAGGGAGGCTGTTGAGTCTCCTTCTCTGGAGATATTCAAGACCCGTCTGGACGCCTACCTGGGCAACCTGCTCTAGGGAACCTGCTTTGGCAGGGGTTGGACCCAATGATCTCTTGAGGTCCCTTCCAACCCCTACAATTTTGTGATTCTGTGATTCTGTGAAATTTCCTGACTGCTTGTAACCAAGAAAAAGAAACATTTCTATACATTATAACTGCCTCTCATTCTTATCAAAAGCAACAACACTGCTTTTGCAATGCAGTGCAACTACTCAGACATTTATATTCATATGATTCAATGATATTAACATTAAAAGAGTAAGGGTCTGCTCTCCTGGATTAGCGTAAAATATAGGAACTGTAGTTCCCATGTAGCTGAGTCAAGTATGACATTCGTCATATCTGAGCAACCATCTGCCTAGATATAAAACCATGTTTTTATTATAGACCAAATGCTATACAGAAAATGGGTTGTTTCTAAAAACAGTCTGAATACATTTACTTAGCCATATTTAATGTTCTATGTAATTGAACAAGTGTAGCCATACCCTACTACCTGTTGTCCTCAAAAAGAGGAAGCTAGAGTTTGGACAGAGAGTAAGAATCAATGTAATAGGGGACGCAAACAGAGACTTAAGAAATAATCATTATATAAATGCACAAGTACTGCGTATATGGTGCGGAGGATGGAAGGACACAAACAGGATCATCAGCTTTGTTAATGAGCTTTTCAGTTTTCAAACTTTTTTTTTTTTTTTTTTTTCTCCAGAGTGTATCACAATTTCTTAATCTATGAGACTGACTACCTAACAAATCTCTCCATGAGCATTCATGCTGCCTTTTTGTGACCAGTTATATTTTCATCATGTCATCCTCTTAGATGAGTCAAAGTCAGTCAAGGGTAGAGGACATATAAAGGAGTTACTGTTGAAGTTTATCAGTGCAAAGTATTAAACAAGACAGAGAAATGATGAATAGAGGAGTGAAAAGTAAAAGCCAGGAACAAAAAAACATTGGAAGCATAGCTGCTGCTATTCCCTTTGGACATGGAACTAATGTCACAGGAGTCTGAGGCTGCCTCTGCTCTCTGATGAGAAGAAGGACAGAGTAAAGATATATATCCATTTTTAATTTTGAGCTAACTAATAATTTAAATGGAAAGAAAGATGATTTCTTAGTAAAAGCTGAATTCTTTGTTTTCTTTCCAAGCTGGAATTAGTTTTTTTACCTGAATCCAAAGTTCTCTCAAGGTCTGGATGATATGTTTCTCTATTTCATTACTTTCAGCAGCTTGGTAATTTGGACAGTGCACTCAGCAGTTTGGGGTATTAGGACTCCAGAAGGTTTAATTCTGCCTTACAACACAATGTAATGAACCTGTAACTTAACAGAGACCTTCTTATTATAGTCAATGACTATAGATTTGATTATTCAGCTACAAGAAAGCACAATATGGATAGCTTCCCAGAATGTTGGTGGCCACAGTGAAAGAACTCATCAAAGTCTCAGAGGTGACAAATAGCTCCTAGTCCATGTTTTACTCCAGCTGTAGTGCACTCACCACAGAAAATGCAAGGTAGCACAAGATATTTATTTTATTTCAGTAGTGCTTCTCTAACAGCCAATGCCTTCTGAGAATACACTAGTGTTGAATAAAATACTACAGACATCTCCAAAGTGAAATTTTCTAGGCAGAGGAAAAATTGAGCAAATGACATTTAAATCTGGATGTATACTACCTATAATTTCTCTGTTTTTTGTTGTTGTTTAAAGAGACAAATGAATTTCCATATAATTTTAAAACACAATATACTGTAATAATAATTCAGAATTCAAACACTTTTACATTTAATGAACCATTGAATATGTATAGCCATTCATTGTATTAGCAATAACACTTTCCAAGACAGATGTGCATCTATTGTTCTGTGTCTGATTGGGAATTCAGTGATTCAAACATGGCCAAATGGTTCTGTCACATGAAACTGTGCAAACTGACCCATATTTTCCAATGGAAGGGAAAAAAAAAAGGGGTGGAGGAGGGGGAGGAGAGGAGGATGTGTATCTCCATGGGAAGGTTATCAAGTTCAGATGAACAGGAGTTTGCAGACACCTAATCTTTGCCATGTTTGTTATCATTCTTTTGCAGAGCAACATGATGGGCTGGGCTAGTTGAAGAATAGCTCTGCCTCCAATATAACAGATATCTGCTAAAGGAAATGTCACTACAGCTGCTGAACCACTGTTTACAGTATAGGTGTGTTTAAGAACAATCTGTTCCTGGATCATTCTTCACTGTCCCCCAGCAATTCTCTATGTGGGAGAAGTTTCTATGAGTTCTTGATTTTGCTCAGGCTAGGTCCCAGATTATTATACTCCCTGTCTCCACCAGAATCATAGGTATAATGCCTGCAACAGTGTTCTCTCTCTGCTGATAGACTCATCTTCCCTACCAAATAAAAAACTATTAAAGTTTTGACCCTTTCTGGATTTTGTAACTTTTCCATGCACGTGCATGAACTGTTTGTTTATTGCATCCAGATTTCACTCTCATTTATGTATATTCAGGGTAGGATTAGTTTCAGGCCCTAAATTAGGCAGACAAGATCTTCTCTTCTATTCCTTCACATACCTTTTATACTTCATCTTGCACAGAGGCATGTGCTTTAGGAGGAATGCATGCCTAGGACCTTAAAATTTTGGCACAAGCTTGTGGCCTAGGTTAGGTAGATTTCAATCAATTATTTTTGTTATTTTATCTTCCTTTTTGCTTTCTCTAACTGCCTCTGTAGGAAGGCTTAATCAGTTTGAAAACTTAATAATAGTATCCATGACATTGTTAAATATATATAATATGGTAAATCTCACATTTCCCACAAAATCCACCAGTAGCTTTTGCTTTCTGGATGACTGGTGTCTTCCATGAATGTAACCCATTGATAGTTAAATGAGCAAAAGTTTTATTTTCAACAAAACACAGCAACGCAAAAGCAAAAACCTCACCATATAAACATTGCAATGCATTCATCGCTTTAAAATGTGTACTTTGACTGCCCAGTGTAGCAAATAACAAAGTGTAAGTGAAAAGCATGTGGTTCAGTCTCTATTCATGTAGTGTTCAAGTGCTAAGCATCCTGACCAGCTTTTGCCAAAAAGATTTTGAGAAGCAACTTACCATAACGTTTGTGTTTGCTGGTGTCTTACATGTACATGCCAGTCAAGCTCATTCAGTCACTAGCTGTAAAAGATGAATTAATATTTGTAGTCTTGGTCATGCTATGGGTATAAATCTGACATCTGCTCTCAGGAAGAGAAGAAACACTTAACTGTAGATATTACTGTAGATAACTGCAGCTGTAGATATTGTGCAGGTACTATGCAATAGTATTATTTTGAGAAGGGCTATTCTTTGGAAATGGTTGTGACTGGTATGCTATGGTACTAATTCAATCTTTTAACATCCCATTTATAGGCTATGCCCTATGACAGAGAAGTAAAACCTGAGGGTTGTAAAATGTGTTTCATGTTTGCAGGTTGAGTATTTTGGTTCTGCATTTTAAGAATATTAATCAGCAAGAAATATGTCTTATTAGCATTTTTTTCCAGAACTGTTACAGTGCATGTGGAAAATGCATTTGAAAGAATCCAACAGAAAAGGCAGAAATGTTAACTTTTTTTTTTTTTTTACTTTTTTTTTTTTTTTTTTTTTCCTGAGAAGAGAATATAATGGTTTAAAGCATTTGAATGCAAGTCTGCATGTTAAATTCAATTGTCTAACCTCTGGGACTGTTTGTGGGGATGAGGATCTCTCTCTACTTTCTCTTGAAAAATCATGAAATCTTGCAGATTTTCACTTTGTTAAAAGTGTTTTATTGTCAAAGTTCACATTTTAGCTTCCCAATTATAATAATTTAGGATTTGAGTTTTACATAACAATATTCTCTTGTCTCTCATGACAGAAAGTTCTAATTTCCAGTTGGTTTTGAACCAGTATATCTTTAAAACAGAGAATACATCTCTCCGATGTGACTGAAGGAAGGAAAATTATGCACTGAGATATGCTATATCAGCCTGTATCCAAGGACACTGAAATAATCGATGTCCTTCAAGGCCAATCTCCACCATAGCTGAAAAGTTATGGAGACTGGAGAAGGACTCCAAATATTAGAGAGAGGGAAATGTTAAAAATCCATTTTCAAAAAGACACAAAATTAAACTAGAAGAGCTAAAGGGCAGTGAGCCTTGATCTCTGCGAAAATTACAGAGGCCTCTTTGAGCACATTTCTAGGCACAAGAAGGAGCAGAAGGTGATTGGGAACAATCAACATAATTTAGCAGGTGTAAATTTTGCCTCACCCACTGACCTGGCTCTGAAGATTGAATAATTGGATGAGGGGAGTAGATATTAGTAGATATTAGGACAAGGTTTTGGACATGATCTGCCACAATACTCTGATATCCAAACCAGGATACTATAGTCTGGATGGGTAGATAAATAGAAGAGTTAAAAATCAATTGAATGGTCGTGGATTCATGGATTTTTCTCAACCTGTAGGCTGGTAAGTGGACTACCATAAAGATAGTAACCTGGGTTCATGTCCTATTTAAATTCATTTTTTAATGACTTGGAGGAGATAATGACATACTCTTGAGATCTTTTGCAGCTGACACTTAACTGGAGACCTAGTTTGTTTGAGAGCAGAAGGACTTAGGCTGGAGGAACGAGGAAAAGGAACTTTGTGAGATTCACCAAGGACAAAGTCAAAGTCAAAGCCAACCATACCCTGCACTGCATCAAAAAGCATGGCCAGCAGGACAAGGGAGGTTACTCTCTCTCTCTAGTCTGCTCTTGTGAGACCCCACTTGATGTCTGGGGGCCTGGGGACTCTGGGGCCCCTAGAACAAGAAGTACATAAACCTATTACAACAAGTCTAGAGGAGGGGCACAAAGATGATCAAAGGGCTGGAGGACCTATCCTATGAAGACAGGCTGAGGAAGTTGGGTTTGTTCAGCCTGGAGAAGAGAAGGCTCCAGGGAAACCTTATAGCAATCTTCCAGTACCTAAACAGAGCCTACAGGAAAGCTGGGGAGGGACTCTTTGTCAGGAAGTATAGTGATGGGATGAGTAATGGCTTTAAACTGAAAGAGGGTACAGTCAGATTAGTTATAGGAAAGAAATTCTTTACCATGAGGGTGGTGAGGCATTGGAACAGTTTGCCCAGAGACATCGTGGATGTTTCATCCCTGGAAATGTTCAAGGCCATATTGGATGGGGCTTTTAGCAATCTGTTCTAGTGGAAGGTGTCCTTGCCCATGGCAGGGGGGTTGGAACTAGATGACCCTTCCTACCCAAGCCATTTTATGATTCTATGATACATATCTCACTGAAGATATATCAAAAAATATATGTCTTCATGTTTCCCCATGAAGCCAGTGGCTCAGTGATAGTATAGTTTCTCTCCATCCTGGGAAGTTTTCAGGACCTAACTAGATAAAGCCTTGAGCTGCTTGGTCTGACTTCTCAGCTGACATTTGAGTAGGAGGTTGGATTACTTTTCATTTTATTTTTTTTAACTACCATTTCTTTACTTTCTGAATTGTATGCCCATGAAGACATAATTCCATAGGCATAGGTACTCAATTCCATAGGCATAGCTAAAGTACTCAGCACCAGGATAGAGAAGTATTCCTTGAACCTCTCCAAACCCTTTCAAAATTCTAAACCCTTTGAAACTCCAATAGGAATTAAAAATAATATAGGAAATAACTGTTCTTTCAAGATGAGGAAGTTCTCTGACAGTAGGATAGAGCACAAACACACTTGAATTAAGTAGGAGAGCACCAGCAGCAATAAGTAGATATTTCAAGTATTTAGGGAAACAGCCTGTCTCATAGATCTCTTAGTTTGCTAAATTTAACAAAGAATTATAGCTGTTATGTAGCATTTCTGAATTATTTTTTGCCAGTTCTGTAGTAAGAACTGATTTCTGATATTCTGATATTCTCTGAAGAAATAAACTGAATCACACGACACGGCTGACTTCTTCACTCATCTGTCAGTCAGGAGAAACACCACGACATTCTTTCATGAAGCTGGAATAAAAGTGACAGTGATATCCCCTTTCTTGATCCTGTCTGAGAAATGAAACAAAATGTTGCTTGCCTGTAGCTAGTCAGATGAGAGAAACTCATGATAAACAGCTGGCATGACATGCACATTTCCCAGACATATAAAGAAAAGGTACATTATATACTTCATATAAATATGTGTTTAAAATCCCTTCCAATAACATAGTTACATTACAGTTTTGGAAATTGTTCTTCCTTTAGTAATTTTATCAAACCATTGAAACCAATGAGACTTTTCATCTGTGTAAATTTTGGCAAATCAGTTTGGTGTGTATGACACAAATCTTGACACTCATATAAGCAGACTTCATTTTAAAGTTCTATTGATTACTGATCCTCTGAAAGGGTGGAGTTTTAATCTTCATTGTATTCCTGTATAAACACACAGAGCCGTAACATTTAATTGGGATTCATTGAAATTGCACCATTCATTGGAATTGCAGTTTTAAGTGGCTCTCAACTCTAGATATACATGTACATTCTTCATTAGAAACATTATCTGAACTTGAATTTGCTAGCTTTTTAAACTCTATTTTTAAATATAGTTATCTTTATTTATTTAACTCTATTTAAAAGAGCTTTGACAGAGTTGGAAAAACTATGATGTAAACATCATTTAATTTTGTTTGGAACATATTTTTCTGATGAAAACTTGGTTAGCAGTGATTGACTAATTACGGAGATCAAAAAAGCAATTAAATTCTGAAGAACAAGTTTCTGGACCGCAGCACCTTAAGTTTTTTCTCCTCTTCCTTCCCATGGATGTTTTTTAGCAGGTACTGCAAAATGTTTTGGAATTAATCATCTGGAGAAGTATCACACCTAAATTTATAAATAAATATTTTGGGAAGAGATGGATAATTTTTATCTGTCTGTTAATTATGAATTATCCTGTAAACTCAGTCTAATTAAATGAAACATTTCATATGTTTTATTAATCCAAAGCTATAGACTGAATGAGTCTTTTTGTTTACATTCAGACAGGTATTATAATACCCGCTTATCTGTAAGCCATCAGTTATTAGGTTTTGAGATTAATTTTCGAACTATGTTTTTGCCTTTCCTTAAACTGAACTTTTATGTTAGCTGAAGACATTGTGCCTTGGTCTTAATATACATTTCTTACCCACCTGTCTGCTTTGCAATATGTTCATAGTCAGGACAGACATTAACATATTTGGACTATATCCAAAAAATTCACTGTTGGTCTCACATGAGCAAATTCTGGATGTCTAGATAGCACTTCTGAATTTCCATATCACATCAGTAGATCTGTTGGCACAAAACCTTTCTGATAGAGTTTCTTTCATCAGAATCTGATGGAAGCTGCTTTTTGACTGTTGGACCAAAATGACAAGCTGGCCAATACAGCCAAGGCTTTTATACTTTAAGCTCTGAGTCACTTGTTTTCAGTGACTCCTCCTACTCTCCATTGATTTCTGTCGGTATTCACAGAAAACATGGAGGAATCCACTGACTTTATTATGCATAAATTATTCCCTTGTCTGAAAGGCAGTTGCAGGAATTTAAATGCTCCATTTGATAAGCAGATGGATTGGTAAATTGTTTTTACAAGTTAATGATTGCTAATTTAATGGCAGTAGGAGAAAAGAAGAAAAATACTTTGAACACTTTGCCCTTCTGAAACATTTCAGCATCTATTATTCTTTCAACCCTTCATCTGGAATAAATAAATAAATAAATAAATAAATAAATGCAGGAAAGAAAAAAATGGGCATGGTGTAAATGGCAATCTGCCTAGAATCTAAAGTTCGATACTGCTTCTTGTATCTCTGTTGCTGTCCTTCTCTTTAGTGCTTGCAATTTGAAAGACAGCAATAATCATAGTTTCTAAGTGTCTGACATCCTAGAGAAGGCAGATAAAACCTGTATCAAGACTCACTGGTCCTTTTGAACAGAAAGACATAATAAAATTTCTGTGTGTTAATAATCTAGATGAGTCTAGATGACTCTCATGATTTTAATTGAAATCTCTTGAAGGTATACACTGTTTTGGGGTGAGCATCTCAGCACTATATTTTTCAAAGATCAAAAAGTTCTCCTACTATGGCTAAGTTGAGTCAAGAGAAAGAAAGGAGCTCTTCTTACTCAATAGAGAAAAGACAGCAATTTTTGTTGTTGTTGTTTTTGTTTGTTTGTTTGTTTGTATAATAAATGGCTCAGTCTTCAAAATAGGACTATAATCAAAAGTTTACAATTTATTAAAGGAATAGAGGTAAGCAAACAGCTCTGGGTGCGCCGGGAATCTCTGCTCCACCAGGACGCACACCAGTTACATCAAGCAGCTGATTTTTATGCTCCTAGGCTAATACATATTCATTACTACTTCTAAAAAAAGAGAGGGTTATTATAATTAGTTTCCGGAATCCAAACCCTCCTACTGGAGCATGCGTATCAGTCTCTGGTGGTCCCTCTGGGGGTCTCTCGTGCTGAAGGCTCATAGTCTTCCTCCCTCTTGTCCTTCTCCTTTGTCCAACTTGGCTGTATGTCAGAGACTTGTGCAACATCCCCTGCAAGCTTTATCTTTTAGTTTTTCTTCAGCTCTCCCCATCTCCTTAATCTCCTAGCCAGATATCAGAGACTTGCATAGTGTCCCATGCAATAGTCATAATAGTTAGCAGTTATTCTGAAACCCCCCAGATATCAGAGACTTCAAGGAAAAACCTACAAATACATTTCCCTTCAAGCTCTCTACTGACACGAATTGCTAAAACATTCCTTTGCAAAATACAAGAATAATATACATTAACCACTCTGTTTTTCTTAGACTTGTGGTTATACAAGGGTATGTAAGACAGAAGGTCACATTCATCATACCATGCAGCCCTAGCATTGTTCCATACTGACACAAATCAGATGAACATATCTCACAGTTTGTTTGTTTCCTTATTTCACTGTTTCTTAGTTCAGTTCCAAAGTCAATAAGAGAGATACAGGAATACCCCAGATTTTGATGAAAATACAATTACAATATCATTAAAGCTTTAAGCAGAAGGGTGTCTGAACTCAAAGGCAAAGGTTGTTGGATGAAGAGAATGTCCCCTTTTTGAGAATCTGTGATTCAATTTAATTTACCCATTAACAAACATATCTAGCTAAACAAAACATAATAAAAATAATAATAATAATAATAAATAAATAAATAAACAGCTTCCCAAGCTGCACTTTGATTTAAGCAATATTTTTTTTTAATATGTAGTATTATTTTCTGTGCTCCTGGAGAAAAAAGAAAGAAAGAAACAAACAAACAAAAAAGCAAAGGTGTGTAAAGCAAAGATCAGTCTTCACTTGTGAAAAGCATTTGGATTTTAATATCACAGAGTCAAACAATGTTAGGGATTGAAAGGGATCTTGAAAGATCATCTAGCCCAATCCCCATGCCAGAGCAAGAACACCTAGATCAGATAACAGGAACACACAGGAATACATAAAGATATAATTATATATAATTAGATATCATATGCATAATCATATATATTATTTAAATTATATTTTGTATTTATCTATATCATTATATGTAATATATAAAATGTATTATATATTAATTATTATTTTAATAAATTATTATTAATGTATTATATTATATATATTATTACATATTGTATATATAATAATATTATATATAATGTATATATAATATATAATGTATACATCATATATAATATAAAATGTATATTATACATTATATTATATATTATTATATATAATATTTATGCATTATGTGCATAATCATATCTATTGTTATTTTAAATATATTTATATTATATTATATTATAAAGATATAATTAGAAGGGTAAGCATATATTATGGTATTGCAGGGAAAGGAAGATAAGGTGAAACTGCCACTCACTGAGTCAACAAATTCTGATATAACTCAAAGCTATAAAGAATTTTGCCTATAGAAGTCTTTTTTTTTCATGGCTAATAATCTAATTTATATTTTTAAGACTGCTTCAAAGAAAAAATAAAAACATTATTATAATTATAGGTCATTACTTGTGTATTTCCATAAAACACAAAATTTATTAAGATCAATAATTAAAACAATCTTTCTCAACTTTTTCAATATCTCTGTAGAGGCTTGCTTGAGAAGGGAGTCTCTTATGATGGGTACATCACTTTGTCACTTCTTCTTCCCTTTTTCTTTTCCCCACAATTTCTATGTACATGTGTTAGTCTTAGTTTGATATTTCTTTAATTAACATTTTCCTCAAATTGCAAAGGGAAAATATAGATCTTCAGTGTTTCTCGGGTTGTCATTATAAATCTGACGTTACACATAATCTACTATCTGTAAAATAACTGCATAATGTTTATAGTGCTTAAATGTCTTACCTTTGTCTCAGTTCTCTGTCTAGAGTATCAGGCCACACTACAGTCATTTAACACCTTAACTATTGGGCCCTGCCCTTTGCCTTTCATATTCCTTCTTGCAAACCTGTTTGATACCTTTCTCTGTGGGTCCTCACACTTCATGTTTGCTTGAAGTATCACACGTGGATCCCAGTGATTATCTCTGTACTTCTGGGTTATGTTCCTTTCCTTTCCCCCTTGGATTCTCTTTACTCAAGGTTTTTTTTCTGAGTGCAAGCATTCATTACTTTTTTTCGTAGTTTTGGTTAAAAAACTGGCTATTTACACTTGAGCAGGTTATAACCATAGTTACTGTCCACAACAAATCAAACTAGGAATGAACTAAGTGGAGATATTTTCATGCCTAGAACTAGAGGTGGGAGAAGAGCATAAGTCTAAATCTCATTATTGCCACCCGAGAAGTGCTAGTATTTCAGAATAAAATACCTTTTATTCTGTCCAGATACACTTTAGACAGTAAACATAATCTATTTCTGTCATTTCTCAGTGTCTTCTCTCAACTGAGAGAATCTGAATTTTTCAGTCCCTGTCAATTGTCCTTTCCATTCATCAACCCACCTGACATATGCTAAATTGTCTCCATCCTACCTAACTGGCACTAGCTGTATAAAACTGATTTTTCTGGTTTGCTGTCAAAGCATTCTTTGCTAAACATGTTGGCAAGGCCAATTTCTGCTTTCATACAGATACAGAATAACTCAAAATAAAATTGAATGACTCCAAATTTATACCATTATATGTCACAGGGGAATTTGTGCCTTGGCAACAATAGATGCTTCTTCGTTTAAAGATAACACTGTGAGTGTATATCTACAGAGAATATTTTTGTATAGCCAGCTTACTAGCCTCATTCTAACTGCAACAGCACAAAACTCAGTATGGGCTAATTTGTCATCTTTCACTTTGACTATAGTGAAGATGTACCTCATATATTACAAAATTTCTACTGGAAGAGCAGAAGGTTATTATAAGCAACTTAGATTTTCTAAAATTTTTTCTTAGTATCACATCAGATTTTTCAGTGTTTATAGGTTTTTTCCTTAGGTTCAATATCTATATTTTTATTTAATTTTGTCATCCAGTAGAATGTTGCCACAACTGTGAACATTTCCAAACATGGATGAAGATTTGTTTAAACAGTCTTTTCACAATTTGTCACTTTTGAATTTGCTGTACTGCATGTCTTGCAAAAGAACAGTACCAAAATGAGATCAAATTTCAAAACACACACTTTCTCAGCAAGTTTATCAAATAGCAAAATATATTAAAATAGCTTCTGAGAATGAGTAATAGCAAAACAGCGAACAGCAGTACACTCCTGACAATATTGACTGCTCTTTCCATAAATAAATCATCTGTAATTCAAAGCCACCATCAGCTTCAAAAATAGTATGAAAGTTGCTGCACAATACATATATAAAGATCAAAGCAACTTTGTAAGTATTAGCATGCTACACAGGGAATTTTAGGAACATTGGTTTGCACTATTATTGTTACTGAATAAATGCAGTATCATATGGTATTTTGCTTAGTCTTCCAACGGTCACAGAATGGAATAACAATGTATAATACATGATACCACACTTGAGAAACCTGTCAATGTCAACACATGATTCAATACCGTGTGTTTAATTATTATTGTTCTTTAAAAAAATCTTATGATTACATTCTTTTAATGAGTGCTATGAATGTTACAGAATTACCTCAGTAGAATTTACCTCATTATAAGATATAGCTGCATTATAGGATACAAAGTCTTAAAGTAATTTCTGTAAGATTTTTAATTATTATTATTATTTTAAAATTCACTGGAATAAAATTGCTTGCTTTTAACTTCTTTCTCTGCATTTACATAAAACTATAGTATTTTTTAAAAATGGAGCATCCTATACTATCAAGAAAACAGATGTCTTTGTATTCTAGACCTTAGATACACACATTTGTTTTGATCTCACTGTTTACTGGCATACAACATTACATTATTTATGCATAAAATACACTGCTAAATCAGAATTTCAACAATATTAGTGCAAGTCTTACATCTTCTCTGCCTGTTTTTTAATTATTGATTTTGTTTGATTGTATTCACAAAATAATTAGCTTACTAAGCATCTAATTATTGCCAAGGCATGTTTATACAGATCTTCACCACTGTGTAAACATTGCATTAGTGAACACTGTAACACTTGAGATGTTCGCCATCCAGCCTACTAAAAGCAACATTTTATTGAGATTAGTAATTTCCTTTAAAAAGCTGTGTTTAATTTGCTTCAGTCCATAATGTTTCCACATTGTTTTTGCTTTAAACCCAAAGACAGATGTAGAAAATACTTTCTGAGCAGGCTTTTGAAGCTGAAGATCAGGGCAGACTTTTAACCTATTATTTTCAGACAGTGAAAGCAGTGTCTTTCACATTTCTTGAGATCTTCTCTTTCTTTTTAAATATTAGGCAAGTCTGTTTTCTAAATCCATGTTACATATAAGCATCATTTAAGAACTGATTAGAAAATGCAACATACTGTAAATTGTACCAAATAGAGTTCTTGTCAACCACTAAGCTAAGGGTCTTTGACTCTTATTCCTTGAAACAAAAATCCTGAAATGGAAAAGTCTGTTTCAAGGTTCAGTCTACACAGGCCCAGTGGGAAGAGGCCTGCTAAAGAAAGAATGCATACCGCTAGAGAGATGTGAATTCTTTCATTTACATGTGCTCTCTTGGCGGATGAAAGTGTGACACCGATGGTCTCCCTAGAGAGAGCTTAAACCAACCTTACCAGTTGGATGAGAAAGATAGTGGCCATGACAGGTGACCAGGGAAAAGTTATGGGCTTAAAAGAAAGAGGATAAGAGAAAGTCTGGAAGTTAGCACTAAACCACACCATTAAAGATAATACATTTAAAAGCATTTATGTAAAGGACTTGGAAAAAGGGAACACTTCTAAACTACCACATTACTTTTCCCTCCTCTTATATTTATTTATTTATTGCAAATCAGAAAATACACTTCATAACTGCCTAATATTACATTTGAATTGGATTAATTATTTTATTGCAATTGATTTATTACATTATTCTGAAAATAAAACTTGGATTAGTTGGCAAAAATATTTTACAAATGTGATTATGCTTATATTGCAGCACTGAATAAAAAGCACAGTGTTGTGCAGAAACAGTTTTATATGTCTTTTATTTCCTTCTGTTAGTACCATGAAATATTTCACTTTATGATGAGCTATTAAAGACAGGAATAAAAAAAAAAAATAAAAAGGAAAAAAAAATCCTAAGCTTCTGTGTAGGTAAAAGTTCAAAAGACCTTATATAAGAGATTATTATAAAGAAGACTATATTTTACTCAGCCAAAACCGAAACATAGTAATGTGTGCAAAAACAATATTATTTGCTAACAGTTTTTTGACATCTTAGACATAATGTCAGCATCTAAAATGGGCATGCTATAGCTGCACAGTTCTAATTATCTTTTAGATGCCTTTGCCTGATATTGATTGCCGAGTACAGTTCTCAAACATAATAGTGATTTAAAAGGATAATTCTTGATTAGGTCTGTGAAAAATTTATCTTCACACCTATTAGCCAGCTTTTTATAATTAAATGACATGATGTTAGATTTGCATGCAGATGTACATCAATAGAAAGCATAAAATGGGTATTTATAGAAGCAACTGTATATTCTTTGTTGTGATAATGTAAAAAGAGAGTAGCTTGATGCTTCTCCTTTAGTGCATTTAGAGCAGATTTGGGATTTGGGCAAGCAAACTATGCATGTTTGGGTCTTAATTTTTTTCATTTCATGCTTATAATGCAGTATGAGGGAGCTCTTTTGCACATCTACATCTATGCTTTCAGAGGACAATTAGAGTCTCAGTTTAACTGAAGATTGCAAGATTATTCAAAGGCCTCTCCCTTAAATTTTTCCAGTCCCCAAGTACAAACTGAATATTGTAGCTATAGTTATTAGCTAAGTAACATTGCCTCCAAGCAACATTTGTTAGGGAGTTAATTATACTTCAGGCACAGCTACTGTCTTTCACCAGCACATTACTGTTGAAGAAATAATTTGGCCCTTTCACTCTTGTCTGACTATCATGGATTTAAAAAGGATTAAAAAGGATTTTGTCACCATGGTATCCTTACTATTTCCCCCCAAAAGTAAACCCCACCCCCCCCCCCCCCCCCCCCCCCCCCCCCCCCCCCCCCCCCCCCCCCCCCCCCCCCCCCCCCCCCCCCCCCCCCCCCCCCCCCCCCCCCCCCCCCCCCCCCCCCCCCCCCCCCCCCCCCCCCCCCCCCCCCCCCCCCCCCCCGGAATTTATCATTAGCAAAAAGTAAATGACTATGTATATGTATATATATTCTGGCATATGAAAGGATGTGACATTTAGCACAAGAGGACAGGAAGAGAAAATGCATTTTCCTCTGCTGTGATGTAGTTATAAAAAATATCTAACAATTTGGTCTAGTATTAGTCTTTCTTTGTTGTTAAAACAGTTGGTCAAAAATTATTCTATGACTCTATAAATACAACGAAATTTTCAATTTCTTTTATTCATTGGCATGGCCTCGTGATGGCATTCCTTTCCTATTCAACTTTGATAGAAGACTTCAGTCTTCTATCAAGAAGACTTATTAATATTCAGTATTAATAAGTTCTGAAAGGGAATACCTTGCCTTTGTGTTGCTTGTCACAAGAAAGGTTATTTCATTACCTCAAAATGATCACTTAGCTACACTGCCAAATAATGTATAATTTAGCAGTGTCTCAGTAGGGGCCACAGAGACTATATTTAACATTTAAATTTTACTTATTTCTTCTCAAGGACATATAGGGGACCCCAAATCATTTATATGTAAGATTGAATGTCATGTTAAATTTCTGATCTGTTCCCACATAGGAAATTGGAAATTTTCCACTTTTTATTTTATATCTGATTTAATAGAAGATAACAGGACAATTTACACCTTTTTCTTTACCACCTGAATGTGGTAAAGAAAACCTGTGGTTTTCTGGTGCTTGTGAGATTGAGCAGCAGAGTGGGTCCTTCAGGAAAACAACATTCAGAGACTGTTAGAAGACACAATAGCATGGATTGAAATACCCTTCTTAGAAAATCTCGTCTGTTGTTATCACATATTTTTAAATTTTGTAGTGAGGTGCAGACACGATTAAACTCCTCCTGGTTTGTATGACCACAGTAGTTCAAATGTAATGTTAGGAAACATTCTTATTTCTCTATCAATAGCTAGAGTAGATAAAGATATGATTCTTGTCCCACATGTGTTTACTTAATCCTGAAAACACATTTCACTCTTATGAAATAACAATAAAAGATCTGTTGTTTTGTTTTTGTCTGGTTGGTTGTTTTGCCCTTAAAGGACTGTTTTTATTGAATTAGCTGTCAGATTGCAGGTGTGAATTCAGTTACAGTATTTTTGTCTCTGCTCACTACAAATTTCCAGCAAGTATTTTATCATACACTTTTTTTATAAACCTCACAACCTAACTAAAGTGAATCCATTTCAGCATCCAAGGAAATGTTTCAGATCATCATACTTGGTGTTGGATTACTTTATTAGTTTGCTCAGGATTAAATACTGATTACACTATTAAGAAAGTCTTCTCTGACTTCACTTAGTTTTGTCTCAGCAACAGTTTACTGCTGATTATCTTCTCTTTAAACTTATTCTATAATGTGTTCCACATGCAGAAACTACAATGGCCTGCACTGGGAGTTGTCTTCTTGATCTATTGGCTCCAAGATCTGCGGAAGGAATTAAGCTAATATAAAACTACTCCTTCCTCTCATTTATCCCTATCCTGAAGGTAAAAAATAAATAAATAAAAAAAATAAATAAAATAAAAGTTGTTATCATAGAGAAACCTTGAAACTCTATATATTTACTTAATTTGAAGACAGGATTTCACAGACAAAAATGGTGCATATGCACTCCATAGTGCATATATATGGAAACTGATGTTCTGAATGTACCACACTTGCTATATTTTATTTGATCATCAGAGATCAAAGCTTACTATCCCTCTGCAGACTGCTGGTGTTTTACAACCCTTGTGATAAATCCTAGACACATTAAAACTGGTGTGATTAGTAAGAGAAATATACAGATACCAGCTAAAGTGTTAATGTCATCCAGCATTATCTGAGGGAGATTTCTTTGCACATGAAAGGAAACAATGCCAATATTAGAATATTTTAATCATGTTATTATTATCATGTTACTAATACCATCCAACAGCTACAGATCATTATGGTAGCATATCCAGACATGCCAATTTTGTTTATGTGTGTGATCTGTTGGTTGTTTTTTAAATGCAAAGTGGTTCATTATCTTACATTTTGGAGTTGAAAATATGATACGATCAGTTGACCAATGACAGAGGAAAACAAACAAACAAACAACAACAAAAAGGTGCTCCAGATCTCTCCTTGTGCTTATTTTTTCCAGTGTGGTAGGACAGCTAACCACATACGTAAACTCAAATTCAGTGACAAATTTAGAATTTGTCCATTTTGCTGGTCTCTATAGCACCAAACCCTCAATCTTTTGGGGGAAGCAAAAAATAAAGCCCAAAGTTGTTATTTCTGAAATGTACTTTCTAATAATCCCCAAAGCTATGAAAGTTTCAGATAAAAGGTTCCATTTTGGTTCTGTATTTATTTCTGGACTTGGAGAAGGTATCTGTCACAGCTGTGAACACTGATCAGAAATGAGCTAAGAAAAGTTGACATCATGATGAAATTAAAGTCCTTGCCTGTTCTTGACAGAGGTGACATGCAAGCTAATACATTTCTTTCAGTTTACCTGATGAAATTTATCCAGACACTCCATGATCCAACTCACTAGGAAGGTCCAAATTCAACCTGCTTAATAGAAAAGAAAAACCCCTAAGTGAGTCATATGATTCATTGTAAGAGATTCTGTCTTGATAAATAATGATTTTGATCATATTCAGCTGAGTTGTTTCTATTCTGAATCTTTTGTAACATAATACAAGTGCTTTCATATGTTTGGAGGAGGGAGCTTCTGGGATAGTTCTTTGTTCCTTCTACTTTTTTTTTTTTTTTTTTTTTTTTTTTAAGTAATGGAAGGATGGAAGGTCAAACAGTTGTAGTTACATTTTACTCAGGTGTGACTTGCTCCTTTCTTTTTCTCCTGTGTATGGCCTCCTGGGACTCCATTCTCTCCTACAGGATGATAGAGAGAATAGTTTGATGAGAGCTGGTGATAGAGAGAATATATGATAGAGAATGGGTTGAAGAGAGTTCCTCACTGTAAGAATAAAATGGAGCCCCTGGAGTGGTTAAAGGAAAGAAAGTAACAAAAAAAAAAAAAAAAAAAAACACAAATAAAATCTTTCTCTTTTTAGTTGAACTTGTGATTGCTGGGTGTGTGATCTGGGAATTCATTCTTTCTTGGATTCATGAAAAAAATTAATGAAAGAAAGAAATATAAAGATATTTAACTTATTTATTTATTAAAACTTTCTTTCTAATCTTCTTTCTTTTCAGTGATGGAATTGTACTGTTTTTCTTCTATTGCTTTTTACTGTGGTCAGAATTACCCCTCATGGGAATCTACATACATAAATGTAAATTGTTATCACAGAATCACAGAATTTCTAGGTTGGAAGAGACCTCAAGATCATCGAGTCCAACCTCTGACCTAACGCTAGCAGTCCCCACTAAACCATATCCCTAAGATATGGTTATGCTGTAATGACTGGCTTACTACCATCTATGTTAAGAAATAAAACATCATTACACTTCACATTTATTTCAGGGGAAGTTCTTGTTCATACCAGATACCATCAGCCTTATAATAACTCATTCTGAGTTAATCTGAAGAGTAATTAAACTTTCTGAACACTCTTGTGAAAACAAGGATAGTGTGAATGAGATCAAAATATCAATCAACAAAGGTATCAATAGACAATACAGGTAAGACATAATTCAGTCTTTACTAAGCTGTGAAAATATCATATAACATCAAGAAAAAAAAATCCAACACAAGAACTCAATATTAATTTTTATGATTTGTTGTTGTTGTTGTTTTCCAGTACTTACAGAGAATGTCTACCTAAAGGATGCTCTTTAACTGGTTGTCTCAGTGAGTGACCTTCAGTAAGTTAAATTCTGTTCCTTCAGAAGCACAGCCTGATAGCATGCAAAGTATAAATTCCAATTCACTTATGCACAATATTAGTTCCAGTTGACCTTCACTGTGAGTGCTTATGTAAGGGAACATTTATAGGAAAGCAGTATATTCATTTGCAATTCTTTTTTATTTACTACCTGGAAAGAGATTTACTGCACCAAATTAAGTGGGAAATCTTATTTAAAGAATCTTGCAACAGATTTTGGAACTGACTTAAATAAATCTGTAATTAAAACATTTAAAACATATACTACAAAGAACTAGAACTTGCACAAAAGACAGAACTCCTGAATTTGTTCTTCTGACATAGGGAGTCCAGACCTTAAGGTGAAATCACATAAGAAAAATAAATTTAACTTATTCAGTACTGTTTATTTAATCACTTACCACTGGCTTTTACTATGAAGACTATGTCATACTACGTTACCAAAATACCCTTTAACAGCTATGAATTATAATGAATTTCAGTGCATGGAATTTAAATGGCATAATTCAGCACTGGGTTTGTTTTCATCCCTTATGGATCAGTTTTTTATGCATGGTCATTGTCTCCTGTGAGTGCTCCAATGTGCTCAGGGGAGCCTCAGAATGGATGACAAAATCTGATAAATAGCAGAATATCAATGCTAAGCTTTCCCACACCCAAGGCAATGACACCTCTGAATTCACTGGCTCTGAACTTGCTGGGGAACTCCCATGTTTCTGTACAAAACCTCTCAAGGGAAATGGGAATTTTTTGTAAGATAAAGCTGGAGGTCTGGAAAGCAAAAATGTCAATGGGAGATGCTGTTTCTGTCTAGATCAGATACTTTAAAAAGCAGTCTTTGTGTTTGGCTTTTCCAGATTTTCCATGAGTTACCTGGAAGAATAGTTCAATTAATTTCTACCCTGGCTTTCATTTTTGTGAAATTCATTTAAAAAGAAAATAATGAAGTAAGATGAATGAAACAGACAAAAAAAACTTCATTGTTTTTGACTGTATTTACAAGCATTATTTTTGCCTTAGACTAAACATACAACCTGACTGCAGCCTAAGACAAAGGAATAGACTTGGCTTCCTCAAAACACGAGGCAGCATTGCCAGAGAGAAAGCAAGTGAAAGATTCTCAAAATGATCTTTTGAAGAATGTTTAGTTTATGCTCTATAACATTTAGCA
Source organism: Aythya fuligula (assembly GCF_009819795.1). Lineage (NCBI taxonomy): Eukaryota > Metazoa > Chordata > Aves > Anseriformes > Anatidae > Aythya > Aythya fuligula. The sequence goes on from NC_045559.1 coordinate 18,400,853, forward strand.
TTTTCTACCCTGTGAACATTATTTTCTCATGCTGATGGATATTCAAATTAAATCCGGAAAACACTATTCCTGACCCTTGCCTCTTCTCATCATGGCTCTGAGTAGACTAATAAGCTCTGCAAAGTCTTCATCTTTTCCCCAGGTCCAACCCCCTGTCAAAACAGGTTCCCTAAAGTAGGTTGCCCAAGTAGGTGTCCAGATGGGCCTTGAATATCTCAAGAGAAGGAGACTCAACAACCTTCCTGGGCAGCCTGTTCTAGTGCTCCATCACCCCCACCATGACGAAGTAAGTTCTGTCGCATGTTGGTGCAGAACTTCCTGTGCTCCATTTTGTGGCCATTTTCCCTTGTCCTGTCCCCACAAACCACTGAAAAGAGGTTGGCCAAACCCCTCTGTCTTCCACACGTCAGGTATTTATACACATTGATGAGATCCCCTCTCAGTCTTCTTTTCTCCAGGCTGAACAGACCCAGGTCTCTCAGCCTTTCCTCATAGGGAAGATGCTCCAGGCCCCATACTGTCTTTGTGGCCCTCTGCTGCACTCTTTCAAGGAGATCCCTGTCTTTTTTTGTATTGGGGAGCCCAGAACTGGACACAGTACTCCAGGTGAGGCCTGACTAGGGCAGAGTAGAGGGGGAGGATCACATCCCTTGACCTGCTGGCCACACTCCTTCCATGCACACCAGGATCCCATTGGCCTTCTTGGCCACAAGGGCACACTGCTGTCTCATGGTCAACCTGTTGTTCACCAGGACCCCCAAGTCCTTCTCCTCAGAGCTCCTCTCCAGGAGGTCATCCCCCAGCCTGTACGGATACATGCAGTTGTTCCTTCTCAGGTGTAGGATTCTACACTTGCTCTTGTTAAACTTCATTTTGTTTCTTCCGGCCCAGCTCTCCAACCTATCCAGATCTCACTGAATGGCAGCACAGCCTTCTGCCATGTTGGCCACTTCTCCTAGCTTTGTATCATCAGTGTACTTGCTGAGGGTGGACACTATTTTGTAATCAAGGTCATTGATTATGTTGAACAAGATTGGACCCAGCACCGACCCCTGGGGAAAAAAAGTGCTATTGTGCATCTCACAAAATCAGAGCATGGTTGAGGTTGGAATGGATCTCTGGGGTCATCTGCTTCAACACCTCTGCTCAAGCAGGGCCTCCTACAGCTTCTTGCCCTGGACCATGTCCAGATTGCCTTTGAATGCAAGGATGGAAATCAAACTCTCTGAGAAAACTGTTACAGTGTTTGGTCAGCCTCACAGTTCAGAAGTGTTTCCTGATGTTCAGACAGGGTCTCCTTTGTTTCGGTTTCTGCACATTGCCTCTTGTCCCGTCACTGGGAACTACTGAAGTTTCATTCAAATTTATCAAGTTGGTTAAGCATGACTTCCCTTTGGTGAATCAATGCTGACTACTTCTGATGAACTTCTTATCCTTCATGGCCTTGGAAGCAGTTCACAGGACTGTCTGCTCCATCACCTTTCCAGGGATGGGTGTGAGTCTGACTGGCCTGCAGTTCCCTGGGTCCTCTTTCTTGCTCTGGGTTCTCTTCCTTGCCCTTTGTGAAAATAGCAGTGACCTTTGCTTTCCTGTAGTCTCCAGGAACTTCCCTCATCTTCCATGATCAAGCAAACATTGTTCAAATTGTTTTGGCAATGATATCAGCACTCATGAGTGTATCCTATCAGGGCCCATGGACTTTGCTATCCACTTTTAGTATTCTTAAATATTTCTGTAACCTGGGATCAAAGCTCTGTGAAAACAGGCAAGCTATGAGAAAGAGGTGTGGAGAGCTTCCTGTGGGGTCTCTGCCCTTTTGCATCTGAGCTGTGTTTAAGCTCAGGCCCTTGCCCTAGCTCCTTGAATGAGTTTAGTTGCAGCTGTTTCTCTGCATGGCATTGCACCTTATGGTCCCTGACCCGGTCTCACTGACTTGGCTTCCTGGCCTCATCTCAGACCAGACATGCCTAGCAATCACAGAGCTATTGTCTGATCCTGGTCACTGCCACCAAACTTACCTTCTTCATGTATGAGTACTGTGGGATTATGTTTCTCGTTGGTGGTGTCATTGATCTGCCTGCCAGTTATGATCTCCAGCTCCTTGCTCTTCTTTCCTTACAGAGCAGCTTACACTTGCTGGTCCTTGACACTTTCAAAATGTTCATTCATAAAAAGGGATGATATTCCCAAGCATGCAAATGTCTAATTTAATTTTCAGGTTTTTGAAAGATATAGGTGAAATGATATTAAGCACTGTTCCAGCTTATAACAAAACAGTATTATCAGAGATCTAAAACTTAGATCTCTTATTTAGATGTTGATATCAGTATAATGCCCAATTTGCTCAAGTCAGCAAAGATTATGTTCCTGTAACTAAAGTCATACTGCACTTTACAGTCTAAAGGATCTCAATGACACCTCTTGAAAAGAGGGCATTCCTGGCACTTGATTGCAAGAAGCAGCAGTTATAACTGTGAATATTCTACATAAGGTACTAAAAGTTCATTGTGATTAGCTCAATTTTATTAAGGGAAAAGAAGAGAAGCAGAAACATACTAATTATTTGCCCAAAGTTAGCTGGCAGTTGCAGATCTGAAAATAAGCTTATCTTTGTAATCTTAAAAAAGGCGAAGAAAAGATTGGTTTTCTTATGTAATTCTGTGTTACACCTTTTTTTGAAACTATTCCTGAAATAAATGAAATAAAATTAAATATTATTTTTTAATGATCAGGAAAAAGCATTGCTCCCCCCACACACACACACTATTCTTCACATTTCTGTGTGCTCAGAAACTAATTTCTTTGCATTATTTCTTGGGCATTCCTCTCTGAAAACACAAGAAATATATATTTTAAAAAGTTTATTTTTTTAAAAAGACTGTACTTATATAAATTTAAAATATATTTCCATTTGACAGGTAAGCTAAAAGAATAGGTTGCACATATGACTTTTATGAAAAGCTGTTCTTGTTTATATAGACAAATACAGCAATAACATCAAAATAAGCATAACTTTTTATTGCTTCTGTTTAGAACTGAGCTTATAACTCATTCAAATCATAATGCGTTATAATTTGACATTATTCAGCTGTCACTGTTTTTAATCAAACCAATATATTTACTGTTTTTACTAGAAACTAGTGATAATCCAAAGAAGATAGTGTCACAGGAGCTGAAATAATTTTTGCTTCTGTCCTTTAGGACTTGAACAAAGTACATGTTTTAGAACTGTTAAAGAGACTACCTAAATCCATTGTCTGAAAAGTGATATATTTGGGGCTTTCTATAAATATTTGGGCTTATTTTTCAATCTAAAGTAAAAGTATTAGTTTTCTTGTCTGATCCTCTTTCTGCTTCTCACATATTGACTGCCTGTTCTGGTTTCCTTCATACATCTATCTCCTTTCTCACATACTTCATTTTTTTCTACCATAAGGTTAAGCTTTTCTGTTGCAAAGTAAACTGAAGATGTGAGTTTCTTTCAGCCTCAAGATCAAGGACCACAAAGTTACCATTCTTCCAGACTTCTGGTTTTCATGGTAGTCGAGTCTGGTATCATAAAAAGAGTTGTGAATAGTGTAATACTTGATCATATGGAGGTGCCTGAAGGCATGTTTTTTAAAGCATACTTATGACTTTTGCAGTAGGATGCTCCATGAATTTGAGGTAGTTTCAAGGAAAAATCCATGTATAGGTAACACACAGCACCCATGTGGTAAATCTGACATTGCTGTGAAGCATAACATTGCCATATGATTTATTAAACATTCACTAAATATTTTGCATATGCAGATCATCAATAAAGACACCTGGTTGACTGAGTTTCACAGAATCACAGAATTGTAGGGGTTGGAAAGGACCTCAAGAGATCATCGGGTCCAACTCCCCTGTCATAGCAGGTTCCCTAGTGCATCCAGATGCGCCTTGAATATCTCAAGAGAAGTAGACTCAACAACCTTCCTGGGCAGCCTGTTCTAGTGCTCCATCACCCCCACCATGACAAAGTAAGTTCTTTCGCATGTTGGTGCAGAACTTCCTGTGCTCCATTTTGTGGCCATTTTCCCTTGTCCTGTCCCCACAAACCACTGAAAAGAGGTTGGCCAAACCCCTCTGTCTTCCACACGTCAGGTATTTATACACATTGATGAGATCCCCTCTCAGTCTTCTTTTCTCCAGGCTGAACAGACCCAGGTCTCTCAGCCTTTCCTCATAGGGAAGATGCTCCAGGCCCCATACCATCTTTGTATGGCACCATACCATTCTCCATCTTTCAAGGAGATCCCTGTCTTTTTTGTACTGGTATGTTCTCAAGTGTCTGCATGGCTAGTGGACACATTCAGTATCATAGCATGGAAATGACATGAAAGTGGAAATTTGATGGAAATTTCCATTGCGTGGTCCATGGAAAAAGAGGACCTAAATATGTTAAATACTTAAATTACTGACTGCAAGTATCTGCTTGTAATTCTGAAAGCCAATTCTGGCATCAGCTTCTAGGCTCCCATCTCAAAAATGTTATCAGGTTCCTAAAGAGTTATAGCTGCCTAGGTATGAATAAACTGCATATTTAAATCAGCTCAAAACAAACAAACATACAAACAAACAAAAAACAAACTTAATTTGGTGTTTGAGTTTCTCTGATATTATTATTGCTTTTTTTCACATGTATCTCTATAAAGCCCCCGTGTAAGCAGGTTGCCAGACCTTCAGTCTTCAACAGTGTCTGCCCTTTATGCTAGCAGTGCACTCTCAACTTCAGAGTCCAAGCTCCTGTGGTTTTGGTGTTAAATTCTACATGAACACTAGCTTTGTATTTTTCTCACTTCTTCCAAATGAGAGCATTACTTATTTGTTTTCCAAAGTCACTTGTGGATCTGTGAGTGTCTCTCCAAAAAATGAAAGTAGGATTATAAAGGCATCCTCTAAACAAGCAAGGATGGTTATAGCAAAAACAGTAACATAAGGCAAACTGAAAACATTGAAGATAGATAGTTGATGATCTTACTGCAAGAAGTAGCCAAGGGTAAAAGATACCCACAGAGAGTTAGGGGAAATGTATTAGGCTGATAATATGAGTCAATAATTCACTGAATATGTCTGATACAATTTAACTTCCATCAGAGATTTGTTGTGCAAATTACTAACAAGAAAAAAGAAAAAAAAAAAAAAAAGTGAATCTATAAGCAAGCAGCTTTGTCAAATTAACTAATTAATTCTCCTTATGCCAATATGATTTCAATGACAATTAATTCCTTTCATTCCTTGTAAGTAGCTGAACTTCAAGTCCTTGGAGAATTGACTCTGGAGAGGTTTTGTTGAGACATATACTGTACATCAGTGTCATGAGTTAATCGAGCAGTTATAGGGATGAATGTAATAATAGGCAAAGGTTTTGTTTCTGGATTAATTTACAACTTGTGCACTGTTACTGACAGAATTGGGCAATTTAGGCAACAAAATCATATAACTAGTCATTAAAAGGTGAAATATGAATTTTATTTATATTTTTTATTGGGGAAAATGAAACAAAAATGTTTGTTTCAACAGCATATTTAGAATTACTCATTCAATATAGATTTTAAAGGGCTCTAAGGAAAATAAAATTACTCCTGATGATCTCCGTTTCGCATCAATTCCAACCAAGTCCAAAATGACTGTTCTACAAGATGCTCAGAAAACATATTCCTGTTCTCTTCGTTAAAATGAATAGTGCTTTCACACTATGGCAGAAGAACAAATAAAGACTGCAGCTTCTCCAAATTTGTATTGAATCTGTGGCAATGAGTTGTTTTCATTAACTTCAATTTTCTGATTAACAATACTACACAAGGTATTTTAGTATATTTAGTGAGTCATACACTGAATTCCAAGTGCTCATAGAACTGGGTTTATGGTTGTAAATTGTTTTTATTGTATTTGATGCCATGAAGTCATTAATTCTTCCCATGCATAAATGAGTTGTCCAAATTCATATAAGGAGCATAATTCAAATTAAGTCATTGGAATAGCACCCACTTACATCAATGTCAAATTTTTCTCACTCTGTCAAGGCGTGGTTAAGGAGGCCTCAGTGTAAATAGCTTAACAATGAGTCAGATAAAATGAGTACCATATTTTTATTCATTTGATTCTCTCAGAACCTGTAGTTTTAGAGACATTGTCTGATCTTAAGGAAAGCACAAGAAAACAAACAAGCAAACAACAACAACAACAGCAACAACAACAAAAATATTGAATACCTTTACTTTTTTTTTTTTGTCTCTCTACTTAGAGATTGATTTGTAAAAACAAAAACCCATTAATTATAATCCTTATTTTAGAGGTGTTTTAGTTTTCAACTCTATGTTCTTTATCTGATGTCCTATGCACCAAAAGAGAACACGTCTGTTTATGTATTATACAGATCTGAGAAAATTTACCTCAAGATTTTGAGAATTATGCCTATAGTGATGGAATCCATTTTCTTGAGAATACAAAAAAGTCTAAAATTAAAATTATACTAACAGGTTAATGAACTGTTGTCCTTGTATATAGTAATAGCAAACTGTATCTGATCTAGATGAGATTAAAGTAAGCTCAGCATGATTGCAAATATTTTTCCTTAAGTCATGGAAAGTGATAAAAGAAATACTCTTCAGACTTTATTTATTTATTTATTTTCTGTTTTTTATCAAAGCCCAATGAAGACAGAATTCTGCTGTGCTTTATGGTAGGAACAAGTAGCACAGTGAAAACAATCCATTTTGGTTCTTTACTAGGAGAGCAAACCTCTATGCATGTTAACATAAGGATCATATATCAGCTCATTCTACAGTTTTTTTCAAGACATACTAATTTTCCCAGATGACATTGTTGGATGTTTTCTATTACTGGCTGAGGGAAGCCAGTAGCCGAGTCATATATTTACAGAATTTGCATTGAAAAAAATTTCTTCATAAAAATGTTTAAAGCAAGCTTTGAGGCATAAAGCCTAGACATGATGTTATGTATAAAGATAAAAATATTGTTTAGCATGACACATGCATTCATTCTATTAATAAAAGTATAAGTAAAACAGAAATCTATCAATCATAGTGGGGGTTGGGGGAGTATTATGTAATGTATATATCTACAGAGACAAAGAGAAAATAATGTAATATGTTCATTGAAAGTAAGCTTTTTTTTCCCACCCCTAACTGAATAGCCTTTCTCTCTTGGCATGCTGCTCACAAGACTAGAAAGGTATACATATTACTTAGTACCTAACAAAATAATACACTTGAACCCTCAAACACTGTGCCAGCAAAAAGTTCTTGGCACAATTACATACACAGGACTGATCATCAGTGGCATCCAGAAAGATGCCACCCCTGCTGATAGCAATGTGCCATCTCTTCCTGCAAGTGCACTAGCAGAGCAGGAAGGGAAGATGAGCATATGTTAAATCAGCTCAAAGATAGACTGAGTGAATGAATTTGCAGTACAGAGCAGTGAGGCTAATTTTTTCCCTAGCTGGAAAAAGGGACCAAGATACAGAGATGTTCAGATGGGAGGTAAAGTGCATGACTGTGAGAGGTCCATGGGAAATCTCACAAGTTCTCCTTCACAAGGTTCTTGGTCAATAGAAATAGCTTTGGCTGGGTGGATTCACAGCTGTGGCAGATGGCATGCTGAGGCACCACAAGGGATATAATTCTACTATAACTTGAATTCACAGACCTTTTTGCCAGTGTTTTTTTTTTTTTTTTTTTTTTTCTCACCATGAATTTTAGGGAGGGGAGAGATGTAGCTGAGGAGAAAGGAGTGAAGGAAGAAAATGTGGGCATAAGATTTCAAAATTAAGTGACTGACGAAATTTGCCAGGTACAGTTTTGCTTCTAATATGTGTTCAAGAGAAAAGCAGTGTTTTAGTGCTTCCTGAGTCCTGAATGAGATAAGATACAATCACCTTTCATCATAGCAATCTTCAGTTGCATTGCCTTACATCCATCACGATTATCCTTGCACGACAGGTCTATGTACAACAGCTACTTATACCTCAGCGGTCTAGTGAAGCTGTTTCCCACAAACCTTGTATGAATGTTAAAATCAGAAAAGGAGCTACAAGGGATGCTAATCACTGAAGATATCAAAAATTAATATTTCTTTTACTTTAATTCTCAGATCAATCCATTCTTCAGTGCCATTCTATAAAGAATCTAAACAAATAAGATATATTAAAGAGCCATTGTCATGGTCTTTTAGAAAAGGCTGCTACTTGTGATACTCCATTTCAACCTAAGTACAATCTTGAAAGCAGTCAGACTATACATTAATTATTCTCATTGTTAGGATTCCATAGTTCAACCACCCTGTAAATGGAGAGCTAATAACATTCATCTCTTATTGAATATTTTGCTGCTTTTATATTCCAAAAACAGAAAAGACAACATTTCAGATTTATTTCTTCATATAATTCATGATCATATTCACTTTTTAAAACCATCTGGTATCTGAAGTAAGCAGTAGTTAGCTGTCCCTTCAGTACCAACTGTACCAACAAAATGTTAATGTTTCTATCTACTTTTTGGTAAAGATGTCTGGGAAACTCTGGGCAGTAAATGTCTGTTAGGTTAGCAGAATATGTGAAAGATGGCACTTTTACATTACAGCATTTCAGCCTCATATTTCCCCATAGTGTAGACACCTTATAGTAGTTACAGCATTAAATTCATTGTCACAGAATGCTTTACATTGGAAAGGGCCTCTTGACATCTTCTGCTTCAAAATCCTACTCAAGCAGGGTCAGCTAGAGAAGACTGGCTCCACAACATCTTTGGAAAACCAGTATCAGTGTTAGACCATTGTCACAGCAGAAAATTTCATCCCATTTTGATGGAATTTTGCACTTAGTTCTTGCCCACTGCCTCTTGTCATGTCACTGGGCACTACCGAGAAGAGCTGAAGGGCCTAACTGACTCATATTCATTGTCTCCCATACATATTTATACACATTGATAAGATCCACCTCAACTTCTTCAACATGAACAGGTCTTTCTGGACAGCAGCACAACCTTCTTGTCTATCAGCCACTCCTCCCAGTTTTGTAACATCTGTCACCTTGCAGAAGGGGCACTTATCATACAGGTCACTAATGAAGATGTTAAAGAGTATGGGCCCGGTATTGACCCCTGTAGCATACCACTAGAGGCTTGCCTCCATGTAGACTTTGAGCTTCTGATCACAACCCTGGGGTCCAGTCATTCAGCCAGATTTCAGTATACCTCACTGTCACCATGTCTAGTAGCAATCCATAAATTGCTACTAAACTAAGCTTGAGAAATCACACATTACAAGGAACAATCAATATACCACAATATGCACACAAGCACACATACACAAAGTAGAAGAACAGCAGTATCACAGTGTTAGTATTGGAAGAACTAGGATAAACTGTGGAAATGAGAGACTTAGGAGCAGAAATTAACTTTTTAAAAAATCTGATGCAAAATGTTTTTCCATGAACAATTACCAAATACTGAAGTAAACTGACCATCAGTGTCAGTAGACTAAATATTTTCCTAGGGAGATTCCTTCCTTCCCTTCTTTCTTTCTTTCTTCCCTTCTTTCTTTCTTTCTTCCCTTCTTTCTTTCTTTTTCTTTCTTTCTTTCTTTCTTTCTTCCCTTCTTTCTTTCTTTCTTTCTTTCTTTCTTTCTTTCTTTCTTTCTTTCTTTCTTTCTTTCTTTCTTTCTTTCTTTCTTTCTTTCTTTCTTTCTTCTTCTTTCTTTCTTTCATTTTACAGTAGGAACAGAAACAAAATAATAATAATAAAAACTCTTATTATTCATCAGGCTGATAAAGGACAGGAAAGAGATTTGCATTTCCTATTTGAGAATGTGGGTCATGTTAAATTGGAACTCCAGTAAATTATTACAGTAATGCTAACATGCTAACATATTGTTCAGATACTAAAAAAAAAAAAAAAACAAAAAAAACGACATTATCAAAACTTTCAAGTTTGGAAATGAAGACTCAGGCAAGTAAAGCTTTGACTAAATGTTTACATGATTTTAGTATATCTTTGCTAAATCAATCATAGACCTCTAACTAGCAGTCTTATTTTCTCTCAATCTTCTGTTTCAATCACCAATCCTATCTACATACTGTTTATCTCTATTTTAAAAGTTCTAGAAATAAATTTAAATTACCTTAACCTGTATTCTGGTAAATGGGAGAGTTAACAGTGGTAGTTCTGATTATAGCAACCTATTCTTAAGTATTAAATGGAGTTTTCCTTTAGAAAGACTTTCACAAGTTGAAAAGTGGTTTGGATTAATCAAGTTGAATTCTGCTTTCTTTGATACTTGTGCAAAGCAGAATAACTCCATTCACTTCACTGTTCAGTTTTCTGGGGATAATAGAAAAATATGTGTCTCATTGTATGCCAATATACAGGAGATTTTGATCTCTGTTCTGCGCATTTGAACAGACATTTCGTACTACTCACAGTGGGATTAAAATATTTACACTACTGATCATAGAAAGATTGTAGTACATGAGGTGATCATCACTCCCTTCTTAATTGTGAAAGACCTAGCTAGAGTCAAGAACAAAACTTCATTCACACAAAAAGAAAAATATAGTACGTGAATACATCTTTGTCTAACTGAATTTAAAAGGAGTTTTTTTCACTAAAAAAAAAAAAAGAATATTAATTATTGTATAATTAATATTTATATTATGACACAGTCAAAACTGGTGCTTATTTCATTATGCAAATATATATATGTATAATCCTACTCTTCTTAAAAAATAAAAATAAAAAATCACTGGATGATGCAATTTGCAGCATTATTTTGTTTTCCATTTTTGAGTGATAAGTCTTAATTTTATCATAGAATCAAAGGTAAGTTGTTTCTTTTATTTTCCTGACAAGAAAAGAATTGTTTGAATTATGAATATCATCTGGGTGCTGACAAGTGAAAGACATTGTCAGCTTTCACTAACTGATTAAAATAAACAAAATTGACCTTGGAAGATGAAGATAGAAAAAACAGAAAGTTCAATATATCTTTTTAATTGACTGCTAAAACTGCAATATCTTGACAGATACCTGTATGTAATCTGACTAAATAAAGGCTGTAAATGTATTTAAGAATGTAGATGTGTATCCTAGGAACGTCATTCTGTGTGTCAAGGCTCAACATTACCACATGCTGGTCTAAATCCTTTTCTTAGAAACTTTCAAAAATATATTTTAATGTTAGTTAGAAATGAAACAGTTGTAAGGCTGCTCAACCCTATACAAATAATTATAAAGACTGTTCCTCACTGGGCAGAAAATGCAAGAATATTTGTTGTGAAGCATGGTATGGTTGTATTCATATATTGCAGGAATTTGTACTGAAGTGTTTAAGATATAAGGGATTTCAAATCCAGTACTTTTCAAAGAAATCAATAGAAGATCACTTATCTCTGTGATGGACTTTCAAGTTGAAGAAATGACTCTGGTAAAAATCAGTTCATAAATAAATGTAGTCATACAAGCAAAGATATTTTTTATTTTCCTAGTCACAGACCTAGGAAGAAGGATGGTCCTTTCTCAGATGCATTATATTTCATATGAAATTAAACTAGTCTACTATTCTACTCTCTATCAAATTTTTCAGTGATTGCCAACAGGACTCTACATTTTTGACCATCTGAGTGCAAAGACCCAGTCATCAGTTTATCCATGGGGATGAATATATTTTAGAATATGGATTCTGTTGAAGACACCTAAGCAAAATGGATACCTAACTGATAGGTGGTTAAACTGCCCAGCCTACAATATTGAGCAAGTTACACTATGCTACTCAATAGCTAAACAAAATATTAAGCCATGGACCCCTTGTGGCCTTTCCATACTATTGCAATATGTACATAAGGGAGAAAATGTTATTTTGTTTACCTAGTTCTCAACCAGTGAATAAAGCTAGAGATTACAGTGTTGTGTGCTTTTAGGTCAGCATAATTGTGAACAATATCATATGATCCCTAAAGAAATAAGGTGATGTAAATGGATTTACAGTCAATAGAGAACAATTACGTTTCTTTTTTTTTAATGTTATGCGATATTCCAACACTAGAACACCACATTTCATTAATTTTTGTATTAGTATTGTCAGGTTTCTACCTGTACAAGCTTTAGAAAGGTTGCACAAGTCCATTAAGTCATACTTACATTATTTCCATCTGATAGTGTAGTTCCATACATTGAAAGTCTTTTCAGAGTATAAAGTGAAAACTTGCAAAAACTCGTAAAGCCTCGGTGAACTGCAAGAAGCACCTGTCTGCAAAGTTCAGTGAGACTAAATTTCTTTGTCTAGGACCAAGGTTCTTGAAATATTGACAGCTTCCTATCCTTTCTCTTTCTCCTCTTTACCCTTGGCCCCTACCAAAGTTGTCTAGTCATGTTAGTTCACATGATGACCAATATCTTCTTCTTTATCTCAAAGCTTTCTTGCTAACAGAAACCTTGGCCTTTATCTTCCTTAGTCCAAAAGAATCTTCTTCTCTGGGGACAGCCTGGATAATGGCAGTGAGATCAATGTCTACAAAAAAGGTTTTTCTTCTTAGTGGACTAAGACAAGATAATATTGCTTTATGGATATAAAAATGCATTTATAAGACTGAATTTTATCCAGACAGTCCAAAGCATGAACAGGAAGAGTCAACTTGTCTGCAGAAACTTGTAGAGATGTAGTCACAATGCAAGAGAAGTGAAAATCACTTCTCACTGTTATCAGTGATTCCTGTGATACTCTTCATACATCAAGGACAGATAAACCCTGCCAACACAAGGATAAAAAACATTCTCAAATATCTTTCTATCAGATCCTCTGAGACAGTGGAAATAAATAAATAAATAAATTGGAGTAAGTTCTGTACCCTTACTTGACTTAAATCAAGAAGGTATGATTTTCCCGTAGGCAGTAAAAATATTTGTTACATTTACATTCACTTTCTTAGGTTCTGTTTAACTGATCTCAACTCAAAGTAAAATATTTTACCATGTAATTTGGTGGGAAATCAAGTTATCATTTTGGAATACTTACTAAAATTTAATTGTACAAGCAGAATTCAATTCTATTCAACTCTATAAATATTATTCAAATGAATTAAGTATATTCAGTTGAATAAATATTGTTTAGAATGTAGGAATATGCTGAAATCATAGGAAGCTTACTAAAGGAAAAATTAAGAGCAAGGGGTAACAAAACAACAATTGACCACTTAGCACATCAGATCAGTTCCAATGTTACTAACTACATGTCATAACTGTTTCATATGTGAAGTCTTTTATTCCAGTGAGATAGAAACAAAGCAAGGAAAAAAACAATTTTCTCAAACATATTCCTGATTTACAGGAGTTTGTAATAGGAAACTGTTCAATATAGAAACAACGAATCAGCTCCATATATATATATATATGTATTTTACATCAAATATATGTGTATTTTAAATTGTAGTATAAAAAAGTAATGTTGCTTAAACATGAAGGGAAAGTAGCTGTGTTTCTTACAAATTATATTTCCATATCATTTGGTGGAGTTACACTGAATTTTTCTTCCTATGCAAAGCAGATTTTATTTTACTTTTCTTTGTAGCAGTTACATACCCAAGAAGGCAGAAAACTGGTTCTTAAGCTTTTAGAAATTATGCCAAGAAGTCCCTGTGTTATACTGGGGCATTGGTAACTACCATGGCTGTAAGTATGGCACTATAGTTCCCACAGTATGAACACCAATGCATTTCTCATTTTCCAACATACATCTGGCACACAGATTATTTCTTTGCTATAATTATTCTCTAGATGGTATGAAACCTAGCAATGTTTGCCTTTTGTTATTCATCCTCTACAGGGAGTCTCTGTTCAGGTGCTGGAAATGAGGCTGGAGGGCTCCTCTATGAGGAGAAGCTGGGGCTGACTTGTGCTGGACACAGCCAGTTCCAGCTGGCTCCAACAGCAGCCACGGATCAGTGCCTTTGAGAAATTAAGAAAGAGTAAATTGTGAAAGGGTAAAATGCTACACATTCAGTGAAGAATGAGGAAAAAAAAAGGTGAAAAACACACCTGTAAGTGCATGTCAGACATTAAAGGGCGGGAAAAGGTGCAGAGATTCCTATGCAGTCCCTGGAAAGGAACACACTGGAGCAGATATCCATAGCACAGTGTGGCAGACCTCATCCTGGAGCAGTTTTTTTTTCACGGAAGGACTGCAGCCCACAGGAAGGACCCATTTTGGAACATGGGCAAAATGTGAAGAGGAAAGAACAGCAGAGGAGCTCTTACGGACTGACCACAACCTCCCCAGTGCTCATAACCTCTGCAACTCTTGATGAGGGAGGTAGAGTTAGGAATGAAGAACCAAAGTTAAGCCTGAGAAAAGGGTGTTGGGGAGGTATTATTTTAATTTTGTCTTTGTTCCCTACTACCCAAATTATTTTAACTGGCAATAAATTAAATTAATTTTCCCCAAGTCAGGTCTGTTTTGCCCATGATGTTAACTGGTGTTATCTGTGTCAGATGTTATACCCTGTCCTTATCTTGACCCATAACCTTTCCTATCTCATTCTCTTCCCCTGACCTGCTGAAGAGGGGAAGTGAGGAAACTGTTACATTAGCATCTGGCAGCCAGCCAAGGTCAACCTGCTACCCATACAGAAGATTTTACCATATTTTTACTGTCTTTGTTACACCTATCTTTGTAAGATTTTCATTCAAATTTATCCTTTCCTGTGGTTTCCATCATTCTTCTGAAGACTTCTACAGATTCTCAGCAGTATTCACTTTATCAGCTACTGGTTCAAAAAGTGATACAGTTAGTTACTAGTTATTAGTTAGTTACTACTTACACAGAGCTTTTAAATGCCACTCAAGAACCTGTTTAAAGAGGCTAAGTTATAAACAAAATGTTGAAAGATGAGACAACTGAGCAAGTTACTGAAATAAAATTTGTGAAAAAATGCTTTATTTTTTAAACTATGATTGAAACATTTTGCTATTTCACAGACTGACTTTAAGTAAAATATTTTAAAAAGTGTAACATTATTTATAGTGGAGATGTGATTTTCTAATTATTTGTTAGTCAATCCCTAAATCAACAGTACATGGTAATTGTGAATTGCTCATGCTTACAGTGAAATTATGCCACTTCAGTGAATTATAAAAACAGAACACTTGTTTAAATAAGTTTCATCTTTTTAAAGCAAAGATTAGCAACATGGTGTTCTTACTTCATATGGATTTACAACCACATCTGTACCTAATGGAAAAGACACGAGATGCTGAATGGAAAGAAACACAGAATGAGTACAAGACCATTGATCTCTAATGCCCTGATGCTCAAATATTAATGATGAAGAATCAGCCTAGATATTTTATTTACCTAGATTTTATATATTAAGACTCACATTTTTATAATGATTGTTATTAATGTTGACAAATGAAGCCCTATTCTTGATTGCAAACTTTGGTAAAAAAAAAAAAAAAAAGTTTTTGCTAGAATACCTTCTTCTGTTAAGCAGAATTCTAGCAAATTCCTCTATTAGACAGAGCAAATTGATTCCTGAATTGTATTGTAAACTACCAGAGTAAAATGAAGAAGCCATCTGGTAGAACATGAAAATGCTTAGAACATGAAAGTGTCTAGATACAGAAGATCTCTACAACTGGAAAAATGCTAAGTGCTTGTCTCAGCAAAAGTATTTTCTAGGGACACCAACTCTCTTGGGAAGGATTTTTTTTACTCCTGTCCTGAAATCTTATTAAATAGGAAAGAATTATAGTGCCTTCCTTCTTGTGATCAGCAATTAAAAGGTAAATTAGTAAAAATGAGTCCAAAAAGATAAGTAACACAGAAACTGTGGCATCAAACTTGATGACAAATCACCACGCAGTGTTCAGTCAGAATTGGATTACTTTTATAAGCTTCTAGCTCTGGTGAAATATTGTTCTCAAAACATCTGTTCAATTTAAACTTAATATACTAACACTTAAATTGTGCAAAGTCCAATACATTGTAATGTGAAGAATTCAGGATCATGCATTCACAGATTTTACCCTAATCAGGCTACTGTGATCATTTTAAATCTGAGTGGACAGTTTTCTGCTGCAATAAATGGTTTTCCAGTAAGCTAAGTGTAAGAGAAAAATTAATTCTGTCTCTAAACTTGCCTAATATATTTGTTGAATATATGTAGGAATATTCAAAAAACAAAACAAGACAAAACAAAACAAAAAGTGAAACATAACGTTTTCCCTACGTACATGCCTCTTGAATGACCATGGAAACCTTCCCTGCTCCATGACTTGCAGTACAATTAATGCAGAAGATTAAAGAAGTATTAAAGAACATGGACTATTCAAGTATTTGATTAAAATGATGCATTTTTCTTTGATTAACCAAAATCAAAATGAAAATAAAGTGCATGATTAATTGTGAAACTAAGAGCTAGTTAATTAATTCAGTTCTCTGGGATTATTTATATTCTTCCAAGTAAACTATTCCATCACATATGACAACTTTTAAAGTATGAATGAAAATAGGCATCTGAAAATGCAGGAAGTTTTATTAGTCGATGATTTTGTTCATTTTATATGAACAAAATTTCCCAAGTAATGGGAAAACAGCACAACAAGGAAAAGAAATTTACAATTATTTTACAATTATTGTTTATTTTACAATTATTAGTTTACAATTATTGTGTTAATGAATGCTTTTATGTATATTTATATACAGATAAAAATATTATAAATAAAAAGATGTTTGGTTTTGTCATACAAAACATCAATTTAAAGGTTAAAAAATACACAGTGCTATATTTTTGATGGTCTGGTGAAAGTGGTGGATTAAGGAAGCTGCAGACAAGAATAATTGTGGTGTTGAAATGGTCAAACAATTTTCGGCTTGATTTGCATATCTTTAATTGATACATTTTGATTGTTCTTGCATTTGCAGAAGCCATCTTAATATCCTATGTAACTAGGGTGTCTGAAAGAAATATACTATAGTTTGGATTTTTTTTTTTTTTTTCTGTAACTAAAGAGGTTTTGGGCACCCTGTATTGCCTTTATGTGGCAAAGCTTTTAGAGGGGAAGCTGTAGGGATGGCCTCTTTGAGAAGAAACCAGGAGCTGTCCCATGTCAGAATGAGCCTGTTCCAGCTGGCTCCAAAATGGGTCCACCACTGGCCAAAACTGAACCAATCAGCTGGTTGTGCCTGTGTAATAGCATGTTTAGGGAAGGATGCAAAATGCCGGAGAGCTGCTGTGAGAGAGAGGAGTGAGAAAATGTGAAACAACCCTGCAGATAACAAGGTAAGTGAAGGAGGCAGTGCTCCAGGCACTAGAGAAGAGATTCTCTTGCAGCCCATGGAGATGAAGATTATTCCCCTCCAGCTCTTGGAAAACCACGCTTGAGCAGATAGCCACTGTGCAGCCCATGGAAGTTCCCACACCAGAACAGGTGGATATAAGCTGAAGGAAGCTGCAGCCCATGGAGCGTTCTGCAAGTTTGTGACAGGAACTGTGTACCCATGAAGAGGATGTCTGGCCGGTGTTCTGTCCCATGGGGCACCCACACTGGAGCAGTTTTTGAAGAACTACACCCTGTAGGAAGGCCCCACTCTGGAGCAGTTTATGAAGGACTGTATCCTGTGGAAGGGACCCCACAACATAGCAGGCAAAATGTGTAAGGAGAAAGGAGCAGTGGAAACAAAGTTTTGAACTGACCACAACACCCTCATTTCCCATCCCCTTTCTGCTGCTCAGGCTGGGAATAGGTGGAGTTGCTGGGAATTAAGTTGAGCCTTGGGAAGAAAAAAGGGTGTTTTAAATTTTGTTTTTAGTTCTCCTTATTCTACCCCATTATTAGTTGGCAATAAAATGAATTAAACATCCCCAAGCCAAGTCCATTTTGCCTCTGATGGTAACTGGTGAGCAACCTTCCTGTCAACCCACAACTTTCTCCATTGTATTTTTTAAAACAAGAGGTAACTGCAAAGGCCTTGCTGTCGCGTTAAGGGGTGTAGCTGATTAACCATTACGGGCCCAGTCAGATTCAGGGTACTGAACCAGTCGGACATTCACCAAAAACACATTAACCGTCTGGGGGTCCAGTCAGACATTCACCATCAATGCATTAACAGTCTGGGGGTCCATTCAGACATTCACCAAAAATGCATTAACCATCTGGGGTTCCGTTCGGACATTCACCAAAAATGCATTAACCGCCTGGGGGTCTGGTTAGATTCAGAACACTGAACTATCACGGATAACCACCCTCACCCTCGTTGCACTTAATGAGAGTTATCACAATGCAATCAAGTATGGTTTATTACAGCAACAGATAATCAGGCTCTTTTGGATTTCCAGCGATAGTGACTGTCTGCAAAAGCAAGCTAGTATGCATAAAATACACAGGTGTTATAGGTGTTATAGGTGTTGTAGGTGTTATAGGTGTTACACGTGTTATAGATGTTATAGATGTTACAGGTGTTACAGGTGTTTATAGATGTTATAGATGTTACAGGTGTTTACAGGTGTCACAGGTGTGCAGCCTAGAAATAAACACATTAAAAGGATCAAAGACTCTATAGAGATTTATAAGCAAGTATTCAGATCTCACCCAAAGGCATCCCAATGGGGGGGGAAGAGAGGCTCAGCCCGTCGACTGATCCCAGGAGTCAGGAGGTCCTAAGGATGTTGTCCTCGGGATGGTATCTCCCCTGACGGTGGTATCTTCCCTAACATCCCCTCTCTCTTGGGCCAATTTATATTATTTTCTATCTTTTAGGTGGAGCTTGAGTGGCTCTAGTCAAGCATATCTTAGTTATGATTGGTGTAAAGTTTTCCCATCTCCGTTTAAAGTAATAGGCTCCGAGAAATTCAGGGTGCATGCTCAGTGAGGGGTGGTCACACCTTGGAGGCGGGTAGCTTTTGGGATGGAGGTGTGTTTTGGTATTATAATGATATTATAATGAGCAAAAAGTACACTAGGGTACAGCATTTGTCAAAACATGACAGGTCTTTGGCTTAGGGTGGCAAAAAGTGCAGCTTTGTGCACAAGAACAATCGAGGCCCCACCTGATTACAGAGCCTATCCATGGTGTCTCCACTCCACTCTACGCTCCGTGCTGTTCCTTAGAGCTAGCACACCAAGTTTCCCCAGCACGATAGCATCTAAGGTTGGGAGCCTAGGAAACGCTCAGGTAATGCAGTTATGCCCTACCCTGAAAGCCTCTTCAATGCTGTACCTTTTCCTTAAAAATGTGAATGTTAGTTTTATTTTCCTAGTTACTTCAGGCATTTACACCACATAATCCACCCCGTGACTATAGTCACTCAAGCTTCACGACGGTTGGAATATGTCAAGGATATCACATA
Source organism: Aythya fuligula (assembly GCF_009819795.1). Classification (NCBI taxonomy): domain Eukaryota; kingdom Metazoa; phylum Chordata; class Aves; order Anseriformes; family Anatidae; genus Aythya; species Aythya fuligula. The sequence goes on from NC_045559.1 coordinate 18,420,240, forward strand.
CGTTCTCGGATTGAGGTTTATCGAGTGTATGTACATTGTGTAGGGATGCTAAACGTTTCATCATAAAACAGAGTTTAACATACAAACTAATTGCCAGTATAAAACATAATACAGTGAGTATTAGCAGAACAATAACAGGGTGAAGCATCTTGTTGAAGATTCCCGTGGCAGCTGGTGACCATCCAAACAAATTGTCCCACCAACGGTGTCTCTCATCTCTCTTCACTCTTTCTGTCACTCGATGTATTTCTTGTGCATCATGATGGACAGTAATCAGAGTCTTTTGTCCATTTTCTCGGACTTGTGTCATCAGCTGCTTCAGGTCCTCATGTACCAGCAATTTCTTCACCAAGGTGAGGTTCACTCCAATAGGAGTAGGCAGCAGTTCATGAAGCAGAATATAATTAGATGCAATAAGTTGATAAGAAGTGACAGGAACTGAGTATTTAAAATCACATCCTAGAATTTTGGTAAAATTGCAAACACAAACATTAGAGTGATTACTGGTATCTACCACTGTATCATCTACGACTATAGAATCACAATGAGTTCTCATGCAAACACAACCTTTCCCAATATATACAAGTACAGTTTCAAGGGTTTCATTAGGATATATCTCAAAGTGGCAAATATTTTACTCAGTGTCAAGACAAATGTCTTGAGATTCCAGCGTGTTACTTTCACAGATGCACAATGCATGCATTTACATCAATTGTTTGCCACTTTCCTCCCTTTTGATGGGCCCATACTTTATGCTCTTTAGGATAAAGTATAGTTCCATTATGATTGAGTCCTAATGCAATGATTGGATATACATTGTATACAGTGACATTACTTATAGTAAGTATAAAGGCAACAATTTTATCATTTTCTACATAATGGGTAAAGTTGACTAATTGCCACTATGCCTGAAATTCTTTTTCAAATTCTGAAGCATTATCCCAAATCAATTTTCGAATTTCAGTGGGCAAAGTTCCTCCTTCTCCCTCTCTAATAATAGCTGCTGCTACAGATTGTATCCATAACTGCGCTTGGATACAGCTCAAGGCAAGGGAGGTATTGCTTTGGGCTTGTCCAAGGGCATTTACAATTAATTGATGATCATTTTCCTCAGTTTGTTCCCAATGGGGTAAAATATCTGATAGAAGCCATTGATTTGCTCCTAAAGCCAGTAAGGATGATTTTATTGGTTGTTCCAGTTTCCTTAGGTCATCTGTAGTAGCAGTTATTCTACTCATTAGGACCTCAGCATCAATGCTATTTAATATACCTAATCCTGTCCCTAATAACCCAGTTGCATCCTGTGGCACGCACTGAGATTGTTTTAGAGAGTTAATTTCAGAGATATTAATGTGCAGCGCTAGCTCTACCCTTTTTAGGGACCAGCTAGGGTTAAAGAGAATTTGTTGTTGTCCCACTTTTTTAATTATGTAAGGACCTGTGTTGAAGATGGAGGGAGTTAGACCAATGGGAGGCTGAGTTGGTTCATTTTCAAGTATCTGCGGAGGCAGAGGCTTCTTATCCTTTGTAATTCTGTGCCTCTGTAACCCCAAAGACAGTACACAATTATAGGTTTGGTGAAAGTAAAATTGTACCAGCAATCAAAATTTGGTTCAGTTATTTTGGTACAATCAGTACTATAATCTTGTGGTCTAGTAGAATCAGTGTATACTGTCTTAATTTCAGTCGGCCGATTATAAGTGGAGCCATTAGTTATTCGACAACCAATTTGTATTATCTGGCCAGACGTGGCTTAAAGTTCAGCCATTCTTAGAGAATCATTCCAACTCCATTCATCTTTTGAAAATATTTTGTTTCCATGTAGAACTAAAGTAGAGAGATTTAGGTCCTTTCTGTTTTGAGATGTTCCAGTGACTGTACTATACTGTGACAATACATGGTTAGATGCCATGGTGAAACACCTCAGCTCCATGCACAGCCACAGTAGCTAAGTTTCCTTTAGGGTCTGTAATTGCATCAAGGTCAGGGTAAAGCATAGCATTATTAATCCAAACGGTTGATTCATCATCTTCCAGCTGTCCATATACAGTTCGCTCAGGGTTCCTGTGAACACAAAGGAAAATAAAATATGCTCGGTTGTATTCAACCGGCAGGGTTAGAAAGAGGGTGAAATAGCAATCTTTGATTTCCCATGCATAGAAATATTTGGGAGTAGTTAGCATTATTACTACTGTTAGATACACAGAGGGCTTTCACTATCTCTGCCATGTTTGGAACTGTGGCAGTCAAAGGTGTAGTGTTAGCATTCTACTGTCTGTAATCCACTGTAAAATGCCATTGCCTGGTTGGTTTCTTTACTGGCCACACCAGTGAATTGTAAGGTGAATGGGTCCTTTTAATAATGTCTCTTTTTTCCAATTCTGTTACCACCCCGTCAATCCCCGTAAATGCTGCTGCTGACAACAGATATTGCCGATCATTAATGATTTAGTGGGGAATAAGGTTATGGAACAAACTAACAACAAACAAACAACAAAACAAAACCAAAACAACAACAACAACAACAATTGAGAGCAGGAGAAATACCATTTTTGATTTAATAAAAGAAGCAAAGGGAAAAACAAACAAAAAAACAAGTAAAAAGCAGTTGAACCTCAGGATAAGTCAGCTGTCCCAGGCTAGGGAGGTAGCATCCAGGCTAGGTATGTATTCTGGGGAAGGTTGCATCTAAGGATGGGTACCAGGAACTGAGAGTTGTCTAGAAATTCAGCCATCTTACAAAAAGATTAGATTTAAAAAATTGAGTAGCAGAATGAAGATATCTGTTTCTATATTATTGCCCCTCACTGACAAATTTTCAGGTCTGTTGACCTTGGAGACTGAGAACATCAAGACCTACATCTATCAAGCTAACTATACAGCATCAACTACATGGTATTGTATACTCACAGCAATGTAAACCTTCAGGTAAACCTGAAGGACTATGTATGGACTGAATTCTTTGAATATGGATAATCCATATTCAAAAAAATTCAAAAATCCATAAGCACAAAATGTGTTTTAAATGAATGTCAGTTTAGTAAGTTTTGTTGTTGTTATTTATTTATTTATTTATTTTAAGTTTTAAACTAGCTTGAATTATCTAAACACTTCCAACACAATGAGCTCGAATTCCTTATCTACATAGTATATATACCTAAATGTTTATGTGTATGTATGTATATATATACATAAACATATATAGATGTATGCATAGCTGTGTACATTTGCAGCTGTGGAAAGAGAATAATAGACATCAGATGGTGAGTCAGAACTTAGACTGGCCAAATCACTCTTGGGGGCCTTATGTCATATTGCTGAGTAAAACCAAGCAGACACCACTGTCTGACCCTGGGGCCATCTGTCAGAGGCTCACTAAATCCACACTGTACACTATTTGGCCCAAGGCTTTTTCAGGGCCCATATGGTGACTCTACAGTCATAATAAATAATTCTAATTCTGTGTGCATGTGAAAAGGATGGTTCAGCTCAAAGGGAGTCAAGAAATTGAAGAGATGTGTTACAATTAATTATGAGGATGTTTTCACAGTAATAAACTGATAGTTTGTGTGCCCAGCCATGGTATGTGGGGTGAAATCATGTCATGGGTATTTGAAGATACAAAGCCAACTAGACTAATATTTGAGTATTTTGTAGGTCAAAGAAAGACAGATGGTGCAGTCTTCTCCTTGCTATCTATGGCAAATGATCCCTAGCATATGTTAACACCTAAATCATGCCCAGGCAGTGTTTAGGAAAGCACTGATTTGAATGGCTCAAAATGTTCCAGGGAGCATACAAACAACTGAGTGGTATGGATGATCAGCAGTTCAATGCTGACTTTGCTTCTTGGTCCTTTATTATTTTAACTGTATATATTTAACTGTATAAATGTAAGCTGTTTCCTTTCACAGTAGAGGAAGCTTTGGGTGAATACGTAAGCTTTGTAAGGAATGACTTTATTTTTAATTATACAGTTCAGAGATTAATGAAATTAAATATCTAGGAGATGAGAATTTAGATAAACCAAGTTCAGAAACTGTAAGGTCATGAGTTGATTTCTTTGAGATTTTTTGATATGTTGAGTGATATGTTGTATCTGCTCATGATATGCCAGATAGCCTGATAACATAAATAACAAAGAAAGACTATTTTGATATTTCAAAATATATAGATGCATCCTAGTACTTTGAATTTCTTTCTTTTCTCCATGTATGAGCTGTCTAAATCTCATTAAAATATTACTATATTTAATTTCTAAATCTAATTAAAATATTAGTATATACAATTTATGATTATTTGATTTTACAGAAAACCTAACAGCATTCATTCATGTATCAAAGACTGTTGAGTGTTCTGCTATCAGTTCAGCAATTCATAAGTCGTTCAGAGTCTGAAATTTATCTAAACTAATATCAGGACATACTGCATTGGATAGGAATTGTATAAATGATTAATAAAAAAATAAAGATAAAATCACATCAGCAACAGATCCTTTCTAATGTTCCTCATGCAAGTGCCTGACGTGTAAGGTGAAGTGAATTGTTCTCTTCTCATGGAACTAATGTTAAATGTCATTGGGATCCTGTACATGGACTAAACCTAACGGGTCACTGGGTCAGATCTGTTACTCACACAATCAAGAACATTATTTGATGGATGCTTGAACCAGGGTTTGCACTGGATAAATATGATGAAAAAGACAAAAGTGTTTCTAACTGCATTGTAGCTGATTTATTTTGTTTTGTTTTGTTTACCGGTATCAATCAAAAGCCATCTATAGACCTCAGGCTCAAGGTTCAGGACACCCTTTGGTCAGAGCAGGGTTGAGCTGTTTTTAGTGCCTGCCTTGGGCTGAGCTCTGCCAGTGCCTCCCATGGGAAGGGTCTGTCAAAGCCAGGGAGTCACTGCCCAGCAAAGACCCCCTGAGGGGCTGAACCTGATGGGGTTATGCTCACCCTGTTGGGAGCAGCCAGCAACAGCCTGATGTTAGGAAACACATAAAAATAAAACGAAGTAGACATACTGAGGAGGAGGGAACCCCCACCACGAACATCATACCCCTTCCTAGTGCCTTGGGACACTAAGGACTCACGGGGATACCCCTCACTTCTTTACCAGAGAAAAAATATCTCCACTAACCAAAGAAAGGGCTAGATATTAGTAAGTTTTCTGTATAACAATTTAAATGGTATTATTGAGGCTTTTTAATATTAATATATACTCAGAGTACTAGCTTTTTATTATGTGGACAAATAACGACTTGTTTCATTTTAATTAGATTTTAAAGATGCTAATTATATAAGCAATTTATTAGTGCCACATGTACTCTGTGTTCCATTTTACTCACAATGCAACAGCATTGGTTAGAAGTTAAGTTATACTAATGAATACAGATGAGTGTTACAACAGGCTGAAAATTTCTTTACTCTTTGAAATATTTGCAGTTTGGGTAGTTTTTCCCTGTCAAAGTCATATTACTCAGTTATTATCTGTCTGTCTTTATGAATACTTAATGATTGCTTTTAGAAAGAGTAGTGTCACAAATGGAATATAGCAGATTTAAAATACTTTCAAAAAGAGAAAAATGATCCTGATTCCTATTTATTTTTCCTAAAATAAACATTAAAAAAGTAAATGGCTAGAAAAGTGAAAATCAAATTTAAAGTAAGCAATTTAATATTTTTTTGTTCTGTTTTCTGGCTTACATTTGGAGGACAAAAACAAATAAAAGCATCAAATATATATATATAAATAGATTATAAATAGATAAATATAATATAATATATATAAATATATATAATAGATTATAAATAGATAAATATATATATATTTTTTGTAAGATTTTGGGTAACTATTTCTGGGGTAGGTGCAACACTAGGTAAAACTCTAGAACTGCTGAAACTGAAAGAAAGTTTAGCATGCCCTTCAAGGTCCATGGATTTTATTCTTTGTTCCCTTGAATCCTGACAATATTTTAACCTGAGTGATAAGTTTGAGTAGCAAACTACTTGTCCTTTCTATGAAGTACAGTGGTTTGATCAATACTAAATATTCATTTTCATTACATGCTCACTTGCTACTGTTCAAATAGAACATACCTTCACAGCTTGTAAGCATTATGTTAATCTCTTAAACTAAACAATTTCAGTCTTAACTTTTTCTTGTGATTATCTCCTCCTTTGTGATATTATATCTATAAATTGATACAATATTCTATTTAGGCTATAAACTGACATTAATACTGCAATAATATTATTGTATCATTATTTTCTATTTTTATCACCAAATCTCACCCTCTCCCCCCCCCCTTCATTTGACCTCCCCTCTCCCACCCCCTAGGGGAAGGTGGTTTATTTCTCTTCTCTTTTTACAACTTCATCATACTGAGAAAAAAAAAAAAAGTTTTTCACAGGGAAGATGTTTTTCCTTTTGTTTTACCACAGAAGACACCCATCTTCCAAATAATGCTTAGTATCCAATTTTTCCTTTTCTATCTGCACCCATGTTCCTTTTTATTTAATCTATTATAACCAGTTTAAGTTTCCTTCACATTGCTTATTCAAATACCTTTGCTGATCACTCTAAAATTGCACATAATACATGATTTAAATTAAATCTACACGTAATGATATTTTTTAAAGTTTAGAATTCAGGAATGAATGTAATTAATTTCAGAAGACCAAATCTAGCAAGTTCCCCACTATTTTTTAAGGTATTTTATCATATTGCATCATTTACACAATTTAGTGAAGTATATGTGTATATAGACAGGAACTACTGACACTTTTTCTTTGTCCTAGTATAAACTTATTAGAGATAGGATAGAACACTCATAAAATATTGATATGTTTCTAAATAAAGTCAATTTATATTGCCTTCCATGAGGATTCAGCACAAATCAGCAATTAATCTTTGTCTATAAAATAGATTAATAAACATAGTCTTACTTTTAAGTCAACAAAGATACGTGACCTTGATGGCTTCAGAGCAGAGGTTAATAAACCTATGATTAGTCTGTTTTCCTGAAATGCTTAATGCTTAAATTTGGAAATGCTGACATCCTGAGTCATTAAGCATAGTTGTTTTTAAAGGGTTTTGAAGGAAAAACAGCAAGACTCCATTAGGATTTTAGACTGTGCTGAATTCCCAGATAAATATTTGCATTGAAAGAGGGTTAGCAGATTTACCATGAAGTGCTCTTGGGGCTCACTAATGCTAATCAAACAGGCTTCATTCCTAGAGGGTGCTTGATGTTTTATTCTTTATAATGAAAATACATTTGGTTCCAAGAATAAACCTTATTCTTGGCCTTCTGAAGCCAAAAGTCATTCGTATAGTGTTAATGAGGCTAATTACTTAAGGCATTGGTTAAAATTTAAAAGGGTATTTCCAACTAGCAAAATCTGGATATGTAATTTTTATTTATTTACTTTTTTGTTTATTTTTAGTTTGCATATGGTAAATTCTCATTCAAATTTTGCTGTATTCAAAGAAATAAAATATGTTGGATTAAGTAACATAGTGGTTTACTTTATTCCTGTTTGAAAGGAGAATGAATATAAGTAGAAAATTTAGATGTACTTTCCTCTAGTTTCAGTTTCCTCTATTCATTCTTCTCAGGCAACATGTGCTCTGTATGAAACAAACTGTCATGAGCCACAAACTCAGATTGATTATTTGAGTCATCCAGGCTATGATTATGGATTACGGATTTTTTTTTTTTTTCTGAGCACCTATATTATAAATTAAAATGCACGTTATGAGCATAAGTTAAATGTTGCTTGCAAATATAAAAACCTCAACCCACGTCCACACGTCCATAATAAACTTCAAACTAGGAGAAAGTATCTGTATTGCTATTCGTGTTCTATGTGATAACTGGCAAATCTGTAAGTTAAGAATTAAAAATAAATAAATAAGTAAACTGACCAGACAGTCTGAATAGAGCAGTCTCTGAGACACAGCAGGCAGGAAGGGAAAAAAAAAACAACCAACCAAAAAAAAGAAATCAGTCTTTGTAGAAATCTTACTTTCTGGTTAATCTTTTAGTAAAAAATAAATACAATACAATACAATAAGCACCATGTGAAAATATTCCTGACACTCTTTGTCTTTTTTTCAGAGTTTGGATAGTTTTGTGTATAACACTTTTCTGAAGGAGGTGAGTTTGCTGGGCATAAACATTCTCTGAAGAGAAATTAGCCAGATATAGTCAGAATAGTACTATATCCCAACAAATGTGACTGTCCCAGAGATGGAATTTTCAGTGCTCAACATTTTTGCAAAAAGTTTAATTACTTTGAAGTGTATTTTGAATCTACATTTTTTTTTTTTTTTTGAAAGTATGTGAACCTGGGAAAAAAAAAGAAAATTAAATGCAAAAAATCTAATCTTGCATATGATATATTAACTGGCCAATGTTGGTTCTGCAGTGTCTGTAATCATTTATCTGTAAAAATTCCCTCAATTTTCCCCTCTTTTTTCCCTGCTTCAATTATGAAAAAATATATATATATATATGTGTGTATATATATATATATATATATAAAGAAAGATTGTTAGTTAAGCTAAATATTTGTCTAGCTTTTGTCTAGCAATTTGTCTAGCTTTTGCAATCTAAAAATTACGTGATTAGGCTAAATTTTTTATTTGCATTTCATCTGAAGTTGGTGAACCATGCATTATGGTTCTAAGTCATCAGATCAGATATTGTCTATCTCAGAGAAGATACATATTTCTCCAGGCTTATATACCTCAATTCTCGACATAGGACATTCTTATGAGGTTCAGAAAAGTCCGTAAGTATCTAATTCAGATGTACTCAAGACCAAGCCTTCTGTTATTTACTCTTACAATAATGCATGGAAAGTGCAGCCTTCCGGTTCCTCAGCTCTTTAGCAAAATTGAATTGCGCTCTTTGAATGTTAAGATCAGCATTCACCTATGATGACAGAGAATGAGATACCAATGTCTGAGAGAATGATGAAGACCAGCTTCCTGCCTCCAGACTTTTCCTTTTTCCCTTCCATATTCTGACCTTTTCTGCACTGAATTAATAGCAATTGGTTCAGGAAGCCACCTGGCCATGGCAAAATATTAGCCACCTAAAAAATTAAGAATTGAATATTTTTGTCCTTATGTTTGACATTGTGAAATGTTATCAGACAATCACTGTGAAACAAGGTGAACATTTCTGAACTAGCACTTTAAACTGTGTGCTTGCTTCTCAAGATGGAGTTCCAGGTGTAAACATTTCCCACCTGCTCTTATATTGGCTACAAACACAAAACTCATGCTTAAGGAACTCAGACTGATTCATACACCATAGAATGCGCATTCTCCACACCACTTCTGCCAGTTCATTAATAGTAACAGTAATAATCTATTTTAATTTATATAGTGTCGTGCTTTAACCCGGCTGGCAGCTAAACACCACGCAGCCGTTCGCTCACCCTCCCCCCTCCCTGTCTGGGACGGGGGAGAGAAATGGAAAGTGAAGCCCGTGAGTTGAGATAAAGACAGTTTAATAAGACAGGAAAATAATAATAATAATAATAATAATAATAATAATAATAATAATAATAATAATAATAATAATAATAATAATAATAATAATAATACAATGATGATAATAGTACTACTAATAATAATATGTACAAACAAGTGATGCACAATGCAATTGCTCACCACCCGCTGACCGATGCCCAGCCTAACCCCGAGCAGTCCGGCCCCCTCCCCCGGCTAGCCACCCCTATATATTGTTTAGCATGACGTCAGATAGTATGGAATACCCCTTTGGCTAGTTCGGGTCACCTGTCCTGGGTCTGTCCCCTCCCAGCTCTTACTGCACCCCCAGCCTGCCTGTTGGCAGGACAGAGCAAAAGGCTGAGATGTCCTTGGCTTGGTATAAGCACTGCTTTGCAACAATTAAAACATCGGGGTGTTATCAGCACTCTTCTCATCCTAAGCCAAAACACAGCATTCCACCAGCTACTAGGAAGAAAATTAATTCTGTTCTAACTGAAACCAGGACATCTATCCACCCCTTATTCCATACCATTTATGTCATGCTCAGGTTACACTCTTTTCCATACATTCTAATTAGTCACCTATAGTAGTCATGGTAGTGGTAACATACAGTATTATATAGTAATTAACATGGTACAATTCAGTTCATGGGCTATTCTCACCCAGTATTAAATCTCCTTGAGGTACACACCGGACCTCTCAGTTCTTTTGCATCACCCACCAAGTGTGTCCAGGTCCCTGAGCGAAAACAATTCCACGAATGGGTTTGCCTTTTCCTGAGGCAGGAGTAGCCCAGACTGTTTTACCCAGCATATTTTTTACATGCACTACAGGAACTTTATCCCCATCTACAGTACGTAACAGGTTTGATTGGGCAGGTCCAGCTCGGTTGGCAGATCCTCTAGTATTGACTAGCCAGGTGGCCTTTGCCAAATGCGTATCCCAGTTTTTGAATGTCCCAGCGCCCATTGCTTTCAATGTAGTCTTTAACAGTCCATTGTATCGTTCAACTTTCCCGGAGGCTGGTGCATGATAGGGGATGTGATACACCCACTCAATACCATGTTCTTTGGCCCAAGTGTCTATAAGGTTGTTTCGGAAATGAGTTCCATTGTCTGACTCTATTCTTTCTGGGGTACCATGTCGCCATAGGACTTGCTTTTCAAGGCCCAGGATAGTGTTCCGGGCGGTGGCATGAGGCACAGGATATGTTTCCAGCCATCCGGTGGTTGCTTCCACCATTGTAAGTACGTGGCGCTTGCCATTGCGAGTTTGAGGGAGTGTGATGTAATCAATCTGCCAGGCCTCTCCATATTTATATTTCAGCCATCGTCCTCCATACCAAAGAGGCTTTGACCGTTTGGCTTGCTTGATTGCAGCACATGTTTCACAGTCATGAATAACCTGTGCTATAGCGTCCATGGTCAGGTCCACCCCTCGATCACGAGCCCATCTGTATGTTGCATCTCTACCTTGATGGCCTGAGGTGTCATGGGCCCATCGGGCTATAAATAATTCACCTTTATGCTGCCAATCCAGATCCACCTGAGCTACTTCAATCTTAGCAGCCTGATCCACCTGCTGGTTGTTCTGATGTTCTTCAGTAGCCCGATTCTTGGGCACATGAGCATCTACGTGACGTACTTTCACAGCCAGGTTCTCTACCCGAGCAGCAATATCTTGCCACAATGCAGCAGCCCAGATGGGTTTGCCCCTACGCTGCCAGTTGTTTTGCTTCCATTGCTGTAACCATCCCCACAGGGCATTTGCTACCATCCATGAATCAGTGTAGAGATAGAGAACTGGCCATTTTTCTCGTTCAGCAATGTCTAAAGCCAGCTGAATGGCCTTCACTTCTGCAAACTGACTCGATTCACCTTCTCCCTCAGCAGCTTCTGCAACTCGTCGTGTAGGACTCCATACAGCAGCCTTCCATCTCCGATGCTTCCCCACAATACGACAGGACCCATCAGTGAACAGGGCATATTTCTTTTCATTTTCTGGTAACTGGTTGTACAGTGGGGCTTCTTCAGCACAACCCACCTCCTCCTCTGATGATATCCCAAAGTATTTACCTTCTGGCCAGTCCATAATCACTTCCAATATTCCTGGGCGACTGGGGTTTCCTATTCGAGCCCGCTGAGTAATCAGTGCAACCCACTTGCTCCATGTAGCATCAGTTGCATGATGCGTAGAAGAGACCCTTCCCTTGAACATCCAGCCTAGTACTGGCAATCGGGGTGCTAGGAGGAGCTGCGCTTCAGTACCGACCACCTCTGAAGCAGATCGAACTCCTTCATATGCTGCCAGTATCTCCTTTTCAGTTGGAGTATAGCGGGCCTCAGACCCTCTGTATCCCCGGCTCCAAAACCCCAGGGGCCGACCTCGAGTTTCCCCAGGTTCTTTCTGCCAGAGGCTCCAGGTGGGGCCATTCTCCCCGGCTGCAGTGTAGAGCACATTCTTTACATCTGGTCCTGTTCGAACTGGCCCAAGGGCTACTGCATGGACTATTTCCTGCTTAATTTGTTCAAAGGCTTGTCGTTGTTCAGGGCCCCATTCAAACTCATTCTTTTTACGGGTTACTTGGTAGAGCGGGTTTACAATCAGACTGTAATTTGGGATGTGCATTCTCCAAAACCCCACAACACCTAGGAAAGTCTGTGTTTCTTTTTTGTTAGTTGGTGGAGACATAGCTGTTATTTAGTTGATTACATCCATTGGGATTTGACGACGTCCATCTTGCCATTTTATTCCTAAAAACTGGATCTCTCGTGCAGGTCCTTTGACTTTATTTTGTTTTATGGCAAAACCGGCTTTCAGAAGGATTTGGACTATTTTCTTCCCTTTCTCAAAAACTTCCTCTGCTGTGTCACCCCACACAATAATGTCATCGATGTACTGCAGGTGTTCAGGAGCTTCCCCCTGCTCCAGCGCAGACTGGATCAGTCCATGGCAAATGGTAGGGCTGTGTTTCCACCCCTGGGGCAGTCGATTCCAAGTATATTGGACTCCCCTCCAAGTGAAAGCAAACTGTGGCCTGCACTCTGCTGCTAGAGGGATGGAGAAAAATGCATTAGCGATATCAATTGTGGCGTACCACTTGGCTGCCTTCGATTCAAGTTCGTACTGAAGTTCCAGCATGTCCGGCACTGCAGCACTCAGTGGTGGCGTCACTTCGTTCAGGCCACAATAGTCCACTGTTAGTCTCCACTCGCCATTAGACTTTCACACTGGCCATATGGGACTATTGAAAGGTGAATGAGTCTTGCTGATCACTCCTTGGCTCTCCAATTGACGAATTAGCTTATGGATGGGAATCAGGGAGTCCCGGTTAGTGCGATATTGCCGCCGGTGCACAGTTGTGGTAGCAATTGGCACTTGCTGTTCTTCGACCCTCAGCAACCCCACAACAGAGGGGTCCTCTGAGAGACCAGGCAAGGTAGATAATTGTTTAATGCCCTCTGTCTCTAAGGCAGCTATACCAAAAGCCCACCAGAACCCTTTTGGGTCCTTGCAATATCCTCTTCTGAGATAGTCTATGCCAAGGATACATGGAGCATCCGGGCCAGTCACAATACAGTGCTTTTCCCACTCATTCCCAGTCAGACTCACTTCAGCCTCCAATACAGTCAACTGCTGAGATCCCCCTGTCACTCCACAAATATAGATGGGCTCTGGTCCTTTATAGCTCGATGGCATTATAGTGCATTGTGCACCGGTGTCTACTAAAGCCTTATACTTCTGTGCGTCTGATGTGCCAGGCCATCGAATCCACACAGTCCAATAAACTCGATTATCCCTTTCCTCCCCCTGGCTGGAGGCAGGGCCTCCCTAATCCTGGTCAGAATCTTCTTCGTTTCTGTGTTTGAAGGACTGTCTGCTGGAAGTTGGAGCAGCAAACTTTTCAGAGAACCCCTTTTTCCTGATTGTTTTCTTTTGCAACTCACGTACCCGTGCCTCTAGGGTCGCGGTAGATTTTCCATCCCATTTTCTCATGTCCTCTCCGTGGTCTCGTAAGTAAAACCACAGGGTGGCACGGGGTGAGTACCCACTATATCGTCTTCCTTGTGTGGATGAACGACTACCCCTGATAGCTGAGACACTGCTCTGTACAGGTACAGAGGAGAATAATCTCTCTTCAAGTTGGTGAACCTTTTCAGAAAGTTTCTCCACAGTGTTCTCTTTTGGTCGGTGGACACTGGTTGGTTCAGGTGGGGATGAAGATAGATTCTCTTTAAGTTGGTGGAACTCTTCAGAAAGTTTCTCCACAGCTGAGACGCAGGCCTGTAAGGAAGAGGAGAGACTTTCTTCGTACTGCCGGAGTTGTTTAGCCACTTCATCCACTGTGGGTTCCTCATCCTCTTTCCAGGCCATTATTGCCAATGAGCTGGCATATGATGATGGTGCACTCCGTACAAACTTCCGCCACATGGGTCGCGTACACCTGACTTCATCTGGATCTTTGGATGTTTGTCTGAGGTCTGGATCCTCATAAATCACTTCCCGTACGGCTAATTCCCTCAGGTACTGGATTCCCTTCTCCATAGTGGTCCACTTGCCTGGTAGACATAAAAGTTCTTCCTTGAAGGGATACCTTTCCCTCACAGCTGAGAGGAGACGCCTCCAGAGGCTGTGAGATTGTGCTCCATCTGCAATTGCTTTGTCAATGCCTGCATCTCTAGCAAGGGATCCCAGTCGCTTGGCTTCCCTGCCGTCTAATTCCACACAATTGGCTCCAGAGTCCCAGCATCGGAGCAGCCAGGTGACAAGCTGCTCACCTATACAGCGACCAAAATCTTTTCGCACATCTCGTAACTCACGCTCGTTTAGGCTTCGGGTAGTTACTGTTGATTTTTTGGCATCCTCATCTTCCTCCTCCTGAACCCTTGATGGCCCAGCGTCGTCGTCATCTCTGTCGTCTCTATACCTAGATTTGGCAGAAGATTCTCTGCGTTCTAAACGACCTGAATCTCTATACCATTTTTTCACCTTCTCTACAGGGGCAGCTTGCACTGCTACTGCTCGTTTCTCTGACCTTGTTACAGGGTCTGCCACAGAGGTTGGAATACCCTCCGCAGGGTCAACTTGCACTGCTACTGCTCGTTTCTCTGACCTTGTTATAGGGTCTGCCACAGAGGTTGGAATACCCTCTGCAGGGTCAACTTGCACTGCTACAGCTCGTTTCTCTGACCCAGCTACAGGAGCTGGAGCGGCTGCAGGAGCTGGAACTGGTGCGGCTGCAGGAGTTTGAACTGGAGCAGCTGCAGGAACCGGAGCTGGAGCAGCTGCAGGAGCTTGAACTGGAGCAGCTGCAGGAACCGGAGCTGGAGCGGCTGCAGGAGCTGGAACTGGTGCGGCTGCAGGAGCTGGAGCAGCTGCAGGAGCTGGAGCTGGAGTGGCTGCAGGAGCTGGAGCTGGAGCGGCTGCAGGAGCTGGAGCTGGAGCGGCTGCAGGAGCTGGAACTGGAGCGGCTGCAGGAACTGGAGCTGGAGCGGCTGCAGGAACCGGAGCTGGAGCGGCTGCAGGAACTGGGACTGGAGCGGCTTCAGGAACTGGGACTGGAGCGGCTGCAGGAGCTGGAGCGGCTGCAGGAACCGGAGCTGGAGCGGCTGCAGGAACTGGGACTGGAGCGGCTGCAGGAACTGGGACTGGAGCGGCTGCAGGAGCTGGGATTGGAGCATCTGCAGGAGCTGGGACTGGAGCAGCTGCAGAGTCCACCGTAGGGGTCACAGTGGCCGTTGGATCTGTCACAGGGCTTGGAGTGGCCGCAGGGTCTGTCACTAAGTTGATAGCAGTATCCATGGCAGCTCGATAGGCATGAGCCAGGCCCCAGCATGTTACAATGATTTGTGTTACTTTGGAACTTCCCGAATCACGACACCTTTTATTCAAGCATTCTGCCAGTTTTTGAGGATTTTGCACTTGTTCAGGGGTGAATTTCCAAAACACTGGGGGTGCCAACTGATCTAGATGCCTGCCCATATCCTCCCATACTCCCTGCCACCCACAACTATACTGCCTCCGGGCAGATCTCCGGATGAGCTTCCTAAGTAGTTGTTTAACTTTAAGCAGAACCTGAAGTGCATTCAGGAGGCAGAACAACAGGACTATGCTGGTCTGAGTATCCCAAGGATATTCAATATCTTGGAGAGCTATTGTAATAAACTCGGAGGATAAGAGGGTGGTGAAGGAGGAAGGGAGAGTGATCACGGAGGGTACAGGGGTGGTGAAGGAGAAAGGGAGAGTGATCAAGTAAGAAAAATTATATTCCCCTTTCCCCTCCACAGATTGACTCCCTAATGAAAAAAGGCAACAGATATAATTGCTAGTAGTTTCCAAAATACAGTTTCCAAAGTATAGAATCGAAGATGTTACTGAATACAAATACCAGGTTAGAGTCATGGCCAGATATTTCATCATCTCATAAGCCACTGATACAACACACAGTACCATAATGGTCTGAAACCAGGGCCAGGAGAGGATAAACAACATGACAGAGAGCACATACGGAAAATAACGTGCTATAATACTCAATTTGGAAAACAGGCGCAGCACAGTTGAGATTAAAGCAATCAGCATTATGACAAGTGACTATTAAGCAGGTCTAATACTTACACCAATTTTAGTTTAACACACTCTGGTCGGATCTGCCGTTATCTCAACCTTTCGAGCCCCACGTTGGGCGCCAAAAAGACTGTCGTGGTTTAACCCGGCTGGCAGCTAAACACCACGCAGCCGTTCGCTCACCCTCCCCCCTCCCTGTCTGGGACGGGGGAGAGTAATGGAAAGTGAAGCCCGTGAGTTGAGATAAAGACAGTTTAATAAGACAGGAAAATAATAATAAAATAATAATAATAATAATAATAATAATAATAATAATAATAATAATAATAATAATAATAATAATAATAATACAATGATGATAATAGTACTACTAATAATAATATGTACAAACAAGTGATGCACAATGCAATTGCTCACCACCCGCTGACCGATGCCCAGCCTAACCCCGAGCAGTCCGGCCCCCTCCCCCGGCTAGCCACCCCTATATATTGTTTAGCATGATGTCAGATAGTATGGAATACCCCTTTGGCTAGTTCGGGTCACCTGTCCTGGGTCTGTCCCCTCCCAGCTCTTACTGCACCCCCAGCCTGCCTGTTGGCAGGACAGAGCGAAAGGCTGAGATGTCCTTGGCTTGGTATAAGCACTGCTCTGCAACAATTAAAACATCAGGGTGTTATCAGCACTCTTCTCATCCTAAGCCAAAACACAGCATTCCACCAGCTACTAGGAAGAAAATTAATTCTGTTCTAACTGAAACCAGGACATATAGTTAGATAATGAGCACATTCCAAACAAACAATGCATCTCAGTAGAAGGAACTATGAGTGATCATTATGCACATCAAACTCGTCTTCATACTTCCATGTCCCTAAGCTGCCTGTGATTTACAATTATGAATGTGTTAAGATAACTCTACTCGAAAGCTTATTTGTGTTTAGATCAGCACACTAGAAAAAGGGTAAACAAAGTATTACGTAGTATATGAATATATGTGAAGGTCCTTTGGAAGATGTATCAATTATGCTGTTGATCCTGCAAAGCCTTTTGCATAATTTACACATTTGTTTCAGTGAGAATATGCATATCTGTGTGATTAAACATATGTGTAAGTCTTTTCAGAATTGGAAATATATAAATCAGATCCAAGTCCTCAATAGCACTTAAGTGGGGAGAACAAAAACTCCAATGTTTTTGTAAATAAAAATACAGATTCAAAAAATGAAAAAAAAAACAAACATCCAAGGTATGACCTAACACAAATATTTGCAGAAAGATTTAAGGTGGCACTGCCTACTATAGTAAGAGAGGGACCTCATTTTAGCAATGGAAATCCAGGAAAAGTGCTCATAATATAAAGAAATTTCAAAGCATTTTAAGAGCTATACTTTAGTCCATTAAGAGACTAAAGACAGAACTGTTACATGAACAGAATAATGGGGAGAATTATATGAAATGTATCATAGAAAGAACAGGCATGCTTATGAATGACAAATGGAGGTAAATTATGAATTGAAAACTATAAAATATAAAGAGTATGATATCTTCAGATAAGTACTGATGGTTTATAGAGATAAACCATTTTGGGTTATGACTGATTTTAGGAGTACAGACATTTATTGGAATAGACATAGTATAAAATGAAAACATGAAAGATGGATATATTAACACAGGGAGTTTGGGAAAAGGGAGAGGACAGTCTGAAGCAATGTATCCTGGAAAGCAGAAAACCAACACAAGAAAAGGTTATTCTTTTCATAGTGAATACAGTATACAAAATAACAGTTGAAATGCTAAATTGTACTCTGGTCACTAGATTAGTGTTTACTGAAACCTCTTACAGTGAGACATGAAAAACTACACCAAAATGAAAGCTTGATTTCAAGCAGACTATGGTTGAAGTGATGATTGCATAAATGCAATGATTTTTAGGAAGGAATCAATTAACAAGAAATTTTTAGCATTTAAAAAATTTTACTATAGACAGGAATTTTGAATAATTGAATGTCATATGAATATCAAGTTAATAAAAATAAACATTCTCCAAAATTACTAGCTAAATCTTCCTTTAAGAACTATAAATGAAAAGGAAAATTGTCAATTTCAGACCTTGAAAAGAATGTTAAGAAAGACAAAAAGGATATTAGAAATGCAGAGAGAGATGAAATAGAATCTGAGAGGAATGATGAAAAATAGTAAAACAGATAAAGGGGATATTAGAAAGTAAAGAGAAAATTGAAATAGATATGTGTATTAAGAGATGCTAACCACATTTCTAAAAAGATCTTGAACACTGCAAAATAAGAGATCAGTGAAGGATGAAGTTGAAAATTTCAAGATGGAATAAGATACGAAGTAAAAGAAAATAGGAAAAGAGATAACCCATTAAATTGGCTTTTCTTCCTTGGACTGCACAGCATTTACGAGAGAACAAGAAATCATGTCCTTTAATATTAGCTAGGTGTCCAGAATCTTGAAGGGTTTCAAAGTCAGGGAAGTAGTATCCTCTTTGAACAACCTATCTTGAGGGATAAAAATAAATATCCTTATTTGACATTTACTAATATGACAAAAAACATATATATGTATATATATATATTTAGCTTTAGTTAAAAAGTGGAATTTTCCAGATAGCATTAGAATATAGATAGCAGATAGAATTTTCACCTCAGGAAAGATGAATCTGGACTAACATTTTATATAGTACATAAGAGCATAAAAGATTTTTGTTTTATAATAAAATCATATTTTGCTTTCAATTCTTGAAACCTACTTGCTACAGTCTAACTTAAAAATCCACCAAACAGGCAAAAGTGGATTATGAACAACAATCAGTATAAAGGAATACTGGGACAGGAACACACACTGGTATTGTTGAGAAAAAGGAACAAATAAAAAGTGATTATATATTTATGGTCAATGTTAACATTTAAGATAAACTAGTTGTTTTGTTCTATTAAAAAAAAAAAAAAAAAAAAAAAAAAGCAACTGATCAGAAATAAGAAGGAACGTTATAATGCCTTAAGAGTTTCTTCTTCATTATGGTCTAGATCTTGAAAGCATTTGTTTTAATACTAATTCCCTGTTAAAATTCTTCTTGGCAGTTTATAAAATGTTATGGGAACTTGATCAGAAGTTTGATGTCTTTCAAGATCTAGGCCATAAACATCTATGCAAATATCTAGAAAAAGCATTGAACTCCTCAGTCTTGGAACAAGCTTTCTGTAAAAGGAAGAACTGCAGAACACATTCTCCTCATTCTCCTCACCTCATACATTGAGTAGGACATCATCTAAAGCCACGTTAAGACAAAAACTGCCTAAACTGGACAATGCAGGGAGAAAAATAATAAAACACTTTTGACAGAGATGCATCATAAATCTAATTTCCTTAATTTAACGAGTGTTTTCATCCTGAAAACTGATGAAAGTTGTGTCTACAAGCTACTTTCTTCACCCTAGAAAGCTAGAATCAGTCCTTTATTTAAGAAAATACATGCTAAAGGAGTTTTCACTTCCCCTACCTTTAATATAATTATGCGATAAGTGATGTTAATTCATGCTGTTATCTTCCAGTGAAATATCTTATATACACTCTTGGGTGGATTATGTTTGGTGTTTTCTGCTGAAGATGATGTACTTAGTGTAAACCAAAAAGCTCATAGCACTTTAGATTCATAAACCTGGGGTATCTGTTCACCTGAGAACAGGTAGTTTGAATGCAAGCAAGTCTTGCATGTATAGCATTTTTTTCCCCTGTAAACAAAACAAAACTAAAACAAACAAACAAACAAACAAAAACATCCTAGAATCTTTAAAGCAAGGACTTGACATTTTGTTGCTCAGCCTATCACATATAAAGCTTAGACTATCATCTAGGTTCTTCTTGCTGACTCATGAATTTTAAATATCATATAGCTTCATTGGGAAGTGTCCCATCTGCTTTACAGATTTTAATCAATAATAGTTATAACCTATTCTTTCAAGAAGGTTTGGAAGAGTCTTTTTTTAGAGAAGGAACTGAACACCTAGCTAGAATGCATTAACTTAACATGATGTCACCACTTTGTCCTGCAACTGGAAGAAATAGTGTTTATTATAATTTGTTTGGGCCTGATATGGTAGGCTTACAACATACTTAACTCTGTTTACCTATTTTGAGAAAATCCTAATTATCACATGCAGGTAAAGTTTAGGCACTATCTACGTAGCCACTTGCCCAAGAGTAACCAGTGCAAACCTTAAAAAAAAAAAAAAAAGAAAGAAATATAGGTCACACCTGATCAGGTGGGGCAAGAGTGTTCTGGGCATTAAGCTGGCTGTGTTTATTAGCATGGCTTTAAACTAGATGCAGAGGGGGAAGGATACGTACCTCTGAGTGATAGGAGGTAACTTGAGAACATTGGCACTTTAAGAAATAACAGGGAAATACTTGTGAGCTGTCCCAGAGCAATTTGGAAGGGTTCAACTGAATAAGTGATTTTACTGATAGCCCAGATGAAGTGCCTTTACACCAATGCACACAGCATGGGATATAAGGAGGAGGAGTAGGAAACCAAGGTGCAATTAGAAAACCTGATTGCTATTATGGAAAGGCGGTGAGACAGAACACTGTAACAGAGGGTGACAAGCTTTTCAGAAGAGATAAGCAGAGAAGGAGGGGATTGGATGGAATGGATTGGTTGTGAAGAGATGCCTCTGAGAAACAGCCACGGACAGGGTGACAGAAGGAGCAGGCCAATAAAGGACACCTTGTGATTGGTCTCTACTAGAGGCTGCCTGATCAAGGTGAGCCTGTTGATGAGGCCTTCTTGCTTCGACTACAAGAAGCATTATGCTTGCATGCTCTCATCCTGATTGGGGACTTCAACCATCTGGATGTCTACTGGAAAAGCTCCACAGCAGGTGGTAAGCAATCCAGGATACTCCTGGAGTATATTGAGAACAACTTCCTGGTCCAGGTATTAGACAAGCCAAGCAGGGGAGAAGCATTTACTGGACCTGGTGTCTACCAATGCAGATGAAATCGTTAAAGAGGTTAAGACTGGAGGCAGTCTGTGCTACAGTGACCATGCCCTGGTTGAGTTTGTGGTCTCAAGGAATATGGGCCTGGCAAAGAGAATGTATAAGAAGCCTGAAGAAAGTCTTTGCTTGTCAGGCAGACATCAGTCGGGAGGAGAAGGGTGAACCTCAGCTTCCCTCAGGAAAAAAACAAAACAAAACAAAACAAAACAACAACGACAATAAAAACATAACATTTGCTCCTTCCCCTTCCCCTTCCTTTCTACTTTATGCTGTTCCACATTGTGTTCTTCATCTTGAAATGAGCAATCAGAGCCTCTACAGTCCTAGCTCTTTCTGTATACTTAATTTCTCTCATGACTTACAGTTTCCACAGAGTTTATGTAGACGGGCCAAGTCAGGTCCTGGCTCCTGGACCATAAACAGTTGCACTAAGGGTGGGATAGGGCAGGTGCTTGGAAGAGGGACATGCAGACACAGTTACAGAGAAGCCCAAACAAACAAAGGTCTTGACCTAATTTGGGGATTATATTTTATATTCTGGAAAATTATGAGGTTAGATATTTTAGAACAAAATTGGTGTGTGTAACTCCAAGATGGGCAGCCTTGCTCATCTGAAGTACTTTTCCAAATATTCAGGTAGTCAGCACCTAGAGTATGCTGACGCATCAGCAGTTGTCAGCATGGCTAGGTTGATACCTTGGCCAGCATCTGATGCAAGCAGAATCACTCCTACATAAGAAAGTTCAGCATTATCAGGAAACTCAACAGGTTCTTACTAGCTCTGCTGCTCAATTTCTGTAGCTCTGGTTAGACTGTGAAAGGTTGCCAAACCTGTGAAATATGGCTGTATCAGTAGTTATATCTTCAATTTTATTATACAGACACTCTGTATCCTTAGAATATTGATTTTTTTAAAAAAACAAATGAATCTTATTCCACTCCTCCTTGCTACTCTATGTATTTTTATGTGTGTTTGTGTATTTTTCTGTTTGTGTTTTGTTAGTGAGCATTATGTATCATTCTGAATTGAACATATGGCTTTCATCCCAAATATATATTAATTTTATTCAGAAAAAATATAAAATATATAAAATACATATACATATTTGGTAACTAAGAAAAAAAACTTTAATTTTTTGAATAAATTTGTTTTGAGAAACAGTATAAACTATTTCCTTTATTTCCTGACTTTCTTTTGTGTTTTAGTCACACATTTCTAACATACAGCATGGCTTTCTTTCCAAGGTTGGACTTGGAAAGTCCAACTAGAGTTCAGACACAATCTGAACTCTAGAGAGGAAATATCAAGAGGAAATATTCTATGTTAACCCTCTTCCCTCCCATCCCCCACCTCTCAGAAAGTATATGCAAATCATCCTGTACATAGAGTATTCACAGTAAATTCTCAAAACCTGCCTTGTTGAAAGCATATTTTATTTCACATAAAACTTTTAACTATTCAATGTAATAATGTGGCCACTCCAGTGTTAGAATATGATTTATATTATTGATGTGGTATGATAAATCTGGTATCAGTTTCCCAAATGCTTTTCAGACTACCCTTTAAAATGAATGCATTTTAAAATGAATCAGTGAAGTTCTTGGCAGAGCTCTCATAAGCCTTTAGGCTACTACTACATGGCCAAGGAACCAGGGGGAACAGACCAGGGAATAGGTTCAAGACTTATCCTGTCCTTGAACCAGCATTTACTGTATTTCCCAAGAGGAAAACAGGTGTAGCTTAAATGAGTTTAAGCCACCAATATCCACCAGCCTGGTAGATGTTGTCATTTTTTCTTAAAAATCTTGTCTTTCTTTATGCCAAGTCTGATAAAATACTGTAGACCACTAAATATGATGTTATCGTTGAAAGGTAAAAGGCCTCAGATCTTGAATCAACCTGACACTGCAGGGTCTGAGGACCAATCTGGGCTCACCTTGGCTAGAGTTATGAAGTTATGAGCTCAGTCTAGTACTTGGTTTTGCCTTACCTGTCTGAGCTAAACAGTGCTGTAGATGGGAATGGTCGTAAACAACTGAGGGTGTCACTGTGTGACAAAAAAAAAAAAAAAAAAAGGCTTTTTTTTTTCTTTCTATTTTTGAATTGAGCCTGGGAAAGGCTGATGTGCCACTTCCATATTTCAGCTGTGAAGTTGTGAGAAGGAAACAGACTGTGATAATAAATAGAAACCCAGGCTACCCAAAACCAAAGAGGAATAAATCCCACCATGAATATAATTTTGAGCAAACCAGAATGCTGACAGACTTCCTTCTTGAAGAAGGCTGTCACCTCTGATGTTGGGACCCAGAGAAATACTGAAAGGGAAGCACAACACCAAGAAACAGTACTACATACTAGAAAGCTTATGTTCAACAAATTTATTTGTTTTATTGATGAGGCATTTCTATACCAAATAGGTAGTCTGTACTGCTACATTGTTATCTGAACTAGTAATAATTTCTTAGTTTTATATATTGACTACATTCTCTTTATTTCCAGAACAAGATTTTGAGATGACTAAGAGCATTGCTATCATTCTATATTTTGTGTATGTATCTAATGACATAGTTTGATCTACTTTGTAATAAAACATCTGTTAGTTTAAAACTGTCCTGGTTTCAGCTGGGATAAAGTTAATTTTTTTCACAGTAGCTGGTATGGTGCTGTGCTTTAGATTTAGGATTAGTTAATAATTTGGATTAAAAACTAAAATACTAGATATAAAATACTAAAGTACTAAATTTTTTTTTTTTTTTTTTTTTTTTTTTTTTTTTTTTTTTTGCTGAGCAGTGCTTAGCAGTGTTTACACTAAATGAAGTACTTTTTGTCTTTTCATGCTGCCCTGCCAGCAAGGACTCTGGGGATGCACAAGAAGCTGTGAGGGGACAAAACTAGTACAGCTGACCCGAACTGACCAAAGGAATATTTCATAACGTATGATGTCAAACTCAACAATAAAACTAGGGGAAATTGTCTTAGGGAGGGCTACTGTTGCCATGGCCATAAACAGAACTCTTTACCTTTGAGGTAGAGATAGTCTGTGCGGTAGAGGCTTTCACATTTGAGCTACTTCTTCAGTTTCAAGTATAGTGCTTGTTTAAGAAAAGTGTACTGTGAAAATCAATTATCCCCTCCAAACATTTCAAAGGAAGCATCTGTTCTTTGTGTATGTGCTTGTTCTGAGTCCTCATTGCAAACCAGTTGAAGTGGCAGTCATATCATAGTTGTCATCTACAGATACAATTATATAGCTATATTTAATGCCTCAGTGGATAGCCCCACATTACAGTTTAATTTTCCACAGAAATCTAAATTTGTTTCTAGACTGTGAATTTTTCTATCATGTTAGATAATCAGTTTGAACAGAAATCCAATTTTAACTCAATCAACAATACTTTGAAGAAGGTTACATAAAATAACTTGCACATCTTTTAGCATGTTAGTATGTGACTAGCCTGTTCATATATTCATTGTTGCAAACATTCTGGCATGAGACTGAAACTCTTACTAATGATCTCCACTTGGAGTGCTTTGTTATTGTTTTGACAAATATTCTTCAAACATTCTTACGCAAACATTATTTATTTATTTATTTATTTTTTGGTATGTAGCAGATTATTTCGTGTTTACCCTGGAGAATTCTAGTTTGAACACTGAGCTCCAAGGCAAAAATAACATTCATAGTGCAATGAAATGAATATACCATTTAATTTGCTAGATTTCTGAAAAGAAACATATAAATTACAGTCCAAAATTACATATTTGTGTATTTCCTTTTGCCAATACAGGATTTTCCCTACAGTAGATCCTTGTGTATCTACTTTAGTTGGTTTTAAACTGATGGAACTTATTGGATTTCACCAGCTTTTCACAAGCACAGTCTGATATATGTTGTTATAGAAACTCTATCCCCATGATATTCAACTTCCATTTTCTCATGTTCTTTAAATAATTCTTTCTTATTAGTAATCCTAACTACTTTGAGTGCTAAATAGTATGAATATCATCCTTTTTTTTTTTTTTTTTTTTTTCTCTCCTTACTGTGTGTCTGGCTTACAAATAATCAAAAATAGTCATATTGACTGACACACAAAATGCTCATTCTTAAGCAAGCCTGTGGTTCAGTTACCTTCATATTCCTTCTGTAAAAATATTCCATACCAGAGGTTTTAGTAGAAAGTGTAAAAGCATGATTACCTTGAGATAAAGTGATTAAATTAACAGGAAACCTATGCCTGAATGTGGCCAATGTGGAGATTTAGAATTGAACTGCTCCAGTTCAATACTCCTCCAGTTCAGCTGACCCACATATCTAGATATAAATGAAATATTATCATAGCTCCCAAATGGTACAGACTTGCAGCAGATTCCTTTTCTATTGCCTGACAAGGCAATTTAATATTAGGGTTGGCAGAGTTCCTGAGCAATGTGCTTCTCTAAGCTGTCCCAGTCTCATGGTTTTACTCTAAAATGAAAACAAGTTCTATGGTTTTTAAAACCATTTTTTTCTTGGCTAGCTTTTGGTACACATTTCAAGGTTAGGTATTTTAATACCTAAATTTGAGTACGTGTGATGATCCTATAGAGGATTATGGTGGCTGCAGTTTTTAGATTTTATTTATTTATTTATTTATTTATTTTTATATTAACCTTTTGTGAGACCAGCTAAGTTTTCTTATACTTTTCAAGAGGAAAAAGACAGCTTGGTAGCAATAAAATATTATTGTAATGTCATTTTCTCCTATGTGTTTCACCTTTAGGAAGCCCTCCTTTTTATCATCTTCTCACAGCAAAGTGCAAGATATCCTTACCTGATCCAAAGTCATACGCCCATAGCAGGATGAAAGCAGACTGTAAGGTAAGGCAGCAAGACTTAATTATAGAAAGAGGCTGAAGGAGGCATGGACAGTAGCTATTGCTTTTTCTCTTTAGTGGCAATGTGGAGAGTGGGATTTCCACTCCCATTTCTTTTTTATAGATATTGGGTGTACACAGTAAAGGCTGTTATGAAGAAATTTAACTCCATTCCAGCTACAGTAAGTACAGGTGGAGATTCAAGTATGTCCATTCTGGCAGAGATGTTTTACAGAAGATAATGATTAGGAGAAATCTTTAGTGCATGAATAGGGCAGTGTGTTTTCTGATCAGTAAGAAGAGAGCTATTTGTACAACACGTAAATAATGCTTTCCGTTTATTGTTGCCAGATGATGGACAGTCAAGATGAGAGGGAATGAACAACACAGATTTGTCAGTAAGAGGTACAGAGAAGTGCAGGATGGGATAGTAAGTATAGCCAGGCTTCTGCTGTTGTCATAACAACAGAAGTAAAAGTCTGCTCTTCATAGATAGGTTGGATGCAATAAGGAAAGCTGAGGAAAATTCACAGAATCACAGAATCACAGAATCACAGAATTTTCTAGGTTGGAAGAGACCTCAAGGTCATCGAGTCCAACCTCCAACCTAACGCTAACAGCCCTCCACTAAACCATATCCCTAAGCTCTACATCTAAACGTCTTTTGAAGACTTCCAAGGATGGTGACTCCACCACTTCCCTGGGCAGCCTGTTCCAATGCCTCACAACCCTTTCAGTGAAGAAGTTCTTCCTAACATCTAGCCTAAAACTCCCCTGGCTCAACTTAAACCCATTCCCCCTCGTCCTGTCACCAGGCACGTGGGAGAACAGGCCAACCCCCACCTCGCTACAGCCTCCCTTGAGGTACCTAAAAAGAGCGATAAGGTCGCCCCTGAGCCTCCTCTTCTCCAGGCTGAACAAGCCCAGCTCCCTCAGCCGCTCCTCGTAGGACTTGTTCTCCAGGCCCCTCACCAGCTTCGTCGCCCTTCTCTGCACCCGCTCAAGCACCTCGATGTCCTTCTTGTAGCGAGGGGCCCAAAACTGAACACAGTACTCGAGGTGCGGCCTCACCAGAGCTGAGTACAGGGGGACGATCACCTCCCTAGCCCTGCTGGTCACGCTGTTCCTAATACAAGCCAGGATGCCGTTGGCCTTCTTGGCCACCTGAGCACACTGCTGGCTCATATTCAGCCGACTGTCCACCATCACTCCCAGGTCCTTCTCTGCCTGGCAGCTTTCCAACCATTCCTCTCCCAGCCTGTAGCTCTGCTTGGGGTTATTGCGCCCCAGGTGCAGGACCCGGCACTTGGCCTTGTTAAACTTCATGCAGTTGACCTCAGCCCATCGGTCCAGCCTATCCAGATCCTCCTGCAGAGCTTTCCTACCCTCAAGCAGATCGACACACGCACCTAACTTGGTGTCATCTGCGAACTTACTGAGGGTGCACTCGATGCCCTCGTCCAGATCATCGATGAAGATATTAAAGAGGACCGGCCCCAGCACCGAGCCCTGGGGGACGCCACTAGTGACTGGCCTCCAACTGGACTTGGCTCCATTCACCACGACTCTTTGGGCCCGGCTATCCAGCCAGTTTCTAACCCAACGAAGCGTGCGCCAGTCCAAGCCAAGAGCAGCCAGTTTCTTGAGGAGAATGCTGTGGGAGACGGTGTCAAAAGCCTTGCTGAAGTCAAGGTAGACCACATCCACAGCCTTTCCCTCATCCACCCAGCGCGTCACTCTGTCATAGAAGGAGATCAGGTTCGTCAGGCATGACCTGCCTTTCATAAAGCCATGCTGACTGGGCCTGATCGCCTGCTTCCCCTTCAAGTGCTGCATGATGACTCTCAGGAGGATCTGTTCCATGAGCTTTCCTGGCACTGAGGTCAAACTGACAGGCCTGTAGTTTCCTGGGTCAGCCCTCCGGCCCTTCTTGTAGATGGGCGTCACGTTTGCTAGCCGCCAGTCGATTGGGACCTCCCCCGATAGCCAGGACTGTTGATAAATGATGGACAGTGGCTTGGCCAGCTCCTCTGCCAGTTCCCTTTAAATTCTTTGAAGAAGTTTTAGATGGAGACGAAGAGGAAAGAAAAGCAGCTGGATATCTGGGTCAAGCATAATAGTTTGTTGTGAACTTGGTGGAACTGTACTGATATAAAGTCAAAGTGTGCTATATGTTGCACGGCCTGAGGATGCATTCAGAGCTATCCTAGAAGCAGGTTGGAAAGACTTTTTGTACATATTTGCTCAGACTTTAGTATGTTTATAGTGATTCTGATGATCTCATTTTGGGTATCTACTGGTATTACATCTCCATTGGATAATAAAGCAGTTTATGGCACATATGAAGGTTGAGAGAGAACTGACGACAGTTCCTTTAGTACCTTCATCACCAAGACAAAACTGTGTGCAACATGACAGTGATAGAAATTGCCATGGCTGAGAGTACAGATTGATACTTTCATGCTATGATTTCATTGATTTTGTCTGAAATAAGATGTTTATTTGTACCAGGAACAGTCAAATGTTCAGGCATGAAGCATAATATCAGTGCAGGTGATTCTGTTGTGTTTGAGTCGTGTGAACTGACAGGGAAGCTCCTAGAATACCTTACAATAGTGGTTACCACTTGCCCTCTCTGGAGTGGGAATATGCCTACTATTGCTGGGATCCATTGAGGTCACGTTGTTTGGGGACATAATATTTCACTGGTGGCTGCAGTGAAGTTGGACAGTTCTGATTTACCAGAATTCTTCAATGACTCCATGTATGTCCCAGGTGGTGATTTCCGATAAGTAGACAAGATGATGGTAATATGGTGTTGCAAGAAGACAATTGTGATGGCAGATTGACAGGTAGTTGATGCACAACTAGTGGTATTACAGATCTCTAGAAGATAATACAAGAATCTTCCTGTGACCTGAACTGAGCAAGATAGGAACTCAGAAATAACATGGTGAAAGCTAACCATCTGTTGCTAGCAGAGGGCTATGAAGGCTGCTTCTTATCCAGACATAAGTGATTCATGCTAGCTGATATGTGGAGTGAGATGTGGTTTTGACAAAGATACCTGTGAAAAGCTTCCTTTGTCTTGCCTGGAGCTGATGTCTTCTGTTACTCAGATTTGCTCTCCAAAAATCCTGTATGATGCTGCAATCAGTTTTCCTTTGTGTTCCAGAGCTTCACTGTACTGGAGACAGCTTTCCTACTGCTTAATAGCACTCAGGATCTTGCAGCCTATGACAACATATTACAGTCTGGAGAAGTGGTGAAATCAATTATGAGAGGCAAGAGCACAATTAGCCCCTTAGGGCTGAGAAATTATTAGAGATATTGGTGAGAGCAAGGCAGAATCTTTTCCATTGCTTTATTTATTTTTGATGCATGTATGGTTCTTGTGAGGCAATGAGGCCTAGAAACGGCTTGGAGGCACTGTAAAGGCTTCTGGGATATGCATGTATGGCTTGTGGTATGTTTTATGGCTTGTGTTATTTTGTATGGCTAGAAGAAGCACAGCATAGCTATCCAGTTGAGGGGAGTGTTCCACTCTACTCTCCACTGGTGCAGCCTCACCTAGAGGACTGTGTGCAGTTTTGAGTGCCATGCTACACAGACAAAAAACTGTTAGAATGTGTCTAAAGGTGGGCAGGAAAGATGGTGGAAGGTCTAGAGAGGAAGATGTATGAAGAGCAGCTGAGGTCCCTGGGTTTGTTCAGCCCAGAGCAGAGCAGGCTAAGGGGAGGCCTCAGGGTGGTCTGCAGCTCGCTCACGAGGGGAGCGGAGGGGCAGGTGCTAAGCTCTGCTCTCTGGGGACAGCAACAGGACCTGAGGGAATGGCATGGAACTGGGAAAGGGGAGGGTCAGGCTGGGTGTGAGGGAAAGGATCTGCACCCAGAATGTGGTCCGGCACTGGGACAGGCTCCTCTGGGCAGTGGTCACAACATGGAGCCTGCTGGAGTTCAAACCTTTGGATAACACGCTCAGACAGATGGTTTAGTAAGGTAGTCTCATGCAAATCTTTACAAGAACTGTTTTATTGTTTGTCACCTTGTTGCAGTCAAATTTATGTCAGAAGTTCTCATAAAGTTTTGTTTTGTTTTTTGATGATTTGTGAGAACGTTTTGTGACTACTTTCCACTAGGACACATTAGACTGTTTCATTATCTGCTGTATAGAAATTTTATCTCTACTTCTGCATATTTCAGTAGTTGATTCTACCTAATAATAGGTTAAAGTTCAGGTTACTTGTGTTCCAAAATCATGAAGAGTTACTTAGTAAGAGAAGACACAGCAACAATCAGTACCTTTAGACTGTAATAGAATGATTGTTCCAGTTTCAAAACACTTTGACTTAATACTTGGGTTTTTGTTTGTTTAAGTTGGTTGTGTTTGTTTGTTTGTTTGTTTGTTTGTTTTTTCTTTTTTTTGGGGGGGGGTTAGGTGGAATGGGAGTGCATATAGAATCATGTTTAATTATACCTCAAAGTATGCCTTTCTTACATGTAAATTTTTGCAAATGGTTTCTTTGCCAAAGATTATAAGATCTAATTGTGTGAGAAAAGGTCAAACTGAAAACAGGAGTTTGTTTTTGTCATTTCTGTGTGGGAGTTCTGCACTGATACAGTATCTACTGCATTTGCTGTACCCACTGACTTTGTATTGAAATCCAAAAAGCACTCATCTCTCTTCAATGTTCACAATGAAATGGAGCATATGTCTACTTCTCTGTAAATCTTCTGACAGAAACATAATTTGTAAGATGTCACTCACAGTATTTAACACACATTTCCCTCATTATCATTACAAGAACAAATTAGGATCAATGCTTGAGCAATTAGCACCAATTGCTCCACATTTGTACATGTGAATAACTTTTATATTTGCCTTCATACCTTGAGGAAGAGCAGAATTATATTGCCCATCACAGGTAACGTAATACTTTTCATCCATTGGATTTCTGTATTGCAATAATTTAGTTCTTTAGAGATCTCCAGTGGTATGTGTCTTTTTTCTTCTTAGATAGAGAAATTTTATAAAGAAAAAATCTGCATCTGATTTTGTTTATACAAAAAGAAAATTAAAAAGCTATTCTAGTTACTGATTTATATTTAATAACATTGTAAATAATTATAGCTATAGAATTATAGTTGCAGTATTATAAA
This sequence comes from Aythya fuligula, assembly GCF_009819795.1. NCBI lineage: Eukaryota > Metazoa > Chordata > Aves > Anseriformes > Anatidae > Aythya > Aythya fuligula. The sequence continues at coordinate 18,451,370 of NC_045559.1, forward strand.
TTGAATTGAATTGAATCCTGAATTATAGGTGACATTTTATAGAAAGGAAGCTCTGAAATGTTCATTATGAACTTCTTTACCTCTATCCAATATGAATCTTGGCATTAATAGTCTTCTGCTAACATATAAAAGTTTTATAATATGAAAAGCTAATAGGAGCTAAGCTAAAAACAAAGAAAAATGTGCACCCAGTAGCAGTTGTATAGAACTCCTATCTATCAAGTGCCCCATATCCTAGATGTTTATATGGATTCAAGGGGAAATTGAACAGCTAGTGTGGAAAATAACTCTGCTGCAAGGAGATGTATGTTAGGAGAGCCGTAAGTGGTAGTGTCATACATAATTCCTCTGTTCTTGCTCTTCTGTAGACATCAATGGGCACTGCTGGAGCTAGGCTAGGATGGACATTTGGTCTGACTTAATGTGGCTATTCTTATGATGTCTTTGTTCATAACTTCCAAGACAAATTTGGAAAGAAAAGGAGAAAAACTTTCTTGAAATTTACTTTTAAGAGTTTAAAATTAAGAAATTTGTTTATGAAGGAGATTTACAACAAATTGCCTCTAAAAAATGAGATATAAAAATAGAAAAAATGTAGAAAAATGTATAAATGATTGTTTCAGATGGCTTTCATTTTGGTCAAGTCTATTCAATGGTCACAAGTGCTGTGCAATGTTAACTTTTTTTATTGATATTGTGTGCATCTTCATTTTGGCCGTGAACAGGAAAGAGGCACTCTGTAACATGTTCCAGAGCCCCCAGCCAACCTCAGCAGAAGATTTATTGGAACATATCAAAATCTTTTCCCATCAGATATTGCTAAACACTGTTTTCATGGTGTTTGTTTGTTTGTTTGTTTTCCATTTTCTATTTAAAATCCATTAAGAAAATGGCTTTGCCTTGGATTCATGCCCCCTCAAATAAATGTCCAAACAAACCTTTTTTATATCACTTGACCTTATTTTTTGTGGTGCTACATCATTTAAATAACAAGAACCTTTATATTTTTGGTAGGAAACACTTTCGATCACATCTTGTGTGAAATCTGACAGAAATCTGACAAAGGCTTTGGAGATGCCAATGCTTACTCTGCTTTTACTGACCTTGCTAAACCAAGAAGAGGAGAAGGACCATAAAACAACAGAATTACTGGGAACGTACAGGAAGAAGTCTGTAACAGGAAGAAGTTCTGCAAGTCTGTAACAGAAGAGTATATCCACAAATGCTAGACCAAGGCAATGGTATCTGGTACACTGCATCTTCTTGTCCATCTTCTCCAATATCAAAGGAGACGGATATCTCACTGCTTGCCAAACTGGCACTGACACCTCAGTTTAGTGAAGAGGTACACCTTGTGATGCTGTCAGAGGAATAAAGGAGCTATATCAGCATTTGGAGGAAGAATTCTCTGGCATGAGGAAGATAGGATGATGCAGGAAAAAATAGAAAGGACTAAGTGAAATAAACTGTAACTATACAATAAGTTATCTACTTTTTGTAGAAAACACTCAGGGAAAAAAAAATGGAGTGCCTAGAGACCTACATGGAATCTCCAGATCATGTAAAAAATATTTGTTTCCTTGCAAACAAATAGACATGGACTCTGGGAATTATTTAAGCACCATAATCCCACACTGCTTACAGAATGGACAGCATGGGGAAAAGAGTGACCTAGCATCTCACTATACCACTAATCTGCCAACTTTCCCTTATTAAATATGTCCTAACATGACACCATCTACCACTGAGCTACCAGCAAATTAACTAATAAATCCTAATTTTCTGACATTATATACACATTTGGCTAATGAAAGGGTTTTATTGTTGGGCAGTATAGCTTTAGCCTAGGAGTGTATGACATTACAACTGTATGGGTTAGCTGGGTTGGAAAGATTAGAGAGCCTAAAAGGAAAATATGGCAGGAGAGCAATTTCTGAGCCTTTGTGAGAATAGGCAAGGTAAATTGCCTAGTAACTTTACAGCTCTTATTCTGCATGGTTATTGAATTTAAATGTATAGTGAGTTTCCCAAGTGGACATGACAGGAAAGGTGAGCTGAGATATAAGATTTAATAAAATAAATCATATAGGAATGTCAAAATTCTGTAGATCAGTTCAGACTTTTGCCTATTTCAATAAAGTGATAAAACAACAGGAAGTTTCTACTAGTCTTTACAAGAAAAAGTATTTCTAGAAAAAAGTTGACACCCTCCAATGAAAAACATTGTAAACTGTAACAAACCAGTGTGACTGCTGTTAGAATTATTTTCTTTAGACTTTTTCACACAAACTTTTGTTTGCCTAACTGCACAGGAGATGTCGAAATCTTTTCCAGGCATACATCCTGGACTGACAAACTTAGAAGCTTAGGACAGCTTTTGTGTTGTGTAAACATGCAAATCTATGTGACCAAGTTGTGGTTGCTATAAATTTTCACCAGGCTTCCCACTGACAAATTTAAGTGCTTTCATCCTGGTTTTGACAAGGGAGTTCTCTGTTCATATAGAAGTTGCACAGCTGAAATAATATAACAGACCATTGCAAAGCCAAATGCTCACAATGGATTTTTTCCTACTGTTCAGAAACAAAAGTGAAGGCTAGCGTGACCAGTAGGAAGTCAGCCTCTCTGTATTTGATTTAATTCTGTCTGAATTGTTTCCTGTAAAACCTAATGAAAACTCAATATTTTTCAGCATGGTGGAGCAAACTATTCAACAACTTGAACTTAGACACAAAGTTGCAAATGATTGATTTGTCATTTTATGTGCTCTGCATAAATATGCCAGCTAAATGTATTCAAATTAATTAGACACCAAGCACGAAAGATTCTCCCATGTAGATTCCTACACTTGTTCCCATGTGACTTCTACTTTTCCAAAAGAGAAATAGGAAGCAACTTAAATTGCAGGCAGTACGAAAAATGCATCTTGGCAACATCTCCCCAGATTATAGCAATGTGAGTTTACTCTTTTAATATTCTCTTCATTTTGCAGCTGTCTTGTCTGTCTATTTTGCCATTTTAACTAGGTTCTATCTTGAAGTGCTTTTTCTGTCAGGTTTTAGATTGAATCTCAAACTAAAGATTGTATAAGAGATTTATTCTTCATCTTTTTGGTAAGGTTTCTTTCACAGTTCATGAAATGTCATGACCTATGGAGGCTGTTTACTTAATCTAAACAAGGGTAGCCACCTGCATTAAATTGCTGACTAATTGGGCGTGTCCTTCCTTCATTTCTTCTGCAATTGATAATCATCTCTTCAGTGCACACTGATTCACTGTATTAGTCAATATATTAATTTACTTGTATAAATTCACAAAGCAAAATGGTTACAGTGAACAAAGGATACTATTTATCTTTTACTTAATATCATTGGGGACCCATGTTTTTCTCAAACCAGAAAGATTATATTCACTAACTTTTACTGACAATTTTACTAAAAGATTATTTTTTCAGCTTCTAATCAACTTTCTTCTAGACACTAATCAACTTTCTTCTAGACACTTGATTGATTAGAGAGAAACAAAAATGCTGCTTTCTCTTTCCTGCAGCTATAAGAGAAAAATGCATGTCTTTTAATTTTTTAAAATGGTGTTAACTTTGTTATTTTTTTTTCTCTCTCTTCCTAGAGAATGGCAGAATAAAAATAAAAATAAAAGCAGGATTGTCTGATTGTCCCTGGGAAACAACAACAACAACAACAACAAAAAAAAAAAAAAAACAACAAAAAAAAAGTGAAACAACAAACTGTAAAGGATTTTTGTGAAGGAGAAAATCAGTGGATATTGTTACCGAAATTACTTGTGGCTATAGAGGATACACAGAAGATTATTAGCTTGTAGGTATTTTATTTACTGTCAGACAGATACAACATAAATTAAATGTTGACTTTAAACATGATCCTGAAGGATAATCATTTAGATTAGAATATGAAAAAAAAAAAAATAAATTTGATTTTGATTATAAAGTTTTATATTTTTTTCCAATATAAGTTGAAATATACAACTAATGGTGGTAGTTCAGCACATCCACACTACAGCTTCATGATCACTTTTGTATCCTTGGGTGAATAAATTATGAATATGTTGGCCAGATTTTACAAAGTGACCTTATGAAAAAACTTCCAATTGTTATGGACCTTGTAAGTTACTTGCATTCTTAACTGGGCTATCTGTCAATGACCTCAACCCCCTTGTATCTTGCCTGTCAGAACTATAAAGAACATCACTTACTTTGAACGGCTGTTTGCTTTAGGCTTGACTGTAGCTTTGCCCTGGACATGGGGTAGCAGTCTGCTGTGTACTGCAAGATGCAAATTGTCACTGTCTGCTCCCATTTGTTCTGTGGTGGAGTTACTCTGTGACAAGCCAGCTAACAACTTCAGCCTTTGCAAGAATATTCTCCAATAATAGCCTGCACATACTGACAGCAACCTTTGCACAAAGAGCATGAGCAGTGCCTTGAGGCATCTTTTACTTTTGTCTGGAGAGCTGAAACAAGACTGATTGGAGGGACAATGCACTTGCTCTTTACTCCCTTATTTTTTTTACTCCCTTATGTTTTTTGAAACCATACCTTAATTTTCCTTTTCCAGAAGTCTGTATTCAGAGAAGGAGGACAGGCCCAGATCTACACAAGCATTTAGGTAGATCAATATCCCCTATTCCTATTTTTCAGTCATTTCATATCAGTAACTTTTAATAAGTGAAATTCGTAAATCCTACTTATAGAGTCATAGAATCATAGAATATCCTGAGTTGGAAGGGACCCTTAAGGATCATCAAGTCCAACTCTTGACACCACACAGGTCTACCCAAAAGTTCAGACCATGTGCCTAAGTTCACAGTCGAATCTCTTCTTAAATTCAGACAGGCTCGGTGCAGTGACCACTTCCCTGGGGAGCCTGTTCCAGTGTGCAACCACCCTCTCTGTGAAGAACCCCGTCCTGACGTCCAGCCTAAATTTCCCCTGCCTCAGCTTAACCCCGTTCCCGTGGGTCCTGTCACTTGACAATGTGAGAGGGGAAATTCTAACACACAGAAGGCTCAGCAGGGTTAGATTAAGCTAATTCACAGCAGATTATGAAGACTGTTATAATGAAGTCTTTCCTGCTGTCATTAACATTTTCTTTGGAATTTTTTTTTTTTTTTTTTTCAGTTTTGTATGAAGATAAATAAATCATAATATAATCAACAATGGGAGATAACAGTACCTTTAGAAGTAGAAAAAGAGTATTACCTCTTTTCTGAATTTAGGTGTTTTAACTGTCATTAGTCACTTGGCTGTGCAAGTTATCCAAAATAAGGCTCATCTTTTTCTTCAAAAACATAGTTAGAGAAGTTTGCTGAATATTCACCTTTTATATGTAATAGATTTGATTGCTTACTTGTTACAGTATTTGTCAAAGAGGTGAAAAATCTTTGCATATAGGGTACTGACCCACATCTCTCCTATCTCTCAACTGAGTATCTGGTGTCAGGCTAGAAGAAAGGTGAGTACCCTGCTATTCATATTATGCACTAGTAATTATAGAAGAAAGCAGATTTCAAGGGGCAGAGATTGAGTGAATAAGCAAAAGGGAGCATGACTCTATGGCCCAGATATAAAGTCACTTCTCAGGAAGGAAGGTTTTTGTTTTGATACGTGTTCATAGCATTCTTTATTCATTTTATCTATTAGTTTTTAAATTTGAAATGCAGAAGCAACCCCTGACTTCTATGCTGCAATGACTACATTCTTGTCTAGCTATACTAAAGCTAACTTTTGTCTGTTTACATAAGTTGCAGTCACACCAGTGACTGCAGCATAGATTTACCTTTAAGCAGCCTGTCTTTCCTCAGGCATTGTTTAGAGACCCTGTTTATATAAATACAGACTCTGGGATTCCCCTTAGCAGCAATGCTCAGGTGCTGCAGTGTTCAGTGATGTGATACCCATGTCTTGCTGCAGCTCCAGCTCTTTCTGACTAAGCGTACCTGATGCAAAAATTTCAACAATGTAACTTTTAGCAAAGTGTAATACCCTGTATGATCTCCTGCTTATCCATTGTAGCAGCAGGACAAAAACAGAGCTATGACATGATATTTTTTGGAAACCTCTGTAGTACCTGTCTAAAAAATAATATATTTCTATGAACAAGCAATGCATGAATTGTAGAAAGCTTCAAGACATTTTAAGTGGAGCTGGTGACTCTTTCAGCTCTTAGACTATAGCATAAATAGTGTGTGTATATATATATATATATTTCCCCTCTGTATAGGGCACAGAAGCTATGTCAGCATATTTCCTTATCTTTCATAGAATCATAGAATATCCTGAGTTGGAAGGGACCCGTAAGGATCATCAAGTCCAACTCTTGACACCGCACAGATCTACCCAAAAGTTCAGACCATGTGACTAAGTGCACAGTCCAATCTCTTCTTAAATTCAGACAGGCTCGGTGCAGTGACCACTTCCCTGGGGAGCCTGTTCCAGTGTGCAACCACCCTCTCTGTGAAGAACCCCCTCCTGATGTCAAGCCTAAAAATCTTTAGTCCTAGTGTTGTTACTTCTGATGCCCTGTAAAGAGCTGTGTTCACACTCTTTGCTGCTGGAGGCACTGCAGACTCTTGGGAAATAAGAAAAGGTGGAATCAAGGATTTCCTCTTCCTCGGAAGATGGAAATCAATTTTAATTGCAAAAAGATAAAACAACTGGTGCAGGCAGTTACTAAATACTAGAAGTTCTTTTATGGGACTGGTTTCTGGAAGATTTAGAAAAGTCTTGAACCAGACAAGACTCTTACCTTCATCAGAACTTTGGCATATTATATAGTGAACATCTGCATATAAACAGACAGGAAACATTAGTATCAGATATAATTTGCTTCCAAAAATTTGCACACACAAGATACTTTAGAAAAAAAAAAAAAAAAAAAACACAAAACAAAACAACAACAACAACAACAACAAAAACAAAGTGAAATCAAACACTCAGAAGCTAGAAGAGAAAAAAAAGGCAGGGGGGGAGACTGTCACTTAGCTACATCAATGTATGCTTTACATGCTGCTTAATGTGTTTCATTTAGAGGATCATACACTGATGTTTTGAAAGGGCTTGGGCTTCACTCAGTGATTTAGGTTGATAGCTCCAGTATTGCAAAAATGATCTTTTTCTTATAGTTTAATCTTTTTTAAAGTACCTGTTGGTATAAAATTTCCTACCTCTATTTATGCCAGTATATGAGGTGTTGAGATGCTGTAGTTCCAAAGTAAAAGAATATACCTGATATAAATGAAAGTGAATACATCTTAACTCTCAATACCCTGAAACCTCCTGAATCCACATGTACATGTAGTTCTTTTTCAGACAGTCTTATATCTTATAACGTGAAGTAGAACCACAGTGCTGTATTATATGTCAATAAACTAACAGACAATATTGTAAACTTACTTTATGTTACAAATACCAGCTTCAAAGCTAGGGAAAATTTTAAAGCTCTAAACATATATAAACCATTAAAATATACCAAATTAGGACCAGTCTACGTAACAGACGCAATAACAAATACAAGCTCTACAGCAGATTTTGCCATTCATAGCCTCATTCCTCTTCAAATTTGACTTCAACAGGGGTACATTAAGCTACATTGTTTTAAGATGAACTTTAATGAAACCCAACGTCACTTGTTTATTTCTTCCTTAATACGAGATCACAGTATCTGTGATGAAAGCTATTTGCAAATTGAGTCAGAGGCCTAAATTCTAAATTTTTTGTTGATACTTCATAGACAACGATAGATTCTCATCAGCTCCGTTTGCAAATATTCAACTTTCACAGCTAGGAAATTAGCTTTTTCCTGTGACCACAGGTGTCTTGGTCACACACTTGTGTTCCTCTTGTGCCTTTTGTGCTTCACAGATTTTAATCACAGACTTTGATGCATCTTCTCTAGAGCAGATCATCTTTAGCTGCAAGTTCCCCCACTGAAGAACAAACACAACAGCTAAAGATATGTCCTGTGCATGTCTGTATCATTTCATCATATTGCCTTTCAGCCATTCACCATATTTTAACTTGTCATAAAGAATAGCTCTGGGTGATCTTTTATCAAAATACACAGCAGATGCTCAAAGCTGTTGTAGGTGACTTAAGCACTACACAGTGGGAAATAATGCTTTAAGGCTTCACTGTCTTGGACTGAAACCTGTCATTTTATGTCAGGAAGTGCATGAAAAAAAGAGAATTTGGCATTAACTGAGACATAGCAACAAATAATTCAAGTTTCTTAGCTGTGCAATAGAACGGGAAGCACCACTGTACAATGCATGTTTATTTTTTGTCTTGAATTGAATCCTCTTTTGGAGAAGATTATTTAATCTCCTTAAAAACTTCATTGCTGTATGACTTCCTCATCAGTCTCAGAGACAGAGGTGACCATAGTAACAGAATTTATTGTCAGAGACCAGTGTTTTACATTAAATATTTGATGCTGGCCTTGACAAGTTTTGTTCCAGATTGTGCCTGGAACAGGACTTCTTTTCTCTTTAAAAGAAAAGAAGTCCTAACACATCTAAGCAAATGTAATCAAAATAGTAATGTAATCAAAATACTGACTAGTCAGCAAATTCTGAAAAGATGTAATACAGAAAAAAAAAAAAAAAAAAGAAAAGGTAATACATTATGTATCTGTTCAGGATTTGCAAGTTATTGCTGGAATAACTTGCAGTGGTTTGGTTAGGTATGTGACCTCTGAAAGTTGAGTCTTCTCACATGACGACTTTTCTCTTTAAGTGCAGAACCCAACATTGTTCTCAGCACATGGCACCTGTAAAAGAGTACCAGTCAAGAATTTTTACCCACATAACAATAAAGTGGGATTGTTCTTCAGAATTCAGGTCCTCACCATTTCGTGCATTACCATTCCCCTGTATGACAATGATTTCACTTAATGCAACTGAGTTGTTGAAGACAGCAGATGGCCTAATCAGTATAGATCATACCAGATCATACTAGTTATGGTAAAATTTGAAATGCATCTTAACTCCTTAGCCCATTATTCCTTGATTTTTGCATTCCAATGACTTGTTTAATGAAAAGTTCATATCAGATTTTTACTGCTTATCTTCTGACCTGCCTATCCAACAGGAAAGGTAAATTCACCAGATAAGTAAACTTCTTTCACCAGATAAGTAAACTTCTCATGTATACTTAAGCAATTTTGTAGTGATCAAGCTCATAACACAGTAGTGTCATGTGCTTGTCAATTTTAATGTCAACATTAAAAAGTGGTTGCGTATCCCAGTGGAATTGATTCAGTTAATGTGTTAAGTTAATCTGTATTATTTTGTCTTCATGCAGGTGGCTAGAGGCATGTTTCTAAGTTCCCACAACCAATACATGGCATCTAGTTAATACAGTCAGTGGTGTATATCAAATGACTCATCTTCCGCTAAAGTAGACTTCTAGAACACACTGTTCATTGGATAAACATTGTCATCTGATGCAGTTATGATATCAGAACATGCCTTGCTTAGCTGCCTATTGTCACCCAAGGTGGGAATGTGTCTACCATTTGTCCTGTGTTATACCTGCCATGCAAATATCTCAGATACTCTAGGGATCTCAAGCAATACTAGATGTAGGTATCTAAACCTGGACCCTTTTGGTCTGTCAGCTGGGGATAATGTGGAACGCAGTATAACATCTCAAATTATCCTTAACATAGATCTTCAAGCACCTAAATCAGTCCTGTCATTTTCCAAGACTAACTCAATTCTTTAGTTTTACAGGGGGTTTACAAATTCCAGTGGTAGCACATGTGTTTGTTTTAACATGGCTCTTCAAGCTGTCCTTTTCTTCAGTGGCAGGTGAACACTGAGTAATCTATCATCTATATAATCTAGTAATATAGAGAAAATAAGCTATGTTCTTGTATCTGTGGAAGGAGTACTGAGACCAATACTTTAATTTCACTGGTTGGATCATATCATTGTAAGTATTTATACCAGCCTTTGCTGGTTGTATGTAAGAGAAGTAATATTCAGGCTGAAAGCATGCCAAGGGTTCATTTTCCAGTGACAGCATTAGTATTACAGGATATCACTTCCAGATACTTGGTGTAAAAAGGAGAGGGACACAAAGAATGAATGCCCTTTGGATGCAGACCAAAAAAACCACAACATTCTCTTTATGCTTCTCATAATCTGCTGAGAAAATGGAATAGACTCATCAACATAAGTCAAAACAACTTCCATTTATCAAAAATTCCAGACCATCTTGTTGGACTTGTCTCACTAATACACACCGTATTTTTATGTGTCGCACTCTAAGTTCTCCTCTTGTTTACTCATGTTTTTTCTTTGAAGCAAAAATGAAACTAAGGGTTTATCAATATGGAATTGGACTCCACTTCCAATACCTACAGTTCTTTGAGAGATTTCAAGTTTGCTTCCGGGAGATTTGAAGAAACTGAATCTTTAATAATCCCAGTGGCATTTCTATTCTAACCCTTGGTACAATAGTTTTAGTGCCATATTCTCCTATCACTTTATTGCTGCTTTATCAGCTTCCTCAAACTTTACAAAATTACAAAAATATATATATAAAAAATAAAAAATATAAAAGTATAAAAAATATATACTTTTCAGGCTAATCAAAACACAATAGCTGCTTTCTCAGCAGGAAAGTAATTAAATCATCTCATTTCTTGTCAGATGTTGACACTTAGAGGTTTCTCTCTCTCTGTTGTCTCACACACATTTTCCATATATTTCCAGGTTTGATTAAATTCAGTCTTGTGCCAGGTATCAGGAATGTATCCAGACCCTCAGTGCACAGAGAAATGGGAATGAGGGGCAAATATATAAAAATGAATTTAGACATTACATGTCTACAGAGGAGCTAGGAAAAAAAAAAAAAAAAAAAAAAAAAAGAAAGAAAGAAAAAAGAAAGAAAAACACATCCATTTGTGAGTGTTACCCCTTACCTAATTTAATAACCAAAAAAGCAGGTAGAATGAGATGTTTGGCTTTAGTACTGCTTATCTAACATATTGAGAATAAAATATTTACTGTACTGTCTCGACTTCTGTTTTTGCAGTCTAGAGAACCCGTATGTCCAGTATCTAAACAATCTTCTTCTTTTTTTTTTTTTTCAAACAAAAAAGAAGAAAGTACTATAATCTGTTTGTAATGGTTATACTGATGTATTTTCATCCTTTTTGTTACCTCATAAAGTTAGGCTTTTCATATTTTATGTTATTTTAAAAATCATGATAAAAGTTTTAGCATAGTTCTGTTTCATTTGTTTTATTCTTTGTTCATGTACATTGTTCAGGAAGAGATTCCAAGGCTTGAGGCATAACTTACTCATATTTTTGCTAGTCTTTAAGTGGATGAATATGTGCTTTGGTGAAAGCCGTATGTACCTAGATTTTTCCCTTTGTAGAAAAAATACTGAAATCACAAGCCTCCTTGATAAAAGCTGCTACTTAAATGTGCATACTGTGGGCATTACAGCAGATCTACTGGCATTTGCTGTGACCTGAAATATTTCAATTAGTCTAATCTTCTGACTTTAGTAGGGTAGGAACAGTGCTACTGGATTGGTGCAGCCTTTCTGGGATAATCTTGCCAGAAAGGCAAAAAGATAGAAACTTACACATTCATCAGAAATTGTTCCTGCAGTAACTGAATATGAATTTTCTGTGTATTTTATCTTATTGGAAATATATTTATCCTGTTCTTTCATGTTTAGTGGAGCTGTACAGGAAAATAAAACTAAATGAAATGAAATAAAATAAAATAAATAAAAATATAAAATAAAATAAAATAAAATAAAATAAAATAAAATAAAATAAAATAAAATAAAATAAAATAAAATAAAATAAAATAAAATAAAATAAAATAAATAAAATAAAATAAAACCCAAAATAAAATAAAATAAAATAATAAAATAAACATCCTCTCTCTGTCTCTGAAATGAACCCCTACACAGTCATTACCACAGTTCTTCATATTTACAATATTTTTGTCTTCATGTGGTTCAACCAACTGTACCAGTTGCAGAGATACCATCAGGTCTCCTGCTATCTGGCAGTCTTAATGAGTATGTTTCTATTATTACATAGAAGAACTACTCCTTCCTCTATAGTATTTCAGTGGGTCACTGTCATTCTTGGTTGACCTATTAGAAGACATAAGGTAGCAAATAAAAACAGCAAGAACTACACAAACAATGGCATCCAAACATTATTGCTCTTTAGCATGTCAATACACAGGGTATGCCACAGGAAATCTTTCCTAACACAAGCAGAACTGTCCTCTATCTTACTGAAACAGCAGAACAAATCCACTCAAGTCCTGGTCCTATATTTCTGAGCTAGTCAACTTATTCTCCTTTTTAGTCAACAGAGAGAAATAAGTACTTCATATGATGTGTCATCTGCTTACTTTATAGCTAAATGCATTATGCTCTACAAGTGTCTATTACTTTCTGATGAAGTACAATGGTTTAGTTTATAAATACATGAGTGTATTTATAATATATACATATATTTCTGGAAGCTGAAGACATTATATAAGCAAAGACCGAAACTGTTTGCTTTAGATGATATAAGACTGGATATGGTGGAAAAATACAAAATGCCAAAAGCCATAGGGAAATCGAATTGCATTCATTTTTACCTTTGATGGTACAAAACCCAAGGATATTCAGTGAAATTAAAAAGAAATGCATTTAAAACTTTGGAAAGGTTCTTTCCTCAGGATAGACTGAGGATTGTTCATCATGGATTCACAGCAGTATTTAAAGACTATCTGTTTTACACCAGATATGCAGAGTTCCATGAAAGAAAATTACTCGCTTGAAGAATCAAGCATATGGAATAATATCTGCCAATGAATTATGTGATAAACATGAATTGATTTAACCACAAAAGTTATGCGGAACTTTTCTGCATATGTGCAACAAAGCTGACTGACCTTTCTGCATATATGCAGATCTTCCATATAGGATAAGTACAGTAAATTCAACAGCTCTGAACATTCTCGGTGAGAACTAGAGGTCTAGGCTTCTATAATTTACACTATGTGAACTAACATGGTATTAAAACAAAAAAAATAAACAAACAAACAAACAAAAAAGCAATAACAACAATGAAAAACAACCTGCTTTGGCAGGTGGGTTGGACCCGATGATCTTTTGAGGTCCCTTCTAACCCCTTCAATTCTGTGATTCTGTGATTCTTTGATTAGACCGGTCATTAGATTTAAATCTAATATAATATCTTATTGGATTTAAAAACTTTTGTATATGCTTTCATGAAAATCTCTTCCATAAGAAATTTTCACTGCCAGAAGGAGAATAACATAACATCCTCAAAGGAGATGATGTCTTTTATTTTTTTTTTATTTTTATTTTTTTTTTTAAATGATCAAATATAGCTACATGATATCAAAGTACTCTATCACACATTGAACAGATTATAAATGAGAAGATGGATTTTATCGTGATCATATTTTCATTAAAACAAGACAAGGGCATTACGCAGCTGAATGATTTAGTTTCATTTAATGCATATTTATGCACATAAATGTTTATGTTTCTTGGAAAGCCACATATCCTAGATCATCAATACTTTTTGTTTGTTTGTTTGTTTTTCCTTAAGTAACTGTTCAATTACCATCTTCCAAAGAAAGAACATTGGGGCTGTCATTCAGTGTATGAAGATTAACAGAGATTCTGTTATGTATCTCCCATCTTTTGGCAGCTCAGTGGAATAATTGCTTCCAATGTCATTGCTGTTGCAGCAGCTGTAATCTGCTTCTATCGTCTTCCTTCTCACCTAGTTATTCTGTCAACTTTCAGTGCTACCAGAGAGAGCCATGCATCAGTCTTGCTGATTTGTCCCTCTTCAACAAAAGGAACTTTTCCTTAAAGATATTGGGTAGCCTGAAAATATACTGGCTAAAGACAGGAACTTTGAAGTTATCATCCTTGTCACTAGTAACAGGAATAGCATTGTCAGAGTAATTAATGATAGGTAATCTGGAAAATCCTATGGTTTTATCCCACTGTCCAGTTTTTAATCACTTGTGCCAATCAGAGAGGGATTGCTGCTGTGAGAGGAACAGGAACTATTGCCTGAACAAGAACATACCTAGACTGTATTTACTTCAGCGAAGTAAATACATAGCAATTGATTCACGTTTGATCTTTTGCAAAGGTTAGCTTGAATTCCTAAATAGTAAGTTATACATAGCCAAAAACATGTTCATTTATTTCATCTTTTTAATTTATTTTAATTTATTTTTATTTGTTATTTATTTATTTTTAAGGGTATACTGACCCTACATTGTAGGAACCATTTGCATTGACCATTGAGATGACTGAAAAAGATCTGAATGACCTACATCTAGGTCAAGATAGGAAGTCATCTGGGGGTGGGGAGAATGAGAGAGAGGCAGAGAAGCTATTTAGTGATGTTGGCTAGTTGCACTGGGGTCAGAAAGCTTGGCAGATTTATTAAATAGCTTGGTCTCTGCTGATGATTCTTGTGAGTTTTGTTCAAAAATGTTGATTGTTATTCTTGTTAAAAGACAGCAGTGGTCTTGGATTTAGCAGAAGAAAAGGCACAAGTACAGACTGATCCACACACAATGACACAATGATTCTGATGATGCCATTACACATATAAAGTTTTCCACTAAAGGGGAAAATAAAACAAAACAACTACATCCACCTCTCTTTTCTTTCTTTCTTTCTTTCTTTCTTTCTTTCTTTCTTTCTTTCTTTCTTTCTTTCCTTTCTTTCTTTCTTTCTTTCTTTCTTTCTTTCTTTCTTTCTTTCTTTCTTTCTTTCTTTCTTTCTTTCTTTCTTTCTTTCTTTCTTTCTTTCTTTCTTTCTTTTTCTTTCTTTCTTTCTTTCCTTCTTTCCTTCTTTCCTTCTTTCCTTCTTTCCTTCTTTCCTTCTTTCCTTCTTTCCTTCTTTCTTTCTGTTCCTTCCTTCCTTCCTTCCTTCCTTCCTTCCTTCCTTCCTTCCTTCCTTCCTTCCTTCCTTCCTTCCTTCCTTCCTTCCTTCCCTCCCTCCCTCCCTCCCTGTCTTCCTCTCTTTCTTTCCCTAACTTTTCAAAGAAAGCAGACCAAGCTGCATAATAATACTTCTTAAATTCCACCTTAAAATGCAACAGATTTGTAACAATGTAAATAATTTTTATTTTAATAGGAACATACTGCAGTTGTATAGTTGGCCTCTTTATGACCCCAGTGGATAAAAAACAAACAAACAAAACAAATTAATATTTTCAAAATGTCCTGGATGGTGGAATATTGAGGGTGTATTCTCAAATTCAGTGTCAGAATATGTGTTTAAAATGAGGTGATGTCACTACATTTCTTCTATTTCTTCCCTGCCTGTTTCCACCCACATCTTTTGCATTATGCTCTGGTATTTTTCAAATGGAACAAATAATTTTTAAAAAAGGAAACAGAAAGGAAAGTACAATGAATGAGATTAACACTGCAGAAGATAGATATGCATGACTGGTTGTTAGCAAGGTCTCTAAAATACAACCCACATATCTTCAGCATACTTATTTTAGTGTGATAAATTACATTATCTTTTCACTTATGATACAGATATTTTTTTCTAACATGCTAACATATAAGTATCCTAAAAAAAAAAAAAAAAAAAAAAAAAATTTACTTGTTGGCAGCTCATCAAACACAGACACTATGGGATTTTGGACTCTCCCTATATGACAAGTGTGGAAGCTTAGAAAGATTCTCTGTCCCCTGATGTTTACAGAAGTTAATAGTTTTATTTTGAAAAGCTATTATTGCAGGTCATTCTCACATCCTACAGTAAAACATGAAGGTGTTAAGCATGTCTCTTAGCATTTTAAAGTTATTTTTATGATTGAGGATGTGGTTATGGGTGTCGCGTTAAGGGGTGTAGCTGATTAACCGTTACGGGCCCGGTCAGATTCAGGATACTGAACCAGTCGGACATTCACCAAAAACACATTAACCGCCTGGGGGTCCTTTCAGACATTCACCAAAAACGCATTAACCATCTGGGGGTCCGCTCGGACATTCACCAAAAATGCATTAAACGCCTGGGGGTCTGGTTAGATTCAGAACACTGAACTATCACGGATAACCACCCTCACCCTCGTTGCACTCAATGAGAGTTATCACAATGCAATCAAGTATGGTTTATTACAGCAACAGATAATCAGGTTCTTTTGGATTGCCGGCGATAGTGACTGTCTGCAAAAGCAAGTTAGTATGCATAAAATACACAGGTGTTATAGGTGTTGTAGGTGTTACAGGTGTTATAGATGTTTATAGATGTTACAGATGTTACAGAGGTTATAGGTGTTGCAGGTGTTACAGATGTTACAGGTGTTTACAGGTGTTTACAGATGTTACAGGTGCGCAGCCTAGAAATAAACGCGTTAAAAGGATCAAAGACTCTATAGAGGTTTATAAGCAAGTATTCAGATCTCACCCAAAGGCGTCCCAATGGGGGGGGGAAGAGAGGCTCAGCCCGTCGACTGATCCCAAGAGTCAGGAGGTCCTAAGGATGTTGTCCTCGGGATGGTATCTCCCCTGACGGTGGTATCTTCCCTAACATCCCCTTTCTCTTCGGCCAATTTATATTATTTTCTATCTTTTAGGTGGAGCTTGAGTGGCTCTAGTCAAGCATATCTTAGTTATGATTGGTGTAAAGTTTTCCCGTCTCCGTTTAAAGTAATAGGCTCCGAGGAATTCAGAGCGCATGCTCAGTGAGGGGTGGTCGCACCTTGGAGGCGGGTAGCTTTTGGGATGGAGGTGTGTTTTGGTATTATAATGATATTATAATGAGCAAAAAGTACACTAGGGTACAGCATTTGTCAAAACATGACAGGTCTTTGGCTTAGGGTGGCAAAAAGTGCAGCTGTGTGCACAAGAACAATCGAGGCCCCATCTGATTACAGAGCCTATCCGTGGTGTCTCCACTCCACTCTACACTCCGTGCTGTTCCTTAGAGCTAGCACACCAAGTTTCCCCAGCGCGATAGCATCTAAGGTTGGGAGCCTAGGGAACGCTCAGATAATGCAGTTATGCCCTACCCTGAAAGCCTCTTCAATGCTGTACCTTTTCCTCAAAAAATGTGAATGTTAGTTTTATTTTCCCAGTTACTTCAGGCATTTACACCACAATGGGAGAAACATATCTTCCAGTTCATCTTCCCATATACAATTTTAAATAAAATTTTGAGTGTGGAGAGGTCTTACACTTAAAGTCTACACTGTTTCTTCCTTATTCAAACCTAGAATTTGGTTTAGATTTTTCTGTCCCATCCTGAAAACTGGGGTGAACTAAAGGGAGAACTGTTTGAATGTGGATTAATTTCTCTAAAAGGAATGGCACTTGGGTTTAAATCCAAATTAAATTCAGTGCTATGGAGGTGGTGAAGAGTCTACAGGGCAAGACGTACATGTATGAGGAGTGGCTGAATTCACTTGGATTGTTCCGCCCAGAGAAGAGGAGACTGATGGGAGGCCTCATGGCAGCCTGTAGCTCCCTCATGAGGGGAGCAGAGGGGCTGGCGCTGAGCTCTGCTCTTGGCACAGCAACAGGACCCGAGTGAACAGCATGGAACTGGGACTGGGTCAGGCTGGGTGTTAGGAAAAGGTTCTGCATCCAGAGGGTGGTCGGGCACTGGGACAGGCTTCCCAGGGCCGTGGGTATGGCACTGAGCCTACCAGAGTTCAAGTGTTTGGACAACACTTTCAGATGTGGTCTGATTTTTGAGTGGTCCTGTCTGGAGCCAGGATGTCTGGAGTCAGACTTGATGATCCTTGTGGGTCCCTTCCAACTCAGGATATTCTGTGATACATTGGTTTCTAAATTAAATCTCAGGAGTTGTTCATATGAAACTTTGTCTCCAAATAGCAGAAAACGTGTGTGATGTCATCTGACTCTAGATCAAACCTGAAAAATAAATACTCTAAGTTTTGATTTCAGTTGCACACTGTATTGGAATGATATCAGAAAGCAGATTTGGATTCAAGTCCTCATAGCCTGTGATCAATATTCAGTTTTATTTAAATAAATGTAAAGATTTTTTCTATAGGCTTTTGAAAATCTATACATTGAAACAAATTTCAGGAATAGGAGTAGAACTGCAGATTTTCTCCAGTACTCATTAATATTATTAATTTTGTTTCAGGGGCAACAGTCTAATAATTACTGGAGTAGCTGTAGATATAAGACATAAACCACAGGATATAATGATTTAAGATGTAACCAGAAATGTAGCCCCATTTAGAAAGCTGTAGTATCACTTTTCAATTCCAACTAAGGCATTTTTTAAATTTTATATTCTTGCTGACATAAATCATGTCTCAGAATGAATATTAAATGAAAACAGTTTTTGTTTTTGTTGTTTGTTTGCTTGCTTTTTTTTCCCTGAGGAAAACAAATGGAATTCCAGATTTCTGGAAAAAAAGAAAAAAAAAAAAAGAATAAAAAAGTGGCAACACCAAAACTTTGTGTCAGTCTATAGTTTCTCAGTGTTTTTTTTTTTTTTTTTTTTTTTTTTCCATTTTTTTTTTTTCCTTTCTCTCGCTCTTTTTTTCTGTTTTCTTCTGAAAAGCTATGGGATGATTATTCTATTACTAACTGGTCATCTACTCTAATAGTGTGTTACAGGAATACACAGAGCTAGTAACACCAAGAAAAAAGACTGCCTTAAAAACTTGTAAGGAAGGTTAACTGTAATTATACCTAGGAGACTCGATCAGGAAGTCTATTTATGAAAGTTCCTAAGTATTAGCCCAAAGGCAAGAACAGACTTGGAAATCATCACAGGTAAATTCATCTGTCAGATGTGATAACTTACAAGCTACTCTGAGGTACTGCCTTACTGGATGTATTGCTTGAAAATGAACTGAATGTGGATTTTGCCTCCTTTACCCTTACTATTTAATGAAATGTTAAAACAGCTGTTGGATATCATCTCACAGGAATAAGAAACTCCTACTTCCTCACCCAGCAAAGATTTTCCAGTCACCGAGATTGTTTAAGACCAAAGATGCCAAATATTAAATGCCAATATTTGTTTACAAATCAATGTTTGTCTTTAATAAAAGATGTTTGTGCTAGCAGGCAAAACCTTATATTCATGAACATAAATAGATTTTATTAAGTAGATATATTGTTAAATTACATCTTTAATGAAACTCCAAGCACCAACGCCAGTTCTGGGAGGGCGCTTTTCATGTGCTTTATGCATCAGAGCTGGCTGCTAAAGCTATTGCTTCTTGTTCACTAGTCTACTGTGACACTGACAAGTGAATGACTCAAGCAACAATACCAAGAAGAAATAAGAAGACATAAGGATGATAAATGTTCCTCATTGTTGTTCGAAATAACCTTTTAGTTCAGAGGAAGATGAACCTGAGTGCTTCTTTCCTACTACACATGCAAATAATCAGTGATCAATTAATGAATGGTGGTATTTTCCACAGCTGTGAGATTGTGATTACAAAAGGGATCGAAACATAGAATTGACTGAGGGAGGACCACCTTGCTAACTTGACAGGGTCATAAGAACACCAAGGAAGTCATTTATTATTGCTATTCATTAAAGAAAGGTTATAGTAATCTTTCTAATTACTTTTCTTACTTAGGACTGCTAACTTTTTCACAGATTGCTTGTCACTTGTACTGACCTCTGTATAAAATCAATACATATTTGCATTTTTTTGGTGCTCATTATGGTGAAACATGACACAGCCTGAAAATAAAATGTCTTTCTTTATAGCAGCAGGCAAGGCTTTGAAAATGCTGAAGACAAAGGTTTAGACTCTCTCTTTTATTGTTTCATTACTCCTTTCATATATTCTCACAACACTCATGTATTGTGGCTGTTTATGCTTGCCATGAAGTTGTTATAAGATGCTTCAGGAAAACCAGGCCAATATAATATGCAAGTCATTCCAAGAACTAAGATATTGTCTCCATTTTTTTATTTCTTTCTTAAAATGTCAAATAAATAAGAATCATCAAGAATTAATTAAAAACAAACGCTTCTATATTTTTTCCTTTATTGTTGTGTTGAAAAAATCCAACTAACCTAAGTTCTTTTTTAAACAAAAAATGTGCTGACACCGTGAAATTTGGAGTTAAATTTGGATTTAGATTTTAATGTCTTATACATCAGGTATGTTTAGATCAAAGTTCTCTAGTAGCAAACTACATTTATTCACAGAATTACGACTGGAGTTTCAGCCTTTTTTTTTTTTTTTTTTTTTTTTTTCCTTGCTTCCTAACTTTTTGACCAAACTCAGTCTTTCTCATATAACACAAAATCACATATTTCCAACCATTCCAAGTTCTATCATCCTAAGAGCCTCAAAGACAGACAAGACAGACATCATCTCTATCAGGAGCTGAGATGCTTAGGGATCTTATTCTAAATGGTACTATTGGCTGTGACTCACTCTAATAATAGAAACTTTAACACAAGGTAAAACACCATCTAAGTATTGTACACAAAAGGAAAAAAAGAGAATGTTAAATCCTAAATGTCTCAAAGTGATCCATGGATTATTATCTACTTTTTTTTTTTTTTTTTTTTTTTTTTTTTTTTTTCTCAAGGGGATGACATTTAACAACAGTTAAATTATTTGAAACGGTATAAATGGAGAAAGTATCATTCATTGTACCTTTCCATGCCCATTTTAAATATATGTTTCAAGTGAACCTTTAAGTAGGGTAGTTACTCAAGCAATTCACATGATTAAGAGAACATAAAGGGGGGGGGAAATCACAGTGGTTTGAAAGGGAAAAAGGTGGTGTCTTTGATTTTTGATTTTGAGATGAAGACTGACAGATGAAACAGCCCTCTCTCTCTCTCTCTCTCTCTCTCTCTCTATTTCATTATTATTATTTTAAAATATGGTTCTGCATAGCTATATGAATTTGAAAACCACTGGATAGGTACGTATACACATTGTAAACAGGTATTTGATTTAGTAGGAAAGAAGGCTAATTACATACTAGGATATATTAGCAGGCCAATAAATCATGGCCAATAAATTGATTAAGCTGATTATCCCCTTTCATTCAGTGATTATACCATTTCATTCAGGTATCTAGAGTAGTGAATCCAGTTTGGTCCTCCATACATGACAGACTGATAGACTAGAGCACGTGTAGGGCACTACACATTGGTGAGGGGTTTGGAATAGTTTCTTTATGAGGAGAGGCTGAGCAAGCTGGGTTTATTCACCCTGAGCAAGGAATTATTCACCCTGGAGCAAATTAAGAAGACCAAACAGCACCCTCCCTACACCTACAAGTAACAGAAAAGATGTAGGCCAGGCCCTGCATAGTGTTACAAATGGATGAATAGAAAGAAAAAGGGCATAAATTGAAACAAGAAATGTTCTCACTGGATATAAGGAGAAACCTTTTTCCCATGAGGTCAATCAGGCAATGATACAGGCTGACTTGAGCAGTTATGCCACCTTTCTCCACTCTTGAAGCAGGAAAACCCTGAGCAATCATGTCTAACCCCACAGTTGATTGTGCTTTCAGCATGTGTTTGGACAGGGGATCTCCTGAAATCCTTTCCAACATGAATTATTATTTGTCTTGGGAATAGCATAAAGATGGAAGACATGCAAGACACTTAAAATAAGCCTAACATATGATGAACTCCCCTTTTATATGCAATTATGGAGAAAAAAAAGTCAGTTGTTTCAGTTGATTCTGTTTTTTGTTTGTTTGTTTGTTTTGTTTGTTTTGTTTGTTTTGTGGGGGGGCCACATTAAAGTGTATATGTTATTACCAACATCTACACGTATATGGGAATTTGTTGTGTTCTGGTTTTGGTTTCAAAGGAGTTACTTTTTTTTCTCTTACTGACTAAAGTTTATCATTTTGATAAATCGGTTTAATGCAGCTGTTCCCAAGGGATCTTGTTTCTCCTTTCAGATATACTGGTGATGAATATGAAGTAACTCAACTCAGTGTAATACTTGAGAAAGATGTTATCTGAGAATCTTAGAAGTTAATAGGTATAACTCTAGATAGTGACCAGATTAGATAAGAAGCAAAATATGATCTTTAGACTTTAGCACAGTCTATGACAAAAAAGTATTTGTGCTAGATAATAGAAAGTCCAAGAAGACTTTTTCTTCTTATTCATTGTAAATCATTGAGGAAAGTTGGATGAGTGAAGTACCAGATCTTTCTCTAGGTATTTTTTTTTCTTCCTCCATGGCAAGAACAGCAAATGCAGCTTTATTATTTTTTTTCCCAATATGTTAAAATTGTCATAGTTCTAATGATCTGTATTCATCATATTGCCTCAAACTACTCGTAGCTATAATTCATCATATTTCTAATTTTACAGAGGCACAGATGGCTGTCCACTCTAGTGGTCCCAACGTTACTGAATTAAACATGGAATAAAATGATTGATTAAAAATTGTAATCAAACATTACTGCTTGTAATTGTGATTAATATGAGTTTACTATTTCTGACAATAATTACTTTTCTTCTCTCTAACAGAGGGAATGGAAAGTAAGTGGATTATTAAAAATCAAGGAAGACTTTAGGGCCAAATAAAGAATTGATATTAATTGTTAAAAGAGAAAAACTGCTGCTAGTACTGTACTTTCAGGATGGTTTAGCTTTAGCTGGTCTTGTCATCCTTTTGAGAACTGTATGGCTGTTTTTTCAAGGCTAGCACTTGTTCCTGTGGGAAAGTGACAGCTAATAATTTACTTGTATACTATCCTCTGTACTGTTTTTAAATCATTTTGCATGTTTACATTTTCAGTAGTGCCTAGTAACAAGATGTTTTAGGACCTTTGTGTATATATTCGATTCATATTACCTAAGACAATGAAAAATTAATGGACTGATTTCTATTACTGTTTTAAGAATTCAACAGAAGCACAGTTAATGTGTTCATTTGGCTTTGGATCAAGCCTGTAATTCTCACTTATAGGATCATCATGGTGTGGTGGTTCCACTTAGGTGGGCAGCCGAGCTCCACCACAACTGCTCTCTCACTCCCCTCCTCAAAGAGGAATGGGGAAGAAGATACAATGAAAAGGGCTCAAGTTGAGATAAGGACAGGAGAATCATGCAGTCATTATTTTTAAGTGGCAAAACAGACTTGGCATTGGGAGACAAAGATTTATTGCTTATCACTAACAATCTAGAGAAGTGAGAACAAAGGAAAAGAAACCAAAAGCACCTTCACCCCCCCATCCACCCTCTTCCACCTCCTCCCCCCGAGCGGCGCAGGGGAACGGGGGAATGGGGGTTATGGTCAGTCTGTAGTGCTTCTTCTCTGTCACTCCTTCTTGGTCACTCACATCCCCTGTGCTGTGGGGTCCCACCCATGGGATGCAGTCCTTGATGAACTGATCCGGCGTGGGCTTCCCACAGGCAGCAGCTCTTCCAGAACTGCTCCAGATACGGGTCTGTACCATGGGGTCCATCCCTCAGGAGAAAACTGCTCCAACCTGGCTCCCCCACGGGCAGCAGCTCCTGCCAGGTCACCTGCTCCTGCGTGGTCTCCTCTCCACGGGCTACAGGTCCGGCCCGGAATCTGCTCCGGCAGGGGTCTTCCACAGGTGGCAGCCTCCGTTGGTACAGGTCCACCTGCTCCACCATGGTCTTCTCCACGGGCTGCAGCATGGAACCCTGCTCCACCGTGGTACTCCATGGGCTGCAGGGGGACATCCTGCTTCACCATGGTCCTCACCACAGGCCGCAGGGGACTTCTGCTCCAGCACCTGGAGCACTTCTCCCCCTCCTTCTTCATTGACCTTGGCACCTGCAAGGCCGTTCCTCACTCCTCTCACTCTCCCAGCTGCTGTGTGGTGCAGTGTTTTTCTCCCTGTCTTAAATATGCTCTCACAGAGGCGCAAAACAACATCGCTTATTAGCTCGGCTCTGGTCAACAGTGGGGCCCTTACCAAACATGGGGCAGCTTCTAGATCCTTCTCACAGAAACCACCCCTATGGCCCCCTGCTACCAAAACCTTGCCACGTAAACCCACTACACATGGTCAAACAGAAACCAAGCCTGTATTGTGATATAATCCAGGATTTCTGTATGTCTTTCTTGTCTTTGGGCAAGCATGTGAAAATTTACGTTTAAACTGACACTATGTCTTCTATTTCTTACATTGGTTGTTACACCAAAAAAACAAACAACCAAAAAAAACCCAAACAGTTGATCATCGTGTTTGGTTTCCAAAAGTAAAAAGAATGTTTGAACTATTAAACTGTTTTAAAACAAAACAAAACAAAAACAAAAAAAAAAAACACAAACACAAAAAATCCTGAAAGACATATACTTGAAGTAGTGAAGGTACCAGTAGAAAGGTTTTGGAAAATGAAAGTAGGTGGGTATTCCTAAATGGCTTATTAAGATAAGGCTGCGGAAGCAATAACATATTCCCCTGGCCTTAAAGGCCAGGGCTTTCTATGATTTTTAAATTAAAAAAAAGAGATCTAGAGTATAGGGTGCAGCCTGGATTTGGAGGACCTGGATATCTTTTGTCTGCAACATACATGTATGTTCCTGGTATATTTTGAACAACAAAAACATTTGTTTCATACAAAAATTATCTTGGTGAATGAATACTGGAAAATTATAATGTGGAAACTGTGTGGCAACATAAGCCAATTTGTCAAGCCATAACATACACAGAATAATTTGTTTATCGAGTTCAGTAGATAAAATCACCTAATAATATATGAGAAACAATCTAGCAAATTAGGACTGAGATCTGAGAGCTAAGCCTAAGAATGATGACACAGTTGCAACCCTCATAATGTCACATCTCCTTCATGTAAACTATGCATTTCTTGGTGATAATACAATTTACAAACAGGGAATATAAAATTTAGAGCAGAAACACCAGAAAAGTTCTGCACCTAATTTCTAGAATGCATAGATTTCTAAATCTATGAAATCTAGAAAGCTCAGATTTCTAATTATGATTTATTTCTCCTGGAGAAATTAGACATGTATGAAAAATATACGAAAGGGAAAAAATAATATTGAATTAATGCTCAAATTTTTAATATTGTTTAAACAGTAAATACTATTTAAAAAAGGGAGTTAACTCCAAAACATTTGTAGAAGCAAGTGGAAATCCATTGACTTCAAGGTTGGTCTGTCCCTTTCCTCTTTACCTTTTATTGTGTGCTTATTCTAAATTCACCTGTGCCATTATGTGCCTTTCTGTGATTTTGTTCCCTGTGTTTCTCTTTCTCTTTCCTTAGTTTCATTTATTTAATTTTATTCCCCTCCCCTCCCCCCCCGCCCCCCCCCCCAAGTATGATGCAACTTCCTAAAAAATATTGTTCATTTTTGTATCCCCAATAAACATTTTCATCCTTCATCTTTTCTTCTGCCACAAGATCTGGTCTTCCAATAAGCTGTAGGATGCAGGTGGTGAAAACACAAGGGATGAAGCTAAACATAACACCTGGGCAAAGACAGTACACAGAGAAGACTTGCTGATTCACAGCACCTCTTGTGCTGTCTTTGGTAGCCAGATCTCTTGGAGGCCAAGGCAGAATTTAGAGCTGCTTCTTGCCTCCTATGTGTAAAATCTTTACAGCCAGCCTCTGTGGTCTTGTTACGCCTGATTCTCCAAAGATGAATTAGTCAAGTACAGTTCTTTAGGTACGAGCAAGCTTTGATTTTCTTTTACGTTACTGATAGTTACTTCCTCTGCGCCCCCCCCCCCCCCAACTCCATTTGAATTTGCATATGTTTCCAAGGCTTCTGTTTCTCTTTACCCTTTCATAGCATTGTACTTGTTGCCCATTCAATGCTCCAGTTTCCTTTTATCTGGGCTGCTATGCTTAGCCAACGGATTCATGGTATAGTAACAAATTATATTATGGAATAACTCATTGAGTAAATTTGTTAAAATTGGTGGAAGTTTTCCTTCAAGTTAATGTTAAAAACAAGCAAGCAAACTTTATTTTTCTGTTTAACAAGGTCTTCTGTATGCCTGCATTTAAGCTTGTATTAACTATGAGTTTAACTTCAGGTGACACACATTTCTAAGACATAATTATGCTGTTAAATTCATCCCAGAAGGATGGATGGGAGGATGTGATGTTGTATGGGGTTTACATGGCAAGGTTTTTGTAGCAGGGGGCTGCAGGGGTGGCCTCTGGGAGAAGAGCCCAGAAGCTGCCCCATGTCAGATCAGAGCCAGCTCCAGGCAGCTCCAAAAGGGACCTGCTGCTGGCTAGAGCCGAGTCAATAAATAATGTTGTTTTCACCTCTGTGAGAGCACATTTAAGAAGGGGGGCGTGGGGGTGGAACTGCTGCACAACAGCAGCCAAGAATGAGTGAGAAACAGCTCCACAGACTCCAAGGTCAGTACAGAAGGTACTCCATGCACGCAGCAGAAGTTCCCCTATGGCCTGTGGAGAGGCCCCTGGTGGAGCAGGCTGTCCTCCGGCAGCCCATGGGTCCCACATGGAGCAGATCTCCACACTGCAGCCTGTGGAGGAGCCCCCGGTAGAGCAGGTGGATGTGGCCTGGAGGAGGCTGCAGTCCATGGAGAGAGCGCCCCAGCAGAAGCAGGCCCCAGTCTGGAGCTGCAGCCTGTGGAGAGGAGCCCAAGCAGGAGCAGGGGCTCTGGGGGGAGCTGCTGCCCTTGGGGGACCCATGCTAGAGCAGTTTGCTCCTGAGGGATGGACCCCATTGTACAGAGCCATGTTGGAACAGTTCTTGAAGAGCTGCTGCCTGCAGGAAGCCCATGCAGGATCAGTCTGGGAATGACGAAAGCCCATGGGAATGGCCCCATGTTGGAACAGAGGTAGAGAGCGACTGTGACAGAGCAGCAGAGATGAAGTGTTGAGACTGATTCAGCAGCCTCCATTTCCTGTCCTTCTGTGCTACCTAGGGGGAGGATTATAGAAGAGGGTGGATGGGGGGGGGGGGGAGGGGATGTGTTTTTGTTTGCTTTTAGTTTCTCACTGCTTTGTTCTGTTAGTACTAGGTAAATTATTTTGATCTCCATATGCTGAGCCTGTTCTGCTGCCATGACATAAGTGGTGTGTGATCTCCCTGTCCTTATCTCCAACCCTTAAGCCCTGTTTCATTCTATATTTTCCCTTTCCTTTGAGGAGGGGCAGTGAGATAGCAATTGTGGTGGAGCTTGGCTGCCCAGCCAAAGTAAAACACACAGATGTAAAGAGGGAAAGTTCTGGGTGGTAGAAAATTCTGTGACTACGTGCACTTTCCCCAAAAGATGATCAGCCTTTGTATATTTACAGCTGGTATGTGCTGTATCACGTGGTGTTGCAAGCTGTATGTATCAAGAGAGATGCTAATTGGCTATTTGATTAATAGCTCTCCACCAGGTCTACCTCTGTAGTGAGATTTAAGCCTACTGTTCTTAAAACTGTATAAGGCACACCTTACCATAAGGTATCTGCACAGCTATATGGAGTTGGAGAAATAGTATAAGTGAAAAATATGATTGAGCAACGGGTCTCAGGTATATGTGGACACCAGAGGATCTTTTCCTAGTGTACAATGCTATTTTCTCATTTCGAAGAAAGCATTTCAATTTTCTCTCCTTGTAAAAAGAAAAAATGCATAATAGAAAAAACAACACCCTCACCTCCAAAATTACCTGTCTAGTAAAGAAGATAACAGGAAATGTGTTGTACAGCTAGACTAGCCAGGATGAAGGAGGAAAGGGCAATTATATGGAGCTTGTAACCCTAGAAGCTATGGAGTTAATAGTAAAGTATTTCATAATAATGAATTTGCCTATGGCCCTGCCGTCCTAAACAGGGACAAGCGTACTTGCTGTCTATGCATGGCAATGTCCAGGTAGCAGTCAGTGCTTTAACAAGCTGGCATAGGAAGGGTGTTCCTTCCCAAATATGTCATCTGCTTTACTGTGCACATGCAAACTCCAACAGCAAAGATAGTCAGGAAAAAAAGCAGATCATCCAAATAGAGATGCAATATTTCTCTATCTGGTGATTTGGTATATGTCTATAAATTATACTGCAGATAAAATTTAGTAAATCTTATATCCCTGATAGTTATTAATATTGAAGTGAAAACTTCTTCAGAACACCTTTTTCTGTCACTAACCTTTCCCAGTGACTGGTGTGGTCTTTTTGAGTATTTAACAAGATTGCTGCAACTTTAGAAAAACATCGCTCAAATTCCTTAATCCCTATTCTCACTGGAAGATTTTTTATTCTAATAAACTAAGTTTTACCTTAAGCATAATTCTGTCTTCTTTGAAAGGTATTTACATGTATATATACACTGAGACATTCACATGCATACATTCACAACTATTGATCAAGGCAAACTAATTGGTATCATCAGCTGTTGGAAGTATTTTACATGCACATGACTGAAAGTACCTGTGAGATATTTTGTATGTTAAAAACCTGCCAAATCTATCCTATTTTCAGTAATATGGCTTAATTCAATGTGAGCATAAGTATTTCCAACATTGTTTAACTTCCGTAGCTGTTCCATTTTTTTCCAGTTAAGCACCCCAAGGAGTCAATACTTTTTACTTTCTCTTCATGAGAAATTAGGTGCTTTGTCAATACAATACAAGCAAAGAAACAGCTTAATATATGCATATGGTATATATACACACAGGTAAAAAAAACCAACAACAAAAAGTTGTTTTCTTCATGGATTTTTGGTTATATATTAAATCAAACAAATTGTCAGAATTACATACTTCCCAGAGCAAGTTGTGAATTCCGTTCAAAAAAAAATCTATAGTTTTATGCCTCAAATATTTTCACAGAGAGAATGTAAGCACGTGATTTACTGGTAAATGTGGTATCAGTTTATAAGCCTTTCAAGTTTTCACAACAGAATTCATTTCTTGTTAGATAAACAAGTTACAGATCATTTAATTGTAGAAAGACTTGTTTGTTTTGTTAGGACTACACTATATTTACTATTATCTTTTGAATATTATAAACACTGGGAATAATATTTTTTTCAAAGTATGAATAGTAACAGCAGATATGACTTTTAGTTAACACAGTGACATTGGGATCAAGTCCATACCGAAGCAGAATTTAATGTTAAAAATGCAGTTCATTTCTGCTATTTTAAAAACAAAATAGTCCAAATCAATATTGTATCAGTAGCTATGGAGCTTTAATATTATATCAGTAGTTATACAGCAATTCCTATACTAGCCAACTAAATTTACCATTAATATTACAAAATATTTCAACCTTGAGGATTAAACCATGTATTTCAATTGATAAATTGAAAGACCTATGTCTTCAGAATAAAGTCTGAAAAAAGACCCAAATGTCAGAAAATGTCAAAGAATGCCAACATGCAAAATTTTAAAAAGGCAATCACAATATGAGTGAAATAATAGCATACAAAACTTTCACTTGTTTAGTTGAAAGATGGTGACAGATCTGTGAATCTATTATGAAAAAATTCAATATAGCCTTGAATCCACTACAATCTTGTGTTACCCAGTGGTACACAATGTAGGGGCATGTAAATCACATCAGTTTTCCATCCATATAATCTACCCCAAAACAGAAAAAAAATTTACAAATGAAAAGGAATGGTGTCTAAATAGTGCCTTTCAGAGCAGTACCTCCAAAGGAATCAAATTTATCAAGGCTTTTCTTATACAACTCTACTGACAGCAGCACAGTTTATGATCTTTTTTTTCCCCAAAACTTTTTCAGTATCATCCATAATGGGTCAGCTACCTACGTATTGCTTAGTCACTAGGAGAAAATGTACTATTAATATGCCAACATATTAAAAATGTCTAAATTACAGATGGCAGCACTGAAAAGATTGAGTCATATGAATGACCTTTTCTCAACATTGTTGGATAAGATGTTTGTTTTGCTTAAGGACATTTTAATATTGCTCATTAATACCAATGTTACTGTGTTCAAAAGGTGAACGTGCCAGCATGCATCTGATGAGATGAAAAATCATATACCTCTCAGCATCAAGACAACAAAAGTAAGATCCTCCAGTTGTGGTACTGTAATTTCCATTTATTTACAAAAAAATCACTAAAATTTCAGTTTGGACCAAATAAAGTCCTGTTGGAATCCAAGGGGTTTAATTATAACCATATTATATTAATGTTAAAGGACTTTTGATTGCTTTTAAAAAAAAATCCAAAGGTACAGAAACAAAGCTTAAATAAAATCCAAACTTTTGTAATGAATTTTAGTTTTCTCTGTTTCTCCCCTTGCTTGAATTATCTTTGTTGTTTTACTGTTTAGAACAAAGGGGAGATGGGGAAAACAAACAAAACTAAAACAAGGTGAAATGAGGGGCTGACGATCTATATCTACAGTGGTGATAAAAGTGTTATCACTTGTCAATAACTAGATCTTTACACTGGACATTTCAGCTAGCCTCAGATACATGGAGATCATGAAAAACATGAGAAATAACCATAGACTAATTAGTTTATTTAAAAATCTCATTCAAAATTAATTCTGAGTGGTTGATATCACATAATGTAACTCTACGGAAGAGGGCCTCACCTTCAAATATACTTTTTTGAAAAACAACAAAAAAAAGAGACAAAAACAGAAATGTATTCCTTGACCATTTCAGCTGTGAAATGGAACTCTAAAGATGTGGTCTGACCAGTATTTTGCAGATCAGAAAAATAAGATGTCAAAGCAATACTCTAACACTGGTAACATTGTGTGTGGCTTGATACTAGAGATTAGTAATTTGAATGAGAAATGGATGCCTCTTTATGGACTAACTCACTTGATGACCTTCCTCAACTTTTCTCTAAGTTAGTGTATGTTTAGGGCATAGTTGAAACATCTTATAAAATAAACACCCAACAATCTTAATTCATAGCACAATAATTACTGGATATTACACAGCCTGATCTCTATCACATGATTTACCTCAATCATTTACGAACATCTTCACAACATTCCCTGTAAAATCTTTTTCTTTGACTTCTACCTTCTGACAAAGCTATTTCCTGTGTGCATGGATGCTGATGAATTGTTATTTGAACAGCTAGGTTTTGAAAGTATCAGTTAAAATCTCACCTTTTGTTTTGATAAAAAATAAAAAACAGTTTAGAAGTTTAGAGGATTTAACATTTGCATTTATTCTAAGAAAGTCAAAGACATTGGTGCCTTTTGTTGCAAGTACTAACCTAGAGGATGCATAAAAGCTGTGATAGTAAAACATCTTTTTTCAAATGAGATTTTCAAGTTTAAATGGTCCAAGAAAGATTTTCTGATCCTTTAAAATAACTGGTTATTGTAACATATCTTATTCTTTCTCTGTTTTGATTCCAAGTACAGCTCCCTCTTGTATTTAATGTTTGGCTTTATTTTTATCATTTTTTCCAATGACTACCTATAGTTTCAGCTTGAGATTCAAACTTTTAGTTTCTTTGATTCTGACCTATATGTTGTATGCGAAAATTACAGAAAATAGTTGCAAATAATATTTTTACTGCTGTGACCTCTGCCAAAGTACTAGAATATAATTGATTCTCACTACTTTCTTTACATGAAAATAACCTTATTGGATTCACTCCTTTATTTTTCCTCAGATTTGTCAAAGCAATATTTTTCAAAGATAGGAATGATAATAAAAACAAAAGCTTCCCAATGTTTTTCAAATCATCCTTATAAGAAGCCTTCCTGAGAAATCAGAGCATATGAAAGAAAAGCAAATTGAAACGGTTGTATTCCTATAGCTCTTGCAGAACTGGGTAGCACTGTGTGAAAATTTAGTATTACAGGAAATATAAAATTTTTCTCTTCCTGTCTTTCTCTCTACTAAACTGACCGTCTTGATTATCTCCCAGTTACTTTTGCCATTATGTTTACAGTGTTTTTTGCCATTACAAGTCATACTGGCTCTAGCTGGGATGGAGTTAGTTTTCTTCATAGCATCCCATATGAAGATGTATTTTGGATTTGTGGCTAGAAGTGTTGATAACACTCTGGTGGGAGCAGCCAGAAGGCAGCAGTCCCAGGGCAGATCCCATGACTGAAGAGGCACCCCCAACCACCAGTGAGGAGGAACTCCCCTGCCAGCCCCAGGTTGGCGAGGGCTTGCTGTGACACCCCTCATTATTGGGGAAGGGAGGTTTGTCCTGTTGATGTTTGGGCACAGAAGGTAAATACATTACCAGAGGAAAGTGTAGATAGAAAGGGCAAATAAAATGATTTCAACTATATTGCTGGTGAGGCTTAATTTGTATTGAGACTAGTAACCTGCTCTAGGGAACCTGTTTTGGCAGGGTGGTTGGACCCAATGATCTCGAGGTCACTTCCAACCCCTACAATTCTGTGATTAAATTGTAAATATTAATACAAGAGTCAAATTATGGCAGGTACGCTCTGCTCCTACACTTGGCATAAGTCTTGCTCAGGCTTGTGAACCACAGCAGGCCTCTATGTGATCACTCCTTGAACTGGACAGCTTATTAGCAACAGGGCCTCAGGCATACCATTCCCATTAAATCTGTCATGGACAGTAATAAAGGAATTTGAGTTTGACTACAAATCAATCAGTCAATTTAATAAATATGGCATCTCACCTCATTTCTCTTCATAACCCAAGGAAGAGTTATCTTGACACCATTCCATTGTTATCTGCAGAGTACAGTGAAGCCTTATTTCTTAATTCAGTCCCTTTAACACCTTTTGATCATCTGAGGTCTATACAGTATGAACAAGCCTCTCCCCAACCACAACTGGAACCTGTGGTATGACTGATTGACAAAGTTACTTTCTAAGGCGAGGAGGAGGAGTGTACAACCTGATTCTTAAAGTATTTGGAAAAAGACCTGAATCCTTGATAGTTAATGACCAAAAGACAATGTCCATGCAATCCTATAGTGATCCCAAACAAGAACTCTGAGCTTACCAGTGACTGCAGCAGACTGCATCTCCTTGATCACAAAGTTGGTACACCTCTCAAGTACCCCTGAGGAGAAATGCATCTCAGGGTTGAATCCTCAAGGAACAAGCTCATCTGCAGACAAACACTGATGAGAACACAGGGTGAGTAACTCATTCGAGGGAGTACTTTGGAAGTGTGCAACTGGATTTAGAAAACCACCAGAACCCTGCAGTAACTCTTCAGTGAACCTTGCCATTCATGAATCTTGAACTTCATTGTTGTTTGCATTGTAACACAATGCTTTAAAGAAATTTCCTAATAAACTAATACCTGAATACTAATTAAGTGCAGTTGAAATCAATCTGTTATCTGCTATAAAGGTGTATAATAGATTGTTACTTAATTGATGCTACATTAGAATTGTGTAAATCTAATTCCATGATAACAAGTGAGCTCCACATACATGATGTGATCTCTTTTAGTTATAAAGAGAGCAAGTGTAACACAGCTATCAGTACTCCACAAAATTCAGCTTCTAGGAACAGCAGCAGAAATGCGTTTCTGTTTCAGACATGGCAAAATTGTCTGTCAGTGGTAACATTCCAGCAATGAAAATATCCTGAGGTAGCTTTGATTCCCAGAAATACACTGAGCATCTGTCCACAGATACTTTGAAGGATACTGTTAGCAATTGGAATTTTACCCCATAGCTTATTTGGAAGTAAAGCTACATTTCAAGATTGGATTTCTCTGGTAGTGAGAAAAAGGAATGCATTTCCAGAAAATATTGCTGTATAGGTAGATACTTAAAATAAAAAATAAAACTCCTGATAAGAAAAAATAAACACCAACACTTTACTTGAAAGTGCTTATGAATTGCTGTTTATTTCTCATGACCTTCTATTGCAGAAATCTGATATGTAGCAATGATATTTTTCTTTTAGAAAGTATTTCTTAGTCAACTACTGATAGGCCACTCAGAAACTGAGGTTTAAATACATATCTGAATCGAGAAGCAAGTATTATTGGTTTTAATTCCCGATTTAAGCAGTTCAAAACTTACATTATTGTAACTTCCTATGTCTTGCATTGGACTCTTATTAAAATTGAGGCAAATGATATTACAGTGACTGCTGAGTAAAGGCCAGACAGTCATAGAAATGCCCATCAGCACTATAGTTACTGATACAGTACTGCCTTATATGGCCATAGCAGCTAGAAACATTAAGTGCCTTAAAAAAAAAAAAGATTTAATACACTTGACCAGCCTTTAAGTTCTTTCTTTCAATACAAATTCTTTCTTTTCTGGAACATATTAACAAAAAGATTAGAGGAACTGCTTGGTTTTCTTGAAATACTGCACCCCTGGCTTTGTGCTTTTATAAAAGAACTGTAGATATCTGCATTGTGTTAGAGCTTTTATGAGCTGTTTTCCATAGGGGGAAAAAATGTACAGGTGCAGCCAGCACATGGAGAGGGGGAGGATAGACAAAACTCTGCACTGGAACCCAATGTAGTAAAAACAGTTAATTC
The DNA here is from genome assembly GCF_009819795.1 of Aythya fuligula. Lineage (NCBI taxonomy): Eukaryota > Metazoa > Chordata > Aves > Anseriformes > Anatidae > Aythya > Aythya fuligula. Next base: position 18,485,818 of record NC_045559.1, read on the forward strand.
TGAAGTCAATATGTAATCACAATAGAAGGAACTAAGTTATTTTTTTCCCCTAAACCTTTTCCAGCTACAGTCCAAACTCACTGATGTGATGGGTGAACTAGTTAATTAGCAAGATCTAGTAAGAAGAGTAAACAGACTGCACCATTCCCTAATGATTTCAGAAAGTCAAAGAGCTGATTCACAGTGCTTCCTGCATAACTTCCAGAATACAGTGATTATCAAATATCCATAATTATTTCTGTGCAATAATTGAATTCACATCTACCTTTGAAAGTTAGATAACTAACATTTTCCCTCCCTTGGAGGGGCATCATCATTTTGGATAGTTCACTTTTCAGTTGGACACAGGAATTTCATTACTAGTCTGCTTCCTTCTGATTACCCTGACTGGAGGAAAGATGTCTATGCTTGTAAACCTTAAACTTGAGGAAACAATTGGTAGTCTTCACACAACAGTAATATCTGAATAACTTGTAAACCATAAAGCCTTTTGCTTTGACCTTGCTCTTTCCTTTACAAGATAGTCATATATTAACTTTTTAGAGTATCACTTTCAGCAGCTTTTCTCCATTGGTTTATAGTATTTATACCACAACACTAACAAGAAATATTTTGAAAAGTGTGATTAAGTTTTTGGTGTTTACCTGTAGTCTAACTTTCCAAAAGGTGTTTCTCCTCTAGCTTCATGTTCTAAAGAGGCAGGACCCTGTGGAAACAGTTTCTGTGCATATCTGCAGTTGATGTTTTTGTATTTAAACCTATGTTTTTGAACAGAACCCAAAGCACAAAGAATCATTTGTAAAAATTTTGCCAGTCTCTAGTTTTCAATAATCATGAGCTATGGCACTAGGATAATGGGTTAGGACTTAGAAAGACAAAACCAGAAAAGCTTCTGTTGTTTTTCTTTGTTTGCTTGTTTTTTTTTTTTTTTTTTTTTTTCTGATCTGCAGCAGAGCAGGGAAGGGGGTTTAAAACAAGATCTTTAACCAAAACATTCTATGATTCTATAACATGCTGACACTGTTACAGAGCTGTGCTTACACTAAGTCAAGGATTTTTCTGCTTTCCATGCTGCCCTGCCAGCAAGGAGGCCAGGAATATACAAGATGCTCAGAGGGGACCAGGACAGCTGACCCAGACTGACCAAAGGGATATTGCACACTGTATGACAACATGCTCCGCAATAAAACAGGAGGGCGTTGGTCAGGAGGGGTGCTGCTGCTGCTCAGGGACAGGCTGGGCTGTCTGCAAGTGGTGAGCATATGCCAACAAGTGATGCAGAATGAAGTTTTTTATTATTAGTCCTTCTTTTCCTGTCCTAATAAACAGACAGTTTCAACCGACAGGTTTTACATGTTTTTCTGATTTTTTCCACCATGATCAAATGCCTGTTTGGTGCTTAGCTGCCTGCTGGGTTAAACTACACTTCTTTTTGTTATATGCACGAGCAAAGGAAGTTAAAAACAACAAACAGGGATTTTCTCCTATCCAAAAGTTAGGCAATAACAGTAGATAAAAAACTGAAATTCAGTTCTTTGAGTAAGAGTAGAGTTACAAGCTTGGGTTTTTTACTCTCTTCACTACCAGGTTGCCTGAGTCCAGTAAAGTCATTTTTCTACTTCAAAAGATGCTCAATCTGTAATTTTGCAAGAAAAAAATGTTTGGAGAAATACAGGGCATTAAAATCCTCTGAGAGTTACCAAGACTTGCTCATGCTGATTATACACTCAGAATCAGGAATTCATGCATCTTCTGGCTTTTCTAGTGCATACAGAAGGAATCTGGGGAGCCTCCCCCTACCCAATAGATGCTTTTCATGTTTCATGATACATATAGACATTTCTAGCACTTTCTTTTGTGATCACTCATGTGACTTGTATAGGCTTAGGCATTTTAGTTTTCATTTTATTTTCAATATTTTTTTTCCCTAATAACTAAATGGTTCAAATCCCGAGTGGCTTCTGCTTTAGTATCTATACTTGGCTAAAGTAAGAAGTACACTGAATTTTGCTGTGCAAAATGAAATGTTTATATCATGTACTAGGAATTATTTCTGAAGCGTAAAGCGACCAAGTTTGTCTCTGATAGAGTTCTATAGTATACTCCAAACATAACTTTCACACCTACTACAGAAGACTAATCACAGCTACTTCAGCCTTATAGTTCCTTAGAATGTTTCTTATTGACACAAATGATAGGAGTTAAATTTGATATCAATTAAGAGAAAAAAATAAATCAGTATAAAACAGAAAGCTGAATAAATGATGTTTATGAAAAGCCATTCCATACCTGGATATCCATTCTTTACAATGGATGTTCCTGAAGGGCTGGAGAGCCAATGGGTATAACATGAGCAGCAGAGCCTCACAAGGCAGAGCCCAGTCCCACAGCACACAAGCAGTGCAAACCCTGAGATGCTGTCCACATCCAACCAAGAGCCCAAATCATAAGCCATTATGACAGTGATGAGGCAGGTCTGACTTCAAGCCATATGTCACAATGGATTTGCCAAACAAGCCCACAGAGCTTCAGACCCAGCACTCCCATAAACAGACAGAGCTGAACAACAGACAAACACCTCTAACACAGCTCAAGGAAAGAATAAAGGCCCAAGGCTGAGCTTAAATACAGCTCCTAGACCCATGCATGTGGGTGGAGGCCCCAGGTGAGGCTGGTCAGGGCCATTAAGATTTACTAGCGCACTCAAGGTCCTGACACATTCATTAGCTATCTTTCCAAAAATATTTTCTATGTGTACTTCTGAGTGTAACATCTGATCGCTTTAAATAGTCATCACTAGAGTTCTGGCCCAGATTTTCAGATTTTTTTTTTTTTTCCTAACAAATAGCACTTATACTCTGAGCTTTTATAAACAGTATTAATTAGTGATTGCCCCTTTTCCTGTATATATATATATATATATATATTTTAAGTTGGGAGTTTCTTGGTTTTGTTGTTTTGAATATATTGTACTGGGTTTGGCTGGGATGTTAACTTTCCCTGCAGCAGCCCATACAATGCTGTGCTCTGCACTTGTAGCTAGAACAGCAGTGTTATCACACCAGTGTTGTGTCTGCTGCTGAGCAGTGCTGGCACAGCATCAGGACTCTCTCTAACCCTCCTAGGGGATGGGCAAAACAGTGAGAAAAAAAACATCACCAGGGCAGCTGACATAAACCAACCAAAGGGATATTCCATACCATATGATGTCACACTCAGCAATAAAATGTGGAAACAGGAAGAAGAGGGGAGGGGTGGGCTCTTGTTGTGAAAATGTCGGGCCTCCTCCCAAACACTGGCTATGTGCGTTGAGGCCCTGCTTCAAGGACGTGGTCAAGCATCACTTATTTGTGGGAAGTAAAGAGTAATTTCTTTCCTCTGCACTTCCACATAGCCTTTATTTGTTTTGTTTCTTTGTTCTCTTTTTTCCCTTTCCCCCTCACTTTTCCCCTTTTCCTTTTTTTTTTTTCCCTTTAGTGAAATTGTTTAGTTAATAATAATCTTTCCTTAATTATTATTTTTTTTCCCTTTAATTAAATTATCCTTATCTCAACCAGTGAGTTGTTCTTTACTTTACTTTTTCCCCTCCTTATCTAAGGAGGGGGAGTGGCAGAGCGGTTGTGGTGTTTAGCTGCCTAGCACGGTAAAACCACCACATATATATAACCAAGTTATTATTCACTCATTTTTTCCCATTTCACTGTAAGTTGAAAACCTTGACTCAGTCAAGCCTGTTCCAGGATGGTGCTATGACACTGGATAAAAGGCTTCAGGGATTAACCTCAGCAATGACTAGAACAGCCCCAGGAATCAAGAATACTTTCAGACTGACCTATGGCTGGAGCAGAGCAAACGTGCAGCAAGGTTAAAGGGAGCCCTATTTTCCTGAGCAGTCAAAACCCCATAAAATACATAGAATCATAGAGACAACTGATGGTAACTTTCAGATTTCTTGCAATTGCTGTGAGACAGCTGCGGTGACAAACCAGGGAATTCATTATCTCCCTTCTGTTTCCATACCTCCTGCAAAGTCCATTACAGACTGGCAATAAGGCCTAGTCACCCAGTGTAGACATTGGTGAATTCCTAGTCACCTAGCGTACACACTGGTGACTTTAAGGACACATGCCTGTATCTTCACATGTCTGAAAAGTTCTACAAAGTGCAAGGTGAACCCAGATGTATAGAAGAAAACAGCTGAAGGTGTTTTAGAAGAGTTAACTTTGAACTGAGGTAGAAAACAGATCACTGGCGTATTACCACCTTCAGCTACTGAAACAAATTTACCAGATCTCATCTACCAGCCTGATGGCTCTGAAATCACACAGATCTACTTTTGAAAACTTTACCTCTTTTGTTACTAATGACAGATGATACAGGAATTTGGAGATTGTTCTGTGCCTGCTGCATTTGACTGCTTCATCAGGCCTCTCAGGGGACACACTTCATACTTTGGACAATTCTTAAGAATTTGTTGTATTTGGAACACTTTGAAGATGAAAACCACTGTAGAATAATAAGCTTTAGGTTGCAATTACCCTGATTATGCTTCACAAAATGTTCTTTAATGTCCTAGAAATAATCATATTACAACAGTTAGAGTACTTATTTCTATCAGAAATGACATAGATCTTGTTGATATTCTGATTTTGACCCCATTTAGTAAAAGGATGACTAAGCATTTCTAGTTCTTTTCCATTTAGCTGTTACTCTTTTTTTTTTTTTTTTTTTTTTTTTTTTTAATGTTGGTTTTATAATTGACAAGGTAGGATGTCTTCCTTTTGTCAATGTAAAATTAATCTTGGCTGTCATATAGAAGTAACTTGTAACATCTTGTACTAATCAAATTAATTGATTTCACACAGAATATTTAGTACTAAAGATTTTCAGCATTTTTATATTAAAAAACAAAACAAAACAAACAAACAAACCTATTTCATTATGAAGGCCAATATTCTTGCTGCCACATTTCCTCATGTAAAAGTTTTAACAACTTACTACCCCACTCTGTACTGACATCGCCCCCTCAGTTCGTTTTCAAACTCCATTCCCTGGCCAATTTTCCTTTAAATGATTCTGAATTCAAATTGGGAAAGTTTCTGTCCTCTCCTTTCACCTCCAGATGAGACAGATTGTAGGTGAATGACTGCAGCAATTCACTGCAATTAGACAAGGAGTTGGTCCCACAATGCTTGGTCATAGCCAATGCACAGTACACAGTAAGAAACAGCTAGACTGGCAGGAACAGCTTCCTCTGGCTTTCATGAGGTAGGAACATGTTCAGTGTAATTGGAATTGGAGGGAATTTGGGCTGCTAAAATCTGCTGACTGTGCACTGCAGTGATTTTAGGTGGTAGTTAAGGAGCACTCTGTAATAGAACCTGTCAGCTAAGATGCTTCTGCAGTCTAATGCAGATATGCTAAGAGGTTTCCAGATACATAAGGTAAAAGCCATGTCTAGTCTCTCTGGCTGCACATACTATTTCTCTGTAAATACTTGCTGTATATCTGAATTGAAATTGTATGTGCAGGTTTTAAGAAGTCTAATCAGCCAGTATAGATGACTAGTCAATTTTGAATCTTGTGAAAAACAGTCACAGGTAGTCCATGTCATTCCTCTGCTTCTCTTTTCACCTAACAGTAACTGAATGAGGTTCTCTATTGATAAGCACCTGTGCAATAACTCCTCACATTTCCCTTGAACAGCTTTAATGCACAGAAATGAATTAAGAAATTGCCTTAATACTCAGTAATTATGTAGTCAGTAAATAGCTAACGAGCTAATCTACTGAAGTGAATAAAAATATTGCACTGTTTCTGTTAAGTAAGAGATAGTAGCGAGGTGGGGGTTGGCCTGTTCTCCCACGTGCCTGGTGACAGGACGAGGGGGAATGGGTTTAAGTTGAGCCAGGGGAGTTTTAGGTTAGATGTTAGGAAGAACTTCTTCACTGAAAGGGTTGTGAGGCACTGGAACAGGCTGCCCAGGGAAGTGGTGGAGTCACCATCCCTGGAAGTCTTCAAAAGACGTTTAGATGTAGAGCTTAGGGATATGGTTTAGTGGAGGGCTGTTAGCGTTAGGTTGGAGGTTGGACTCGATGACCTTGAGGTCTCTTCCAACCTAGGAAATTCTGTGATTCTGTGATAAGCAACTTTCTACTACCCAAGGCAGAGCTTGGGTAGCTGAAGTTATTTTATGTTAGTTGTCCTGAGAGGCAGAGCTTAGGCCTATCTTTCTTGTGATCCAGGGCATTAAGTCCTTGTTCCCCCATCAGCTGATCCAAAATGGCTGCACAGTACTTAAAATGCTGTACATACATTAAAAAGTTCATCCTACTGTATGTCAAAAAGAATTTGTTTTTGTTCCTAGGATTGTGTTTGAATGACCTGTCATGGGTTGCCCTTAAATCCCATAGTATTAAGTCATAATTATATATTCCTACACATGACAGTCTTCTTGCAGTTACAAATGGCCTCCTACTATCACCTCTCTTTCCAGGTCCAGGATGGCTCAAGAAACAGAAGAGCCCAGGTGTTTAAATCATTCTTGCAAGTATTAGTATCATGCTCTGCATGATAAGAATTCTGAGATGTGGGTATTTGAGTCTGGAAAGCCAGAAAGAACACTTAGCAAGAATAATTTCTTGCTGGGTAGCAAGGCTCCCATCCAGATTTCCTGTTGCAGTGAATGAAACAAAGAGCAATCAAACTTACCGTAGAGAAATACTCCATGATCATTTATTTCCAGAGGACTTCTAGATTGTCATACTTTCACAAATGTATACTTAAAAGTATTTGCTGTCAATCCGTGTATATATATATATATATTTTTTTTTTTTTTTTGATGTTTCTTCTGGGCTCTTCCTTGTATCTGACTGTGATATTTCAGGTTTAGACAATGGTAATCCATTAACATTTAACATTTTGCTTTGTATGCATTATTCATCCATGCAGTAAATCAGCAGGTGTTCTTCAAATTGCTGGATGGCATATAACCTTGTAACTTTGTAGAAAGTCTGTAGTGAAGAATTTTAAAGCTTTTCTTTCCAGGTTAGAAATTTTCTAATGCTAACTAAAGTGTAAGGATAGCTTGTGATGATAGCATATAAATTAATACATTTTTAGCATCCAAATGGCTTTAAGTTTAGACCAACTTTAACTTCAACATGCAATTCTGGCCACCAGGAGAGACCTCATAGTTCCTGTTTAGTTCTGACCCTTGTTGATTTGTCTTGAAACAGCAGTACCCACTCAGAAAATAAAAATAAAAATAAAAACAAACAAAGAAACAACAACAAAAAAACAACCATGAACAACCTTTATTGCAGATATTCTGTAAGGAAAGTTCATTTGGTAATATAACATGCTGTAGGAAAAATGAATCAAGATAATTGCTATTGTTAGACCACCTTGTTATCAGAAGATCACATAATTTTCTGATGAGTAAAATGTATTGAATTTTAGTTCTAAATCACTCTCCTGCATTGTAGTAAGTACACTTGTAATCTGTGCAAGTACTCTATATCATCATTTATCTGGGCATCTGGTAGAGATAAGGGCAGATCAGATAAGCAGCCAGCCATCAAATTTTCAGTTTCTGGTTTGTATTCCATGTCATACATAAATGAAAGTATTCTAACTGATCATCAGGCAATTTGCATTCCTGCTCATCTGAATCCTCCTATTACTAACAGTGTCATCAAAGAGCTATGATCTATATGTATTTTGAATCTATGTACCCAAAGATAGTTTATTCATTTTTCCAAAGTCCATAAACAATAGTGATTCTTTTTTTCACAACTGAGATACTTTTTGTCAGCTGCTTCTCCTTAAGTGTTTTTTGAAATAAATGCTCTTGGTTTGTCTTCATGGTTTTAAGTAAGTGTGAACCCAACTCTTTTGTTTTATCATCCATTGTCATAATTGCAGGTAAGAAGGAACCAAACAGCAATTGTCTGTCTGTTCACAATAAAGTCTTGAATCATACTGAAGCTTGTTTGTATCTCATCTATCCAAAAGAAGGCTGAGGGTTTCTTGAAATAATTGTCTCAACAGTAAAAGATATTAAAACACATTAAATAACTTTGATAGAATACCAAAATGTGAGACCTGAGAATGTAATTTTTTTTTTTATTTGTGGTGGGATGCGGCCATGGCAACAAATTTCAATTTCTCTTGAGAAATAATGGCCCTAAGAAAATCAGCTGTCTTTGCCTGAAGCAACATTTGGTAAAGTTCAATTTCAGTCTTTCATTGTTGTGACACTGCAACATGAAATATGTATGAAGAATCTTTTGAAACGCAGTAACATCCAGTTGAAACTGGACTTGGGGATGGTTATTAAGAGTTATGGACATCATTTGTCCAAAAAGCACTTGATGTTGAAGCAAGTTTATATAGCACACACTTAAAATAGAAAAATCTATCATATGCAATAAATGCTGGGACATTTCTGCTGCAATGTGCAGCATGACTTGTTGATGCACAGTCTTGCAAACTGGAAGTACAGAATATCTTGACATTTTGGACTTCTACAACTACTTCTCTGCACAGCTTTCAATCACCACTGTAGCTGACCTGGTTCAGATAGAATGACATGTCAGATTTCAGCATGAATTTAAAGGGCAAGTGTTCTTGTAAAAACTGCAACTTTTAAAAGCCTCGTAACTGGGCTGAGATGGGGTAGGTAGGTTTATTTATGGATGGAAGCAGACATATCTCTTGTACAACTGTCACTCCTCTGCCAGATTTCTATATCCTATAAATGAAAATTTAAGAATGGAGAATATTAGTCTGTTAAAACAAAATGTACAAAATGATATTTTGTATGAATATAACATTTAATATAGCAATCTATTTTCACTTGGGCTTCTTTTTGAGGAGGAAGAGATAAGCCATTTAATTTAAAAAAAAAAATCATGTTCATAATAATAATATCTAGATTAGGAAATGTCTGAAATTTGTCATTAATAGATGAAGTTGGCTCACAATGAAAAGGCTCACAATGGAAAGGCTGAGTTAATCTTAATAAAACATAGAGTTCAGCTACCTAGAATAATCAGTTGCCAGTTTTCTAAATTCTGCCTTCTGATGCTTAATGTCAGCATCAGACATTAATATCAAAAGGACAAACAAAAATTATTTCTACTGTAAATCAAAAAGATCCGAAGAAACTCCCTAAACTGAAAATAAGTAAATAGAATTTATCAGTTTATGTTTTCATTAAAAAAATACGACATAGACATGCTTGCCATTATATCTTGTAAATCATCTTATAGTTTGTATTAAGAAAATAAAATGAAAGAAACTGTCGTGGTTTAACCCGGCTGGCAGCTAAACACCACGCAGCACACATTTATTTTATGTCAAATTTCTAGTACTTGGATGAAAACACATAGATGCAAGATACTTTCTGCAAGTCGCTTCCCTTTTCTAATTCTAGATGTACATTTAAAATTTGTTATCTATTATAATCTATCTTTTTACGGCTAGCCTACAATTCATAAATCTAAAGACTGTATCAAAGATTTTTTTGGAAGATTTTATTTTTTAAATATGAGTAAGTGTTGTCTAGGTTAATAGAATTATTACTACTGGATTAGTGTTCCTCCCATTTAAATGATTGCATTTTAACTGTAGTTTTATAATATGTTACTGTTGTACAGTGAATTGATTTTTATGGAACAGTTTCATTCACTTGAAAAATGTCTAGCCTTTTAATGAATGTGAATTACAGTACAATTAGATTAAATTTTTGAATAATCCATTTTAACTGCGCAGTGTTAGTGTGTCACTATTCGTTACAGAACATTTTAAGACGCAGTTTTAATTATTTGAAATAAAATATTTTACATGCCAGTGAGCATATCTTGTAATTAAGAGTAATAACCATATTTAAATATTGTTGTAATTGCATTGTATATAATTTAAATTGTTACTAAAATAAATTACTTCTTTGCACAAAAAAGAAAATTTTATTTTTCTTTCACAGACAGGGAACTGGGTGAAATAGAGTCATGGACTGTTGTAATGACTGACCAACAGAGAATAACTAACTCCACCTCCATAGTCATAGAAAAGGGTAGCATCAAAATATTTTCCTCTTCCAAAGATGGCATTAACATTTATTCTTCAGTGTATAAGTGACATAAGCAAATTTAAAGTGCATCAATTTAGAGTCAGTTCTCTCTTGAACTGAAAAGTAGATTTAATTTTTATTTATTTTTGCTATTATTCATTTATTTATTTATTTTTGTCAGATTATTATAAAGGCTTTCAGATTACATTTAAAGAGGTATAAAGTACTCAAATAATAGATTTATCCATTTAACTTTTCATCAGATAACCATAAAACTATGTGGTGTGGTGTGGAAAATTTGATAATCACAAGAAAGATCCCAATATGTATGTTGAAAGAAGAGCAGTTGCCAGATAAGGTGTCATCCTGCCTTTAATGTTCATTTTCATGCAATGTCTTGGGTATCTCTTTGTAAACTGACTTTCCAAAACTAACAGACTTGACATGTTTTTGTCATTTCTGAGGGACTAGGTGGGCCCTCTGACATCTTCAACCAATGGGAACCTGTCAGTTGTTTTGGTAAAGGTTCTGACAGAGAAGCACAATGGTTTCAGTTGAAGTACTCAATGCTATTTCTGCTCTATGCTGCATACATACACATTTAGTCAGTAATACTTCTTCCGAAGTAGAAATTGCAGGGTGCATTTGTTCACAAAAGTGAAGAACTTTAAATGGTTCTTCATTTTGTATGTATGCCCTTGGTTTATGTGGTGCTTTGAAAACTGCTAATCTTCCTGCATGTTTAAACTTCCCTTCAAACTTTTTGTGTTTTTGTTTTTGTTTTGTTAAACACTTCCTCCAAGTGTTATCTACAGGATCAATTATTCTTCCCTGGACATCCCTTGCCCTAGGATAGGACAGCAGTTTGCTTCTACTGGCCTCTGCTGGTGACAAATTACAGTAGTCTGCACATTGGCTCTTGTGTTGGGCCCTGCTTCAAATACACTTGTTTAAGCAGCAGCTGTAAAAACAGTTTCTCCTTCTTTGGGGGATCTTGGATCATTTGAGTCATAATGCAAAAAGAAAGAAAAAAAAAAAAAAAAGAAAAAAAGAGAGAGATTTTCATTCCTTTTTTGTGGTTCAGTTCACTGTGTGCAGGGCATAGTTGGATTAGATCTAAAGTTGTGGTTTACTAACTTAATGATAGTAAATGCCTGTGTGCAGCCATTTGACGTGCAATCACTGTCTTCTTTGAAGGTGAGAAAGTGACCCCTCCAGAAAATCTTTGTGTACACATAAGGAATTGTCTGTAAAGATCATAACCTAGTTTACTTTGGACTATATGTCTCATGGAGACAAGCTCTGTAGCACAACTGAACACTCAGGCTGTACATGAGAGTGTATGTGATTTTCTGATACGCAGATACATTTCCTGAAAGAAATCAGTAGGAAAATCCTGTGAAATGAGTGGGTTAAGCACACTTAAAATTTTGTAATGGCAATATCCTCAGCCAAAGTGGAATAGAAACATGATGACATACCTTAGATCTCTCTCTTTCTTCCTTATTTTTCTGTAGTTGAAATTTCATCCCATATTTAGAGACCTCTGAAATTAAGAATCAAAGTGAAAGGCTTGTCTGCTTATGTTTATTTTTAGTATATGAACTGAGAAGATATTATTATAATTGTAGTTTTCTTTCCTGATTCATCTTACTGCTGAAAAAGTATGCAAGTACTTTTGTATGTAAGATGTTTATGTGCATCTACTGTCATGTACTGTTAAATCTAACGAAAGCATGTGCAAATAACTGTAGGCATCTTCTTAATGAAGCTCATTGCAATTTCCTATGTGGTTTAGATACTAGTGCATGCAGGTAGGTTCTATCATTTATAATTTACTAATAGTTTATAATCCACAAATAACAACATTGTCGCTAACAATGTGTTAAACAGTTATTTCACAGAAAGTTTATGCTTATATAAAAGGAAAAGAGTGTTTATGAAGGCAAATGGGTGGTTGCAAGGACTACTATTATTACAATTATTATTAAAATAAAATATTATTAATATTTTTATAATAAAATTAGTAGCCTTTCATTCTTAAATAAAAATACAACTTTGGTTCCAGAACTTGCAAGGTGCTGAAATATCAGTGTTACATTTAAACCATAGTTATCTTTTTTTTTTTTGATGAGATTTGACAGAGAAAGTATTAATTATATATCAAGTATTTAAAACCTTCCATTAGAAATCCCGTGGGAGTTATTTGATAAGCCTGAGGAAAAAAAAAATAATAATAATGTTTGGAATATAAAATTAAATATCTGTCAATTATGTGTATTTACATCTGTAAAAACAAACAAATCAACAAAAAAGCCCAAGGTCCTGAGCAATATTTATATCCTGCCAGAGACTTTTAAACAAAAAAGCATAATGCTGTTAATGAAAGTTTTATATGACTTTATTTTTTGATCCATTGAAGAATACAGGCCTAACTGCAAGGACAGGGAAAAAAACAGTTCTCAAAGAATAAACTTCCTTTGAGAGATTGTCCTGCTTTAAGATACCTCCAGATGTGTATTAGAAGGAGAAAGACATTTAAGGTAGAATGTGTCTTGCCTAACTTTATCTCCAATGTTCACATCTATAACTTAGCTACTCACTCATTAGCTTCATTTTTAAGCAAATGGATAAATACTTTTTAGGATATGATTCTTGCCTTTCTTAATGTCTATATTAGGATGAGCTGAATGATGTCTATGCATGTTTGTTAATCTCCATTGTATGTAAAGAGAACTTTTGTTTAACATCTGACATAGCTGTTCTACAGACATAAGACGAAACCAAATCCTTGTGATAGCAAACTTTTGTAAAATTCTGAATTGAAGTTCAGATGCACTCCATGCCCTGATTCACATGTGGTGTATTGTGAATGGCATATATACATAGCATGGCACATATATATGTGTGTGTGTGTGTGTATATATATATATATATATATTTTTTTTTTTTTTTTCAAAGAGTAGTCATGACCCTTCTAGGAGCTAGAGAAGATTTAATGTATTTTGGTAAGTATTTAAAGCAGCCAATGAAAAGCTAGATAGCAGTTAAATAAACAGATGATCCCCAACTAGGATGACACTTCAAATAACTAAATATAATGTATATTTTTTCTTCATTCATTGACTCTGAAAATAGGGCTACCCAAAAGACATTCAGACTAAAAAGAGGGTTGTTATTATAAAAAGTGAAAATGTTTATCTAAGTAAACCTAATCTATACGTGTATTGTCATTGCTAAATCTTTGCTGCTTTGCACTGCTGCTTTTAGTAGAATTAATACTTTTGTATAGTGTTATGAAATCCCTTTGTTCTACTTGAATGTCTAAAAACTAATGTGAATAATGACTTAAAATACAAAACTCTAGCCAAATCAGAAATAAATAAATACATTTAGTGATATATATCAAACTTTAAAACACTCCATTAATTAAATCATTCTGATCTTTAATGCCTGTTTGGAAATGTTCTTTGTTAAAGAGCACATCTTTAGCTAAATTCACACAACAGTCTTAGGATTCATTATGAAATGCATTGTGCATTACTGGACATGGTCAAAAGATACTAATCTGCTTGGTGTAAACCCTAGCAATGTTCCTTCTATGTATGAAAATGTGACACATAAAACCTATCATCTGAATAGATCAGTTTGCTGCTTCAGGACTAAAAATTGTGCTTCAAAGTTACAGTTTCAAAGTAAAAAAATCTGAGGATGAAGAATATAAAAACTGAATTGATACAATTCAGAACAAAAACCATATAACTCTACATTATCTTAGCATCTATGGCTTGAAGAGTGTTATAGCATACTAAAAATGCAAAGTGTTCATAGCTGTAACAGTTCAAGTTTTATCTATAGATGGAAGGATGTTCCCATTTTAGAAGATTCTAATTTTGTGAATTAGCATATGTTTAAAGAAGGGGGAAAATGTAGTAAATGGGTTTACCAAAGCATTATGTGATGCTACCTGGCTATTTGCTGCAATATAAAATTTCCTGGAAGTGTCAGAAAATGCAGTACTACTGAAACAGAAAGTTTTGTAAGAAATGTTGTCGTTACATTGATTTATTCATTGTGAAGAGAAAAGCAAGCATAAACAGGTCTGAAATAGTCAGAGTCCCATTTATGCATTTTTCAAAATGAAAAGTTCTGTTTATTCACCAAGTACCTTTCTGTTTAAAAATAAGATCAAAAAATGCATAATTTAGAAAGCAAAACAGCATTAAAGCCTAAATTGGAAATGACTCTGGGACGGTATTTTAAAATAAATACCAAATCGGTACAAAAAGAAAAATAATGTTTTTACAGTGTGGACATATCACTTTATGCTCATCATTAGAATGTTCTAGTTTGGAAGGTTTCTAAGGTGCAACATAAATTTAACAGCTATTCTGTGTAATCTACAGAACTCCTAAAGTTCAAAGACTTTCTGTCCCCCTTGTGATACCATTCGTCCTTCTTACTTTAGTTTCTGGCATCCTACTTTTGGGAAAATTAATGGAACATTGGGCACTTTGGAACATGCACTTTCTCATCTTACTTCTGTGTATCCTCAAGGAGAATACAGTTATACTAAATTTCCTCCATATCTAGTGGAAAAAAATAATGTTACATAAAGGCTGTAATTTATAACAATTATTGAATTTGCACTGCAAAAGGCAACTTCTGACCACAGTCACACATTGAACTTATGGTAATAGTTTGCTATTGAAGAATGTTTTGTGATAAAATTAAAAGGTGAGACAGTGCTTAGTATTGCAAATTTGGCAAGTATCTGATGATAAAAATATTTATTTATTTATTTCCCAATCTCAGCTTGCATGATATCTCTTGGAATTTCAAGTGTTTGGGAATAGTATTTCAGAGACTTCTAGTATTCTTCCACATAAGGGTTTTGAGTAGCATGTTCTAGGTCAGTAAATTTTATCTGTATGGCCAGAAAATGGCAGCAGATGTGAATGATGATAAAACAAGATGGTCTGGCACTTCATGTGATCAATGATTATACAGAATTAAAAGCTTGACATGTTTGATCAAAAGGAAAACTTACAAATTTATCAGAACATGGATGGCCAGTAATTGTTGCTACCACAAGCTTCAGCTTTGGGGGGCAAAGCTACAGCTACTGGCAACAGAATTAACCTTCACTCTGAAGAGACTCATGATAATTTAGATTTTGTAAGAATAGCATAAATAGTTTAAAATTAAACCATGGAAATCACACTGTGGCAATGCAATTTTGCCAAGATGGAAGTCTACAATGACAGAGAGACAATGGCTTTTCAGAGCAGGAACAGCAGGACAACTCATATATGAGTGGTTGCGCTATGCCTGCCAAAAGAGATCTAATTCCATCTTCTTTTTCATCCAGCAAAATTATGTAGCACAAGAGGTTTTATAAACTGCAGAAGCATTAATTCAGATACCTTACTACATACTACAGGAGAGAAGCTAACTGTGCACTAGGAAAGGGTAGAGAAAACAGCTAAACTCACTAATAACAATTTCAGCATGAAAAGACTGTTTAAGCACTGACATTTAGCAGAAATCAAGATTTTTATGATGGAGCTCTCTTTAGCATTGAGGTCCTCAGTGATTTTTCACTTCAGTTTTTATGCTATCTCCCATATTGCAAAATTCAACACTGGGCCAGAAAACAGACTAGCTTTTATTAGTAAGGAAGGTGTGGGCTGTAGAGAAGATCCTCTCCATAACAATGACAATAGTAAAAAAGTTAAAAGAACACTTCTCAATGAAGTGTGAACATACCCCAATGAATAGTTCAGTAGTTTAGTATTAAAAAAAAAAAAGGGGGAGGGGGGGAGGGGACAGAAACAAATACATTATTGCATTTAAACTTAAAATATTTGTATACTCCTTAGAAAGTGCCGTTAAAGTGATTTAGGATGTGACTGTCTGAACTTTCAAGGGGCAAAGAAAGACTAGAAAACTGAAGGATTCTTTATGCGTTATCATGAATACCAATTTGTCTGACTCTTATCTAAATCTCATTAGAGAGAAAAGAAATAAGCATGTTTCCTTTGGGAGTCTTAGTTTAAAATACATCCACTGGGGATATAAGTCCCAACAGCAGACTGGAACATGAAAGAACATCTCAAGACAGAACTGTATCTCCATTTTTTTTCAGATGTTCTCATGTAGCATAAAGGTCATTGAATAACAATAACAATGCAAACAACAAGTTAGAGCAATTTAAGTCTGCACTGAACAAGAATCAAGTATTGACATCTATTTTTCATTTACCAAGAAGCAAGAATGATAATGGTATTATGGATATGATTAGTGAAGAAATAATTATTTGCAATGTTTTCAATAAAAGAAAATCCCATTTTAAAATATGTCCTAGAGTTTAGTTTATAAATTACTCTTCTTGTATTTGGTAAACGACTGGAAATTAACTCTTGATGATGTTAACCATTTATGCAGGTTGGCACTCTATTTCTAAATTTGTTGCAGAATTACAACTTGAGTAAAAATTAGTTTAACACCATCCCAAATTAACATAGAGGTGACATTGTGTGTCATTTTGTGTCTTTATGACACACTGAAATCTATCAACAGATTCCCTGTTCAACTCCCCATTGTTAGAACAGTTCCCAATGTAGACTTAATATCACATATTCTTCCTTCAAACATATTAGTCTATCTCTGGAGCAAGAGAAATAAAAATCCACAAGATTCATGTTAGCATGTGAGTACCAGGATGACCTCTACAGGAAAAATAATACAATTTCTATAAGTTAAACTCTTGCTAAGTTAAGATTGAGTCTTTGATATTGCAAGGCTCAAAACTTGAAACTCATATGTTTCTCATCATCAAGGCATGTTAAGCACTGACTTAAGACACGTGCTTTGAAAAAAAATAATGCAGAGATTTTAATTTCTTCCATAGAATTTCTAGCAGTGAACAAAATAGTTGTCTGGGACAACAGAAAACACATGAGAGGGAGATGAAACTTGAGACCTTATGCTATACTTTGAGTTTTCAAAAACTAATTCTTAGTAAGCTAAACTGTTAATGAATAAGGGAGGAATTCAGGCAGAAGTGGAAGGTCATAGATTCCAACCCTTGTATCACACATGCTATGAAAACAAATTAGCAAATTTGAGCTCTTGGATAAAACTGAAGGAAATTTCTTCTTTTGTCTTTGTCATCAGTGGACATGTGGAAAAGATACTGTGAGAACATATCCCAGAATTTTTTCTACAAGACTGAGGTGTGCTGAACATGTTGATCTGACCAGAAAATAAACTCATGTATGGTAAATCTTTCCATGACTTTTACCAAGGATGAAAAAAATACCAAGGGACAGTAAATCAAAGTTGTTTGGCATTCTGAAGAATCTAAATTTAATGCTTAAGTGCTTGGGTATCTCTTCAGTGCTGTCCTTCTGTGGATCTAAATTTTAATTGTTGGTATCATGTGAGATAGATTTATAGAGTCTAAAAATGGCAGGAATGTAAAAAAAAAAAAGTACTATAATGATATACTGTCTGATCCTTGAAAATAATTTCTTATATTCTTCTGTAGTCTAAACAGGGTCTTTACTGATCAAAGTAACTAATGGGGGTTTAGGGAAGGACTTTATATAAGTTCTAGAAGGAATTCAATAGTCATGTCCTCTCTATATGCACAAAATTTGGTGTGTTGACAGGGTTGTAAACTGATTGCTGGCCTGTTGAAAGAGACAAATTGTTCAATGTAATACTCTCATTCTACAAAAAAAAAATAAATAAATAAAAAAATCACTTTGCTCTGCTTTACTGGAGTTACTCAGTTGAGTAAGGCAACTGTACTTGACCCCAAGTCTTTTGTGATTAGGAGCTTTTCCTGCAAATCCTATATATTTTCCTGTCTAATTAGAAATCCTATATTCCCGATGAAATAGATCTAGGTTTTGGGATTTTGTTTGCTTGTTTTTTTTTTATTTGTTTTGGTTGTTTGTTTTGAGGGGAAAAAAAAATAATAAATTAGATCCAGTGCCATTTGGCAAAGGGAATTTTATTGTTTCAGAACAGTAATAATTATTGTTCAAGTCCCTCTAATATCAGCATTCATTTATTATTTTAATGGGCAGAAGAATCACCTATTAAATCTAATTAAATCTATAACAGCCATCACTGTAAGTGTATCGAAGAGTAATGAAAATTATTCAACTACTGGTAAATTGTGTCCTGAACATTCCCTATATCAAGAACAGTCATACTACTGGGATATTGCAAAGGCATATTATAAATTTATTCATGGCTCGTGTGTATTGGTGCACAATTGTAATGGCTCACAGCAATTGATATTCTGACAGTGTATCTGAAGGAAGCTGTCATAATCACTCTAAAGTTAGCTTAGAAAATTTCTGGTGCTGTGTTTTCCAAAACTAGGGTATGTGTTTTAGACTTTGCAATCAATGTGATTTCTTTGTATCCTTCAACTGGAGAACGTGAAAATAGAATGTGAAAGGAAAAAAAATGTACTAAGACTATACAATCACATTGAAAACCTCAATTCTGATTTTTTTTAAAACCAATCCCAGGCTAGGGTCAGGAAATACAGTGAATACAGTGATTCAAATTGCAGACTTTTGAGTGATAGTTTCTGGGTCAGTGCCAACAATGCTAAAAAAACAAACAAATGCACAAATTTTACCTTGGTAAAGGTATTTAATATATATATATATTTATATATATATATATATTTATATATATTTATATATACATATTTAACCCTGGTTAAAAAAAAAAAAAAAAAAAAAAAAAACAATGAAGGAAAACAGAAACAAAAGATGTCAATGAAAACAGACAAAAGTGACAAACACCTAACCTGTCTCCTCTGTCAAAAAAATCCATAAATATCTCCTCACTCGTCCTCTTGATGACATTTTTAGACATTTTAGTGTTATGGTTTTGTCTGTGACAGAGTTAATTTTCTTCCTAGTAGCTTGTGTGTTGCTGTGTTATGAAAATAATACTGATAACACTCTGATGTTTTAGTTGTTGCAGAGCAGTGCTTAAACTAAGTCAAGGACTTTTCAGCCTCTCATGCTGCCCTGCCAGTGAGGAGGCTGAGGGTACACAAGAAGCTGCGAGGGGACAGAATCAGGACAACTGACCCAGATGGACCAAAAGGATATTCCATACCATATGACAACATGTTCAACAATAAAAGCTGGGGTAAAGGAGAAGGAAGAGGGGACATTCTGATTGATGGTGTTTGTCTTCCTAAGAAACCATTTCACATGATGAGCCCTGCTTTCCTGGAAGTGGCTGAACACCTGCTTGCCGATGGGAAGTAGTAAATGAATTCGGTATTCTGAATTGCTTTTGTGCACAGCTTTTGCTTTACATAGTAAACTGTCTTTATCTCAACACATGATTTCTCGCATTTTTAGCTTTCCGATTCTCTCCTACATCCACACGGGGAGAGTGAGCAAGCTGCTGTGTGGTACTTAGCTGCCTACCAGGTTAAACTACAACAAATTAAAAATATATCCCATTTCTCTCTCAACAGAGAAAGTTCAGTACGACAGACCGATAATAATAAGCACCTTGTATTTAATTGTGTTCATTTGCAAATGGCACATAACGTACCTTTTAGAGATTAAATACTGTTTGCTGTTTGTTTGTTTTTGTAGTTCTTAATTTACAGTGAAAATTACTCACTTTGAGGTCTTTGCCAAGAATTAAATGCAATAGAAAAAAGTCTATGTTCATATTTTGATGATGTTTAAAAGAGCTATCATTCATTTATGACTATTCCAAGTGATATCTCTCCTTTTAGTAAATGCACGAATCTTCTTTGACTTTTATTCCTTTGTTTTCTGACTTCATAACATTCATTGATTGCACTGGAAAGATGAGAAAAAGCTAAGACATCTACAGGAAAAAAGTACTATTTTTAAAAAAAAAGAAAAGAAAAGAAAAAAAAAAAAGTATGTTAGCCTTAAGGGAAAACAAGCAAAGTAAATCCAATTTTAGACATTTCAATTCTTCACTCCTGTTCTTGAGTTACTAATTGAAAAGATTTCCCCAAAGTACATATTATTAGAGTAATGATATGGGTTAATTGCATAATTTATTGCATGGCGATATAGAAAAATTAACACGCATCACTGTGTAATTCCAATAATTTTCTCTGACAATCCTATAAAAACACGACAGTTTTGGTGCGAAATAATGTAAGCTTTTTTCAATGTCAAGTAAGGATGACATTTCAAAAGCCCTAATGAGAGTCAAACACCACTGAAAGTCAATGGGAATTGGCTTCCTATCTTCCTACA